>NW_022986877.1:0-322084 GCF_010094085.1 Westerdykella ornata
CATAAACTAGCTTACCATCTGACAGCAAGACCTGGCACAAGCACTTCCTCAACCGGCACAGCTCTAAGTTGACATCACGGATGGCCACCGGAATTGACTCCAGCCACCACAAAGCCGACTCAGCATTTAAATACAAGCTATACTTTGAGCTTCTGTAGTGGAAGATAGAATAATATTTAATTGAGCTGTGGCAAATGTACAATATCGATGAGAAAGGCTTCCTCATTGGGGTCCTCTCAAAGTCGAAAAGGGTATTCTTCCGCAGCCAATGTGAGGCTGAAAATCACAGATTTATACTCCAAGATGGCAACCAGGAGTGGATAATAACAATAGCCTGTATTTGCGCTGATGGCAGCATGCTTACACCAGCGCTGATTTATCAGGTAAACTCTGGCAATATATAAGACTCGTGGCTTCAAGATTTTGATCTAAAATTACATAAGGCCTTCTTTGCCTCATCCCTCTCAGGCTGGACAAACTACAATATTGGCCTTAATTGGCTTAAGCAGGTGTTTGATCAGGAAACAAAGCCTAAAGCAAGGCGTAGCTACAGGCTATTGATCCTTGATGGCCATGGATTGCACATAACAATGGATTTTATACAATATTGTGATGACAACAAGATCCTCCTTGCAATTTTTCTATCTCACAGTATACACACCTTGCAGCTACTCGACATCAGCATGTTTGGCCTGCTAGCTAGGGTGTATAGCGAGAATCTAGCTAAATGGATGGAAGGGTGCCAGAGACTCTACAGTATTACAAAGAGGGATTTTTTCCGCCTATTTTGGGCTGCCTGGAATAGCTCTCTCAAATCCACAACTATACTTATAGCCTTTGAAGCTACTGGTGTGGCTGCTTTTAACCCAGAGTGAATATTAGCATGCTTCCGCTCACAACCAGATGACCGCCCATCTTCAAGCGACAGTACTTCGTCAGTACTTAGTGCCAGCGACTGGCGTAAAATTGAGTAGCTTCTATGCCAAGTTATAGAGGATATATACGATGCATGGGCATCAAAGCTCTCCCATACAATACACTCAATTGCTGCAGAAAAGCAGATCTTTCAGGTGGAAAATCAGCAGCTTAAAGAAGCACTGATCCATAAGAGAAAGTGCTATTAGCGAGGCAAGCCTTTGCTCCTTAAGACGGAAGCAGAGTACAATGGCAGCACTGTATTTTGGTCACCTACTAAAGTTGGGCAGGCTCGTCAGCTCCAGGCACTTCAGGAGGAGGAGAAGAAGGCACTATAGGCTCAAAAAGATGCAGAGAGCAAGTGATGAGGGGAGGCAAAGGCTCAAAAAGCTGCCTTGCTTGAGGAAAGGTGATAGCTGTGAGCTGCGGCCAAATTAGAGTGCCAGCAAGATCGAGAGCAGAAGGCCCTTGGGGCATAGGAAATCCGGCAGGCCCGCACAATTGAAAAACAACTCTGCAATGATATAAAACTTGCTAAAAGAGGCAAGCAAAAGAGCCTCAAGCCTCCTGCAGCAACTCTGCAGGATATTGAGGATATAAAGCCAGAGATACTGGCGCTAGAAGTAGAGGCCCTGCAGGCGGCTGCTGCGATGTGCACACGCAAGATATGGCTACCTAGCCGCTTCCGCCAGGAAATATAGTTATATATTATTTCTAAATAATATAATAAGCCTCTCTAATTGTTATACTAAAAAATCTGGTGATTTTGATATATATATGGCCTGTACAGCCTCAAGTTTGTAGATGGTGGAACATCCCGAAATCGTGCACGAGCCGGTCCCGTGCACGAGCCGGTCGCTGACGTTACGCGAGGCCGTGCATTACGCGATTAGTCACGGTAACGCACTTAGGAGCATCAGCGGTTGCACAGTTCACAAAGGGAAAATGGAATTGTACATAACAGAAAGGAGACATAACACAGTAGAGCCGATGAAGCTGACAGGATACGGTATCCCAAACTTGTTCTTATAATAAATCCCGGACCATACCTAGGGACTCAATCGCGGACCATGCTAAATCCCGGACCATACTATCCCGGACAATACTAAATCCCGGGGTCCAACAACACCCATCCGTTTGCAACCGTCATACCCGATGTAGATAGAGCACGCAGGGTTGGTCAACCTACCCAAGGCTTCCAACGCAACTGGTATGGAAATCGGAAAGTGATGCTGCCTGTTAAGACAGAAAGTGATCAAGGTTACAGTACTCGCGTGAGTTCGAATATATATCCTACTCAACACTGCCCGCCCATGTAGAATCTTATTATACATGAACAACGACTTGAAGCCGAGTAAATAGCGGTCTACAGCAATCCTTGCGTCTATCCTCTGAATAGATGGTACAATAAAATGTCGTCCGATGCGACGTTTGATGAAAGAAAGAGTTGCCCCCGCCCCCCACAATCCTAAATTATCTTTACATCTCCTCTAATCACTGGTCCACAATCGGCTTCTTGTCGGGATCACAGATCTTCCCTGCCTCAGGAAGCGACGCGTCCTTGAGATACGCAGTCAGAACCTCCTGTGTGCATTTCCCATACGCCGCGGTCAAACCGTGGCCAGTCCCATTGATAGCCAGAACGGCCGAGCCGGGGAAATATGTAGCCATCTCGTGTGCAGCCCTCAACGGAGTAATAGGATCGCGGAGGCTGTTGACGAAAAGGATGGGGTCCTTGGTTTTGGTCTCTTTGAAACCTATTAAAAAAACTGTTAGAAACGCGGATGGAAGTTTGAGAGGGGGACGGTGCAGTGGACATATACCTTCGAATTGTTGGCTTTCTGGAGGCGCAATATTCAGCCCCGTGCAGAAGAGTCCGTTTTGTGCGGCGTAGACCTTGCCTTGATAATCGCTGATGGCTTCTTGGTCGAATATGGATTGCAGGAATTCGTCTTGACTCAGTCGTCGTCGCCGCTTGTGGGAGTCAAGGCAAGTGATTAGAGGTAACGCATCAGTGGGCTGCTCCCCTTCGGCTTCGCCGGGAGCCGAGATTTGCATGTACGTGGTTGCGTTGCCATAGTCTACCTCCTGCAGCAGCTTTGCAAGCAATGGAAATCCTTGCCCGGGAGTATAAGAGAGTTGGAAGGCCTGTAACAAGAGGAGGTTCTTTGTGAGGACACCGGGAAGAGGCGAGGCAAGAGACCAGTATCCGAGAGGCTCATTGTCGAGTTTGTGGAGGATATGGCGGAAACGAGCGAGCAGTTGATCGCTGGTCAGAACATCCTGCCCTTGCGTGTCCTTCCCTGCGAATGCGCACTTGTCCGGCCCGGCCTCTGCGCAGTAATCGAAGAAGCTGAGAAGGGCAGCGTCCGCGTCGACCAGGTCGATGGAAGTATCTCCCTGGTAGTGCCTCTCACCGGGAACGTTTGCGTCCAGAATCATCCTTTCGACCTTGTCCGGAAACATGGCCGCGAATGTTTGCCCAACCACGGTACCGTAACTGACTCCATAGTACCAGAGTTTGGCGTCTTCGGCTTTCTTGCCGTTTGCCGTCGCCTGGAGTTCGATGAAATGTTTCATGTCCTGGACAACTGCTGAGGTGCCGATGTACTTCGTTTTGCTTTCAGCATTGACGGCAGTGCATCTCTCCCCCCAGGCTTTGACCAGCCTATATCGCTCAGCCATAGAGGTCTCCTGTGCGGACATAGCTGAATATAGTGTGGCAAATTCCGTTTCATTGCCAAAACAGCTGGAGGAAGCTGCGGGGCCGCTGTTTTTCACTCCGCGTGGATCGAAGCTGACGAGGTTGACCTCGTCGCCGAAGATAGCTCGGAAGACCGCGATGTTCGGCGGAAGACTTTCGGTTCCAGAACTCCCAGGGCCACCTGTGAGAGATTGTGAGCTTGCTGTAAGGCTTTGTATACGTAGGCAGACGTACCAGGGTTGAACAAAATGTCAGGTCCCGATCCGTCACCACCCACACTTCTGACAAAAGCAATGTTTGTGGTGCCAGCGCCCTCGTCACTGTAGTCCAGCGGCACCTCGAGATTCATGCACGTGAAATTGCCGCCGAAGCAAGGCACCCATTTGATCTCTTTGGAAGCAGGAATATCCTTGTAGTCGGACACGTTCCCAGCATCTGCGTTCTCGGAAGGTGGTGCGTTGTTCTGCTCATTGGCTACCGTGGCCGCATTCTCGTTACCTGTTTGGACTGTGTCCCAAGGAGTCCATGGTCGTGCGGAAGCGGAAGCAAGAAGGCCACCGAGTAAAAGGAGAGTACTGCAGCGACCCATGGTGATGATGACCGAAATGGAAAAGAAGAAGATATGGAGATGGACAATACAACTGTAGGAAGCAGTGGTTGTAAGTAGAAAGAAAAGGATGTTGACTCCACTGTCCCTCTTATAGAACCTGCTCTGTTGGCCAGCTGGATGTTGTTAGAGTTTGTAACCTTCTCCAGGAGTGGCATCACGTCAGCCAAAACAAGCAAAAGCCAATGTCCAACAAGTGAGCATCACCATGTATCCTAGTCGAACCTCAGGCCCGGCCTAGTCAGGTACCGTGCACGTGGGCTGTGCAACGAGAGAACTATTATGCTATCAGTCGCTGCAGAGGGAATGTGCTGTGTAATGTTATGCAGTGTAATACCTGTGTCCCGCTCCTCATTCCCTGGCAAGTTGTGACTATAGCTACGTGCGCCGACGTCTAAAACTTTGGGAAGAATTGGAAGACTGCACAAAGATGAATCTCTCTTCCCCTCATCTTTCAATTCCGAGCCGCCGAACCTAAGGGCCTGTTCGGTATGGGAATTGAGGATCTCTCGCACGGGCTTTTCAGCTGTAATGAAGCCTAATGGGGGGACTGTTTAGTTACCCTCATGGGGTATCTTAAATTTCTATAGCCCCTGTTTAAGAGTAATTTCCTTGGACCGCGTCTAAATCCTGCACCTATCTAACCGCCTGCCTTACTAGGTATACAATGCGCAGGATCTTGCCTATTAGAAAGGACTCCTTGCGGGCAGTGCTTTGTAACAGGCAGTATCTTAAGCCGCGACACTACATCTCGCTGTCAAAACTCTCATTGCAGAATACTGCCAACAGGTGAAAAGCCCGTCCGAGAGGTCCTTAATTCCATTACCGAACAGGTCCTAATCCTTGGGGCGGAATTCTTCGTACCGTAGTCCAAGTTCGACAGCGTGAGGCTCAAACGTACGGACCTCTGAATGGCCGTACCGGTAGTCGGATCCCCCCAAGGATTCAATTTGGGCCTTTCTGTGGTGGCGCAGCAACCGCCGTCCTCTTTTCATTGGGCCTTCGTCTCTAGGTGTCCAGGGCGGGGGCTAATAAAAAAAAATACGCTAGACATTCTTTCCTTTTAGGGAAAACGCTCATAAAGGACTACCTAGTCGAAGCGCAAGAGTTGGGTTTCAGATTGCTTATGCTTAACTGTAGCATCTGCTGTGGCTGGTGCCGGGGAGGAAGAGGAATCTGCGAGGTGAGCTATCTGGGGCCATTCTCATTAGGACGACGACCAGCTACTCATCGAAGCCGTGGCGAGTATGATAGAGGGGCTGAAAGCATCCCGACTTCTGTGAGTCCAAAAACAACAAACACGCAATCCCACCACAATAAAGCATCCGCAAAAGCAGCACAGGCATGATCGATGGAAAGAATGGAGATGTACTCGACACCTCAAATATCCTCTCCCCTCCCCTCCCCTCCCCTACCGCTCTACCGCCAATTACCTATCCTATACATAGGGTACATCCCGCAAACCCAAGCCTACCCTAATCTACCCTCCCCTATCCAAGGGTATCTCAAATCCCAACCTCGAACCACCAGTCCATTACCCTTGAACCAAGACCAAGACCAAGACCAGGCCTCGAGGAAGACTCCAGACGTCGCTCCCGGAAAAGAGACAGCAGTACAGATAGATAGATACGTACACGTACCACAATGACCACTTCCCTATTCGGAACATCCAAACAAGTTTCCCACATCATGCGGAGGCTCATGCATAGATAGATAGCATCACAACGAATCCCACCAAGCTGGTTTATCCTCCGGACGACACGCTATTATTCTAGCACTCCAATCTCACAGACCCTGTTACAACCATTTACGAATTCGGGATACACATTTTTACAGCAAAAAGTCCCATCACATCACTACTGCACTAGTCAAAAAGGAGCCTCGCCAACCCGACAACTCCTAACCCCGGGGAAACGACGAAGCAAATACATTCGCAACCAAAAAAGTGAGCGTTGGGGGTATATCGCGCGCAATAGAAAAAAACACCAACCCGAACCCTTCCAAAACGCGAACGAAAACTCTCAAGTGCCCACCCACTCCACCCAATCCGAAATCGTCAAACCACATAATCCAATACGTATCAACAGATCCAAAACAAACCCCCCGAAAACGAGCAAACTAAGCGTTGATGATCATATTCCGCTGCCCACTATCCTCGGGAAACGCGCCAAACACGAACCGATACAGATCGCGGAACCAGACAAACTGCTTCGAGCGCCCCATGAGCTGCACAGCGCGGCTGATTTCGCTGGCCGTCCATCGGCGCAGCGGCTGTGTGTGCACGGTTCGAAGGGTCGGATCCGAAAGTACGAGGCTCCTGTACTGTTCAAAGAGGGAGACTTGCCAGGGGATGGTGCCGAAGCTGTTGGACGAGAGGGTCCGGACGTAGTCTGGCAAGGGTGTTTGTCGCGCGTAGCCCGTGTTCATGGCGGCTTTGACGATGAGGCCTTTGAGGCGGACGAGGTTCGGGTCTTCGCGGCCGGCGGTGGCGGTAGACGAGGTGTGGATGGAGGCGTCGGAGTAGGTGGAGAGACTGGATGCGGCCGAGGACCAGCGGTCATGGGTGCGGGTTTGGCCGGCTTCGGGGCCGAGGACAAGAATGTTCGGGACGTTTTGCTCTTCGGCCATGGGGGAGAGCTCCTCGCGATCGTCGAAGATGGTGGTCGGGGTTTCGGGTGGTTGCTGCCTCATGGATATGGCGGAGTGGTAGGATGCGCTGAGGTTGGAGGAGATTCCCGACCTCTCTGAGAAGGAAACTTGGGAATGCGTGACGGACGCAGGCGGAGCAAATGAGTATTGTGCGGGTCTTGGGGTGCCGCGTTCGGGACGGACCTGTGTCCAACCGTCGCGGAACATATCGCAGAGTTCCCAACACGCCTGTATCGCCGAACCAAGCAGTTCCTCATCAGCTGGCTTCCCTTCGCGGCTATTTTGCCTAATGCTGAACAGCATTTCAGCCAGCGACCAGCAGGCGTGAAGCAAAGCGTCAGTTTCCTCAGGCAGGGAAGTGTTCTGCTTCATTAATCGGTGGCACAAGGTAACGTAGAAGTCCAAGGTCCTCTCCCGGAAGGCCTCGGGCAACGTCCGATCGTGTGCATTGTAGAGGTGATTGTTCAGTTCAAAGCTAACGCGCAATACCGAATCCGCCGCTTCGTCTCCACGGTGTCGCACTTCGAACAATGCCTGGCAGAAGTCGCGACATAGCTCCAGAATGGGTAATATCTGCGCCGTGTGATTGTCGTCTCGTGACTCGTACAGTTTCTGGCATAGGCGCCAGCATGTTCTCCATGCTTGCTCTTGGATGTCGCCTTGGCGACCCGAGTAGTGAAACATTTTCTGTCGATGAGACTGGCTCAGTTTGGCAAGCGTGTTGCACAAGGTCCAGCATTCGTTCAACGCAGTCCTCAGTGCAGCAATCTCTTTCTCCGTTTCGTGGATGCCGTGCAAAACCTCGCCCATTGTCTGCGAGGCTGCGGGGATGGGTTCTGATGCACTGGGCTGTCCTGGCGATTGCTTCTGCGATTGAGATGATTGGCTCCCATCCCTTGCGCTTTCGGACGTGGACGTTGTGTCATGGGCAGGGTTATCGTCTGTTTCAGCGATATCTGCCAAAATTAGCTGTCTGGTATAGATGAGGCGTGGAGGACATGCCTGCGAGGCTAAGGCTGACTCTGCTTCGCCTCTTGCCATCCTGTTCGTAGTCTTCTCGCGTCTGCGCGCGGGGTGTAGTACGGTCTGGAGCGCCGGAGGGCGGGATGGTGGTGTCAATGGGATGCGTATAGGTCGAAGTTTGCTGAGCATGTTCAGCCATCACAGCGTGCGTCAAAGCCACGTGAGCGAGACGAACCTTATCGTCTGGAATCATGTTCGCCTCCGGGGTTTGCGGTGACACCACGGCCGTCTGATCTGATGAAGTTTCATGGGAGCTTGCGGCTGAGACAGAAACACGGTTCTGCACGACTGTCAGCGGCAATGCCGTGCAACGTGGCTGGAATACTGACGAATGTTTTAAAGTTTGCAGGCGCGTGGATGACAGACTGAGGCGCGTCGTCGGAGTCGGATCGGTAGCGCGCTGGAAGTGATGTGTGAAGCTTCGAAGGCTGATAGTCTGTTAGAAAGACACAGTTGTTACCGTGAAATCCGTGCCTCTCCCACCTTGTCCTGACTATCTTGACTGGCATAACTGGCAGGGCTGATGATGTCCATGCCAGGCGACCGCAGTGCACTCACAGGGTCCTCATTTACCTCGTTCTCCTGCTCATCTTCCTCGATCTGCAAGCGCATCAGCCTCATGATTGTAGGATATCCTCTGACGGCATATCATACTTCTGTTCCATTGGTACCATTACTATCAACAGGGGATGGATCTACGGTGGCTGGATAAGGGCTAGGAGGGGGTGCGAGATGGTCGGAAGTGGCTCCGGAAGACCTATGGAAGTTGTATCAGCGAACGGTGTCACAATTGAATTGATTCAGAGAAGCCTCACCTGTTCGAGAGGACCTTTCCAAAAGGAGCGGGGGAGCTAGGCGAGTCTGTATAAGGGCTGAAGGCGGACTTCAAGCCAGTGGTAGTGGGCGACGGCATGACCTGCGTGACCGTAGCCATGCCTCTTTATGAGCGTGTGAACATGCGCGTATGGGCTGCTGAGTGCTCCAATAGAGCCGGCAGTTTGTATTCGAACGTCGCTGAATCCAATGACGGCGCCTATCGCATGCGAACCGTCGGGACTGGCGGAAGGCTGAACGGTGAGATGTTCGGACTGCGTGGAGATGGAGGTGGTAGATATGGTACGCAAGGCAGGGAAAGGGGGACGACGATTGCTTTTGAGAAACTCTCAGGCGGGGCACAGCTCTTGACTACGCCTTGAATTTTCTGGATGCGGCGATGTTTGGACTTCGCGTGGAAGCAGTGGGCGATGTAGGGTACGCCCGGGACGGGCAGCGGAGGTGGTGGTGTAACTGACGAGAGGTGAGGGCTGCTGGGTTGCACACCTCTCTCAAGACACCCTGCACGAGCTGCCGGCGGCCGCCTCAGCGAACTCCTCCCAAGGTCATCAAACCAGGCCCTCCCCACAGACTCCGCCCGCTGCATCCCTCCATCTCAATCATTCCCCCCTGCTTGCTTGCCGTCCACCTTGGCTGGTGACACGCCAATGGCCGCTGCAGGGCATCAACTTGTTGCAAGCCACCCTGCTCCTAAGCGCCGGACGCACCGGCCCCTGCGATGATTTGCCCTTCACAACCACGCCTTCAGCTGCTGTCTCGGATCGCGGTTCGCAAGGATGGCGTCCCGTTGTTCTGGTTCGAGATGGCATGTTTGGGACTGAGAAACAGGACGGCGTGGGGCGCGTCTATTAGGTTGTGAGATCAATTCTCCCCGTCCCCAACATGAGGAAATCCCCTCTTCATCCAACGGATATACCAACACTGCATCTTTGCAAATTGTGGGCCCTTCTCCGGCTCCATCAATCAATCTTTCTCCTGCTTCCCGGTCTCACTCCAGCAGACTAATGCACGACCTGTCAACGCGACTACATAACTATGTCAGGGTGGTCAGCCCATCTGCAGCCATATGGCACAGTGAGACCCTCAAACTTCCCATTCAGCATTCCCGTCTGACCGACTTCACTGTGAATTGCTTCCACCAGCAACAGTTCCCACAGGCGACGTGGCCGACTGGCATCAAATTGAGCACTGGTTGACTGTGATGGAGGATTCTGCGCGTAGAGCTGAGCACGAATATTGCTACTCTGGGGCTAGCGTCATGTCAAGCTCCCTCTTCCCGTCTCCAGCTCAGCTTCGCCTCTCTGTGGCCTCCTCTTCCATCCCATTTCGCACCACCACTATACCGGTGTTGCTCATGCTTCTTTATTTTTCACCCAACCTCCGAGACAGTGAGCGTGTTCGTTCGTTTTGGCAACCGCTTGGGACAGACCGTACCGCCTTTCCCCGATTACAGATTCTTTGCTACGCCGCCCGCTTGCATCAACGACGATACCGCGCTTGATGAAGTCTAAATCGGGAAATCAAGCGCCGCTGGGCCTCTGGGTCGCATGGCCGGCAATGCAGGTGGCCTGCGAGAGCTTGCGGGTTTTCTTTAAAGTTGATTCTTCTTCGCCGCTGTCTCTTCCGTCCTGCATCTCTCGCCTTTGATATGGACCGCAAGCCGAGATCCAACAGTCCATTCGGCTCCATGATTCGACTTGTTTCTCTGCTCAGCTTTTGTCTTGTTGGACTAATTATTGGCACTAGTGATGTCTACTTATTTTTCTACTCGCCTACCAACTAGCTGAAAGCTTTGCCTCAATGGAGTGGAGCTATGCCACTCTCACCCCTTAGTGCCTCTTCCGCCACGTTGGGCGCTTACCAGAGCCATGTCGTTGGTACAGCCTCCTAGACACCAAGACCCAAAGACACTTGCGATTTTATTAGCGCACTGGAAGTCTAACCGTCTTTCATTATTTGCTAGAATCATCAACTCTTCCCTCTTCCTTTCGAGGCGTCTTTTCTCGCCGCGAGCCACTAGTGTTGGATTCGAACACTCCATCGCTGAGGGTGGTGTGGCTCATCATCGGCTTTCTTTTCATCATCTGCAAGATGGAGTCTGCCTTTGCTCTAGGTCTTCGCCGCGATTCGGGAGTGTTGGATTCTGATCGGTGAGTTTCCAGGAAACAATAATTCCCCACGCCTTCCACAGAGAGGAAGTAAGCCACAAACGGCTTGGTACCCGTTGTTCGCTGCATGGAAGAATGGCCAACTTTTACGACACGGGACGGCATTGTGGCATCCTAGCTAGTCACTTAAATCCGCCTACCGTTTACGAACGCTTACGCTCGGCTCGATCGACTCACCGATATAACCTCCCGTCTCTTTGCCATTGTGTTGGGACGCAGGTTTGGCGCGAAATCCGCCTCAGACGCCGCATTATTTATTGTTGGACTTGCCTATACATCCAGAAGCTAGTCCCAAGTCTCAACATAATCCAACGTACGGCGGGCCTCTCTCTATCGCACACTGTGCCTTTGTCTTCGCCACTAAGCCGTTTCTCAGAGTCGGTTTGACTGACTGATTGCATTATACGACCAACGCCTCACCGTTTTGAGATTTCACATGCCTTTCCATTGTCATACGCAGCGAGACGGTCGGAGGCTAACCAGTGATATTGCATTAAGTGGGTAGTAAGATGTTTCAAGTGCCCAAACACAATGCAGAACAAGTGTTCCATGATATTATTACCATAACTGTATCTCTTATCTGGCCTGACACACGCCTGTTCCGTTCTGACAAACATTTCATTCAGATCCTCGACTCGCTATAGTATGATGTGGAGTTGTCTTACACGCGTGAATCGAACCTTTTCATCTTTCGTCTTTTGATTTTTTTATGTTCATTTTTTTATTTTTTGTTTTTATTTTTACTTTTACTTTTTTAATCGTTTCGACTACCGCATCTCGAAGTAGAGAATTAGATGTTGCAATCTATCGTGGAAGCAGAAGCTATGTGGTTCACAGTAGTGTTACAGAGAAGGGGACTTATCAATCCGGGCAGTATTAAAGGTGGCTAAGTGCATCAAATCTCAAACCGGTGATATGTAGGGACCGCACGGTCGTGTGATTATTTACTTCGTTGAGATGCCAACACTGCGGGAATGGATTCAGTGACAAGGCAAAGTGAACTGGTGGAACATGGATCGGATCTCTCAAGCTTGAGGAAAACGAGCACGGACCATGCGTTCGTTTGTCCAACACCAAAGCTCCGGGCCCTCGCTTCAACCACATCCCCAAACATCATGTAGGCCTACAGTTTGGATATAGCAAGCCTTACCTTACATTACATTTTCCCTCAATGCCTACGCGGGCCATAAAGGCAATCTTCTTCGCCCGCTTCCACCATGAGAAAGGTATAATCCCTCCGATATTCCCTACATATGCTCGTCGCTCAACAACAAACCCAGGCTCCCGCGTCCTCCACCAGGTCCCCGAAGGGAGCATAACACCCTCCAGCGACCCTTCGGCCCTCCCCTCCCCGCTCTTCGACTTCGATTCCGTCTCCACCTACCTAATCCCCACCCAGCAATTCTGCGACCGCTTGATCACGCTCTGCACCAACCACCACCGCATCCTTGGCTATCCTGTTTGTGTAAGAGAAGGTAAATACAGCAGGAACGAATACATCTTCAACTTTGCGCTTGTGATTGACGAGGCGATCAAGGACTGGGCGGCGTATGGGGAGGTGGTGCGAAAGATGGGGAGGTTGTTGCGGGGATTGGAAGAGCAGGCTGGGTTTCTGAGTAGGGAGGAGGAGAATATCTGGCAGGATGGGCGGAGGACGTCTATTGCGGGGTTGGGCATTGACACGGGGGCGCCGAGCAAGATATACGCGCTGTGCGAGGTGGTTCTGGAGGATTTGAACAACTACGCCGAGTGCATGATACCCATCGGTACGTCCCCTCCCACTCTCTTCCTAGATGGAGACTAACAAGAAGAACCAGACGACTCCAACACCATCAACCTCAAGCTCTTCCCGGCGCACCCCCCACCCCCACCCATCCACTCCTACCAAGTCCCCCTCCTCACCATCTCGCTCTCCTCCCTCACCTCGCCCATCTCCTCGGACCTGACCCTCAACCGCATAACCCCCTACATCAACGGCATCAACTCGGTCAACCAAATCGCCCACCTCGCCGACACGGACCTCTCCCTCACGAAAAAGGCCCTGCAGCACCTAGCCTACTACGGCTGCCTCGTCCTGCTCGACGTCTTCCACTTCGGCGCCATCTACGCCCCAACCGCCGACATCGGCGCCTTCATCGTCGAGAAGAGCGTCCAGGAGGAATGCGCACGGTACGTGCGAGTCCCGCGCGCGCGACCGCCCAGCAGTAATAAGCGTACGCGTCTCCGGCACGACTCGTCAGCCTCAACATCCACAGTCCCAAGGACAAGGGACTCGGTTTCGTCGAACCTGTCTTCCGAACCTACCCGCTCGGAGTCAAACGCCAGTTCTTCTTCCCACTTAGCGAAATCCGACTTCGACGTCCCGTCGCCTTCGGCCTCGCGCGCGGGTGAAGATGTTGATGATAACGACAACAACGGAGAAGAGGAGGCGGATACAATGCCCAATCCGCTCTATCTCATCACATTGTACACGTCGCTCCGGCAGGGCCTACCTCTGCGCAACTGGGTGCTCGAGAATGTGGATTTGCTGCGGGGGATCGATATCCGGCGGTTCATCACGTTTGGCATCGTCAAGGGGTTCTTGTATCGCGTGCAGCGGTATGCGATTCTGACGGGTTCGGTGGGGAGTACGCCCGGCGCTGGTACGCAGGCTTATGGACAGGGACACGGAAATGTGGGACCTGAGGAAGGAGCTGGAGGAGGTGGCAAGCAGGTGCATGACTTAAAGACGGGAAGCGCAGCAGCAGCGAGGAAAGCATCGACGATGACGATGGCTATGTCTTCGAATCCGCATCCGGCTCCCTCGGGCACAAAGACACCCACAACAATTACAACCACGACAACAGTAACAGCGACAGCGACAGCAACGCCCGCAGGAGCAGCCATCAGCAGCGGAGGAGGACGCCACAAATCAATATCTTCCCATTCCCATTCCCTTGCGCATACACACACGCATACCCATGCACAAGAGGAACCGCACTCCTCGTCGTCTTACGGGAAAGATGTATCTGGTTTCGATACCACTGCGCTTCCCCCTCTTCCTCCTCCAATTCCTGCTGCTCGTGCCGCACCCCCTTCACCACCAACGGCAGACGACGTGCAGGGTCCGGGACGATTCCTCCCGCTCATAAGGTTCCTCGATGGGATGCATTGCTTTGACGAGATTTGCACCGAGGTTGGGGCCGGGGAGCGCGTGGTGGAGGAGAAGGTGAGGGGGGTTGGGGAGGTGGGGTTTTTTTGGAAGTGAGGAGTGGGGAGTACTTTTGAATTGTTTGAGGGAGATGAGCGAGTGGGATTGAAGAGGCTGTTCTTGGATTTCGGGATGTGATGGGATTCGGATTGGGGATTGGTAAGGGGCCTGGTTGGTTGAGTAGGGGTGGGGGGACTGGATTTCGTTGGCGTGTTTGAGTAAGGAACGGAGAATGGAGTTGGAGGTTGGGAGATCGCTTGATGCTGGATGATATAAGGCAGTGCTGGGTGAGCAGCGTGCAAAGAGCCGCCTGTCCTTTGACGTGAGGAACAGAAAAACATATGGACAATATAGTCCCAATACCACGGATCTATCCCCATCCAAATCCCCATCCACATCCCCATACAAATCCCCATACAAATCACCCACCATCATACCTCCCTCCTCCCTCCTCCCTCCTCCCTCCTCCCTACTCCCTACTCCCTACTCCCCCTTCCCCTTCTCCCTCCCCTTCCCTTTCCCCTCCCCCTCCCCCTCCTCCATCCTAACCACCTTATCGCAATTCAGCAAACACAAGGGATCCAGCGCCAACTTGATCCTACGCATGAGATCCACGGTGTCCTGGCCCAGCTCGTGGGGGAGGTAATCGCGCTTGACGAGGCCGACGCCGTGCTCGCCCGTCGCGGTGCCTTCCATCTCGATGGCCCGCGTGACCATGCGGTGCACGAGTTGCGAGACCTTGGTGTGTTCTGAGGGGGTGGATTTGGAGTATAGTATGATCGCTGAAAAAGGACGTGTTAGCACTGGACCTGACAGTGGGGGGAAAAGAGTAATGAGAAGGGATCAAACAGGACAAAAAGACGACGAAGAAGAAGAAGAAAAGGGCTTACAGTGGAAATTCCCATCCCCAACATGCCCCACAATACTCGCCAACAACCCACTCCTCCTCACCTCCTCCTTCGTCTCCTCCATCAAATCCGGCAACCTCGATATCGGCACCGCGACATCCGTCGTCCAAACACCTACATCCTCCCTGCCCTCCCCCTTGGCCATGACGCTCCACAACGCCTCCTTCCTCGCCGCCCACAGATCCTGCTGCTCTTGCTCGTTGCGCGCAAACTCAAACGACACGGACCCCGTGCCCGACGCGAGTTTCCGCACCTGGGCAATCTGCTCCTTGACCGAGGCCGGCGTGCCCGCGAATTTGAAGAATAATGTAGGTGCGTTCATCCACGTGCGCCGCGTACGCCCCGCGTCGTTGATGCATTGCATCTGGACATCATCGAGGATCTCGATGGCGGCGATGGGCACGCCCGCCTGGACGACCTTGAAGGCGCACTCGGCGGCCTTGCGCACCGTGGGGAACGCGCACACGGCGACGCTCATGTGCTGCGGCTTGACGGCAAGTCTGAGTGTGGCTTCCGTCACGAGGCCCAGGGTGCCCTCGCTGCCGACGAAGAGGCGCGTGAGGTCGTAGCCCGCCGAGGATTTGCGGGGCCGCTGGCGCGTCTTGATGATTGTGCCGTCGGCGAGCACGACGGTGAGGGAGAGGACCCAGTCCTTCATGGTGCCGTAGCGGAAGGCGTTTGTGCCCGAGCAGCCGGTGCCGATCATGCCGCCGATCATGGCGCCGGGGCCTGGGTCCGGGGGGAAGAAGAGGTTGGATTGCGCCAGCTCCTCGTTGAGGTGTTCCCAGCCGACGGCGGGTTGGACCACGACGTCGAGGTCGTCGGCGTTGAGTTTGAGGATCCGGTCCATGTTGCTGAAGTCGATGCAGACGCCGCCGCGCGTCGGCGTGAAGTGGCCCTCGAGGCTGGTGCCGCCCGAGTAGGCCGTCACGGGGATGCGGCGGTCGTGGCAGATCTTCATGATGGCGCTGACTTCTTCCGTGGTTCGGGGTTTGACGATGCAGAAGGGGATGTGGTGGGGCTCGGCGGCGTGGGAGGACCACGAGGATCCGGCGTGCGATTCCAGGTCCGCCTTCTCGAGCGAGAGGTTCTCCCGTCCTACGATGGTCTGGAGGTCGATGAAGGCGGGCTCCATGTTCGAGTCGTCGATGTTGTGTTCTGGCGGTTTCACGGCGGAGAGGGGAGTGGTGGATTGGAGGTCCGGCTCCGGCCACCCATACTGGCCGAACCAGTACGCAAAACAGCCAACGACAGCAACAACTATCCCACCGCATCAGTATAACTATCCTCTCTCCATTTGCCATGGTGTGGTCTCATCCTCCTTACTGAATATCTTCTGCACCGTCCGATACATAGCCCCTTCGACTTTGTACTTGGCCAACTCCTGAATCGTCTCCTTCTCTTTCGCGATACGCTGGCCCATACTCGAAAACAAATCGACGTGGAACTTGGTCATGGGCGGGGCTTTCTTCTTCTTTCCCCCATCTCCGGAGTCGTCGCTGGCCCACCGGCGCTGCGTCTGGGAGAAGCATCTGGGTATGGGCCGCGGCGCCCTGGCGACGCTCCGGAGAGCGGTTGGGACCCGCGGTATGCTTCGGGGAGGCATGGCGACTATGAGGAGGAGGAGAACATGGCGGGACTCCGCATGGGATGTGTGCGGGAGACTTTTGGTTTGTCGTGGAAGAGATGGAAGTGCTCGGTACAACTTCGGATCTGATGGTTGGAGCTGGGTGGTGCACGGATCCGATCTTGATAGATGGTGATCCGAAAGCTGCATCGGGAGAGCTTCATTCTCAGCTTCCCATTATGGCAGGATAAATTGATTATCTCTGCACCGGACCAGCATCACATTGCATACGACGATCACATATCTGATAAAATAAGAACGGTACCTGCATTGCCCTATCCAAAGGACCGTCGCCATAGCAAAGAGGCCCACAAACTCCCATTGCGACAAAGGACCCCAAAGCCGCAATCCCAAGCAATAAGACAAATAACCAGATATATACAAGCGCCAGAACCCAGTAATGAGGGCCCCTATCCAAGACTCCCAATCCGATAATCCATGGTGGAAAAATGCGAATGTCCCATAACCCTAAAGGCCGTCTACAAAATGTATGCAGAGATAACGAGAGAGAGAAGAAAAGGGAAGAGATTGACATCAACAGTCGTTACTTCCGTGTGGGTGATCGTAAAAACCAAGCGCCATGCTTAAGAGCGAAAAGATTGCAAAAACCGAGGTCGGGTTACGTCGAAGGTGGACAACGGTGGCGGAATGTGCTCCGCACAACCCTCCGAGATGATGTTGAAATCAGAATGCTGACGAGGGATGAGTAAGGATGCATGTCATTGTGTCATTGACGACACCTGTATAGCGGCCGTGAAGTATGCAGGGTGTGGTGTTTTTTCTCGTGTGTAGGTAGTGGTCCCTCCCCAACCCTACCCTTAGGAACGAACGTGCACGCGATTGGATATCCTCAGGATCCTCGTCTTGAACCAGGTAACGAACCGGATCCAGCGACTCTTCGCAGCGCGGGCGCCCGTCACCTTGGGATGGCGCATACCACGTTTCTCGCTATCTCTCACCGTGGGCACGAAGACCGGCAGCGTCGTTTCCGCGTGAGGATGGTAAGCATCGGAATACTGCCTACCGCCAATGGAGGGTCTTGGAGTCGACTTCTCATTGTAGGAATCAGCAGCGCTCGCGGGATAATGTGGCCTGTCCATGTGTTCCGACTTGCGTCTCTGCCGCTCCTCCTTCTTGTATAGCTTCTGGTTCTGCCGTTCTGCGAGCTTGGAGGCTTCTTTGTCGTGTTTCCGCTCCTTGGCCTCCTCCTTCTGCTGGAACGCTATACGAGCGGCGCGAATGGAGGCGGCACGGGCAGCAGGGTCAACGGGGGAGTCGCGCCCACCGCCTCGAATGAAGGTGAAGGCCTTGTCGAACGAGGTGCGCGAACTGGGGGAGGTGGCCGTGTCGATGGACTTCAGGGTGTCGCCGCGGGAGCGTGCTTGAGCAATGGGAGAGACCAAGGAGGCGGAGGAGTGCGAGAAGCTTTCGCCGTTTCGTGCAGAGGAGCTGGGCGTGTAAATCCTGAGCGGTGGGGCGACGGCCGGCGCCGAAGAGGCAATGGAGGCGGACCTCCGCTTGGTGTTTTGCCAGAGGCGGAGCTCGTCGTCGGCCATGATAGCATCGACGTCGGACTCGTGACCCAGGACCGATGGAGGGGTGGAGCGGGTGTGAGGCGGCGTGTAGGATGACGGGGTGGGAAGGATGGGAGGCATATACGGGGCCGTGGGGCGGAGAGAGGACGAGGTTGAGAAGTGCGAGTTGGTGGAGGTGGAGCGGGTGTGACGAGCGCGGGAGGTCACAGAGGGCGAATAATCGGTGATACCCAGGCCCGCCAGGCCCTCATTCTCAGCGGCCGGTCTGGAGAGGTCGAGCGAATGGGCGTCTCTGCCAGATGAAAGTTTGCGCAGGTAGAGTTTGGTCTTGTTGGAGTGGTGGGACGAGGACGAGGCGTGGATGGGCTGGGGCCGGGCAGGCGCATTCCAGGGCTCCTCATGGGTGGTGCTCGGGGTCGGGGAGCGCTTGAAGAGAAAGGCCTCTGAGTCTGGGAGAGGGTTGAGGGCGGTCGGGCTCGCAATCATGGTGGGAGCGGAGGTTCCGCGCTTGTGCAGACGACCCTGGACGCGTGAAGGACCCATCTGATGGCCCGTAATCTATCCAAGGTCTTTTGTTGACGGTCAGCCCTTTCCAGGCGGGCTTGCAGCGGGAGGGAAAACAGAGGGGGAGGCGGCAGACGTGGTGGAACGGAGAGGAGCGGTGCACGGCATCACCAAGCCAACATGGGGGGGAATGAGGTCGGAGGGCGACGTGCCGAAGCCGCGGAAGAGAGGAGGACGAAAGTGGAGTGAGGGAAAATAATCGGTGTGCGAGGTCGAGAAGGTCCACTACTGACGAGAGGGCCTGACTAGTATTTTTGTAGCAGTAGAGATCAAAAGGTGACGACAGGCGACGCGTCAAGGAAGGCGATGCGAAACATGTGCAGATGATGGTGCAGGTGTCTATATCATGGCGATATCATGATGATTGTCGATATCATGTGCGTGTTGCGGCGGTGCCGGTTAGCGTGGAGTGGAGCGTGTCCACGGGTTGCAGCGCAGCGGGAGGGGGGAGAGGGGGGAGAAGGGGAATGGGGTGACGGGGAGAGGAGAAGGGCCGAGAGTCGCGATTAATAGATCTGGAACAAGGCCGAAGCGGGTGCAAGATGCAGGCGGGGGATCAATGACCTACTATATCTCCCTCTCGATATACTCCGTACACAGTACGGAGTACTGCTTGCTTGCTTGCTTCAAAGGATCATTCTGGCTGCAACAGCAATTGCTTCGTTGACCGAGCGCAGCATTATTACTACCACAGTATGGCTTGGACCCGCAAACAGCTTTCGGCGATGCCAAATCCTTGTGCATCCCCAACGTCGACGCAATCCAAAGTGGCACAGTAGTCCTCTCCCTCCGCTCCCCTTCAGCTGGAGCTGCCTCGCCACTGCGCAGCAAGTCGCCGTCTGCTGAAAGCGGCCCTCTCCACCTCCTCACTCGTCGCCATTCTGGACCGCCGCCGCTGCCACACCTGCTGATGGCAGTTCTCCAACGATGGGTGGCTGAGAAGGGCACAAACATGAATAACCTAAAAAAGTAGTGCTGAGAAGAGGGGCTTTTGTTGACTTGCAAGTCGTCGGCTCCACCTGCGCCGGCTGTCCCTGACTCTCGTCGATTCATCGATTCACCATGCTACGCTTCTGATGAAGTCTAGCCCGAATTCCCAATTCCCACTCCCCTCGTGGGTCAGTGTCTTCTGTGCCTCCCATGTCTCGCAGCTCGCTGGGCCTCCCCCGCAGCCCCGTCCTATCGTTTGCATCTCGTTGGTTCCCCGCAACCCGCAGGAGAAACGAGAACCGGGAAAGGGAGAGCGGAGATTCCTTCACCAATCGCCAATCGTGTTTCTGGGCAGGGACAGGGCCGCCTAGTCCATTTCTCTTTTGGGTGCTGCAAGGTTCACCGCTTCTCATGGTTCGGCTTGGCGGGCCATGGACCTACTGTAGGTACCAGTAGGAGGAGGAGGTAGACCACTGTGGTTGGGGCAATTTTTGTTGAGAGACATTGTTCCGTAGTGCTATGTCGTGTTGTGACCATGTGACGCGTTATCCATGGAGAGGGGCTTCCTTCAAAGTCTATCGTGATGTATCATGATGGTTTTGCTTATATCGAATGTGCTTCTATGATACGCTACTCTCTAGTGCGATTTCTTTGGAACCCATAATCGGTTTGAGCTCTGCTCCATTTCAGCACGAAACCATGACAGTCAACCGTAGGTCGCTATTGGCAAGTAGTACGGTAGTCCAAGATGCTTAATAAAACATTCTACATAGTGAATTATCTGCGCTTTTACTGTGTCTAGAGAACTGCCTCCTTGATTCTTCGCGGGTGCTAACATGATCTTACTGAGAACGATGCCTGAGCTGTTCTCCTTCACAGCTTGTGACCTCAAAACCACTGCGGCTATCGGCAAAGTTGAACTACGCTGCTCCGTCAGAAACACGGATCATCGCCTGAAATCCGAATCGTTGTCCGCTCCAAGTGTGTGTTTTCCGCTTTCCATCTCGTCCCCATTGAGAGGCACTTGTTCGCATTCTGGTGGCGTTGCTAGGGTAGTCCGTGCATATGACTAAGCGTCTGCACAGACCATCCTTGGCATACAGTACAACAACAATTGTACATCGCGACCTCGAGCGGTTGCAACTTTTCTGTCAACAGCTCTCCGCCCTTACAACTGCTCCCCTCCATCGGCGCTGCCAGGCAACCACGCTTCCACTGCCGCCATGAAGAAGCGCTCGGGCATTTTCGCCCAAGGAAGGCGAGAGGAGGAGTACGCAGACCCAGACGAGAGAGACCCCAGGCGCGAAGAGTCTCCAGATCCTGTAAGGCGCGCGACCGCCGCCCAGTTGGCCAACCGCAAGTATGTTTCTCAATTGCTGACCGCGCACACAACCCGCCGTACTGACTACGTGCTTTAGGATCAAGGCTCCCAAATCCCGCCTCGCTCACGCTGCTGCTTCGGGCTTCAGCGCAAGCGCACCCGCGCCTGCCAGCAATCCCTTCAACTTCGGCGGCCCTGCTGCAGGCGCAAGCACCCCCGCGAACCCCTTCAGCTTTGGCTCCCAGCAATCCACTTCAACCCCGCCGAGCTTTGGCGCGAATAGCAACACCACGTCATTCAACTTTGGAGGCGCCCAACAGTCAACACCAGCTCCAGGTGGCTTCAACTTCGGAGGCAGTACCCAAACACAGAGTCCCGCGCCTTTCAGCTTTGGTGGCCAGCAGTCTGCTGCCAATGGTGTTGCCACTCCGGCCTTTGGTGCGTCGCAGCCCGCTCAAGCAGCAGGAGGTTTTGGAAGTGGCAGCACAACCAGCGGCTTCAAGTTCCAGGCTCCGCAGTCCACCCCATCCGCGCCCGCCTCCGACGTCAATAAGCCCAGTTTCGGTGGTAATAGTCCTCGGGCATCTCCAGCGCCGTCGCCCGCACCCAGCAACCTCTTCACCAACTCTTCATTCCCCCAGTTCGGTAGCACCAATGCCACGTCGAGCTCCTCCGTACCCACAAGCCTCTTCAGTACCGCGCCATCGAGTTCTTCTGCGCCGAGCGGCTCCCTCTTCACCACCGCGTCTTTCCCTCCATTTGGAGGTAGCACCGCCGTATCTAAGCCCAGCGCCACCACCGCCCCGACCACATCCCTCTTCAACCTCGGCAGCGCCAGCAACACCTCCAGCTCCGCTACGGTGAAAGAGACCGCGAAAGCTCCATCGTTCAACTTCGGCGCCACGACTGCGGCTCCCGCAACCGATACCGGCAAAACCCCTCTCTTCAAATTTGGTGCCAGCGCTACGAGCTCGGCTCCGTCCAATGACACGGCGAAAGCTCCCTCGTTCGGTTTTGGTGCGAACTCTGCCGCAACAAGCAGCCCAGCGCCCGCGAAAGACACACCGAACCCCGCCCCCTTCAGTTTTGGCGGCAGTAAGAGCACCGCCCCGGCGGACGAATCCGCGAAGACCTCAACTCCCTTCTCATTTGGCAGCAGCAGCAGCACTGCCACCAGCTCTGCTCCGGCGAGCAATGCATTCTCGCAGTCGTCCTTTCCCGCCTTTGGTGGAAAAGCCGGTACATCGACAACTTCTGAGCCAACGAGTAACACCCTGTCGCAATCCTCCTTCTCCACGTTTGGAGGCGACAAGCCTGTGACAACTTCCGCTCCTTCCGACAACATCTTCTCGAAGTCGTCTATGCCTGCCTTTGGGGCCGCTGAGACTCCGAAATCCTCCTCCTTATTCAATCTTGGTCAATCTCAAGCGCAAGCAGCTAGTAGTTCACCTAGCGCTTCGAAGAGCACACCCACCACCCAACCGCCGAAGTTCGACTTTGCATCCGTTTCTTCTCAATCTACTCAGGCTACAGCAACTGATACAGTTGGCAAAACACCGGAACCCAAAGAATCTAGTTCGAAGGAAACCACGTCGGTATTTCCCGGAACGACCTCTGCGACATCAACTCCATTCGGTCGGCCCAGTCTGTCACAGTCTAGCGCAGGCACGGCCGCTCCCAAGTCATCGGTCCCAGCCTTTCCGCCTTCATCTACAACATCGACTACGTCCCAATCAGTGCCAACGGGCGCCCCTGAAACTACGCCGGTACCGGGTATCCCTCGGGCACGGATTCCAGAAGAGTGGAACGGAGCAACACCTTCCGCCGTTGAAACCGCTCGTCGTCCCAGTTCTGGTACTCAAGATTCTAGGGTCGCCGATTTGCTAGCGGAGCTAGAAACGTTGAATAAGAAATTCCGGCAGAAGCTGGAGAGCTTAGCCCCCTTGACGGATTGGTCTCCGGTATCCCGCTGGCACCTGAAAGAGACGAAGAAGATTATGACGCAGATCGTGGATCTCAGAAAGGAACAGGCAAGGCGTAATGGTGTCACCGGATACGAGTCCGCTCTGTCAACAAAGCGAAAGGCTGCAGAAGGTGCTGAACGCGATGTCGAGCCAACCACTCCGTCGAAAAAAGCACGCGGGCCCTCCCCTCCACCTCAAAGCGGTGTTAGCTTCACGCCAAAGGCTGCTCCTCCTACCAGGAACCCGTTGCAGGCACCTTCTTCTTCTGGTTTCAGTCACAAGCCAACCACAGCAGAACCAAAGCCTGCGTCAACCCAATCACAAACATCAAACCTCTTCGGCAACATCTTGGGCAAGGCATCTGCGACTCCGAGCACTGAGAGCTCCACCCCTCCTGCCAGCGGTGGGCTGTTTGCCCCTTCCACGAAGTTGAGCGCATCCATCAGCGGCATGCCCACGTCTGGCGCCTCCCAGACGCAGGCTCCTTCACCATCACAAGGGTTCAGTCCGTCTCCCACAGCTGATCTGAACGAGAAGCCATCTTCGGCGGGTTTCAAACCATCGACGACGTTGAGTTCCGCCGGCAAAGATGCCACTCCCTCTTTTGGGTTCAAGCCATCAGCCTCCTCCAATGCACCCAACGAGAGCACTCCATCCTTCGGTTTCAGGCCATCGACCGGAACTTCCACGCAAGATAGCAGTTCTTCAGGCACGAATATGTTCAGTCTGTTTGCGAAGAATGCCAAGACCGCCGAACAGCTGACCGCAGAGAGGAAGGCCAAGGCCAAGGCGGAAGATTTTGATTCTGATGAAGAGACGGAGGAGCAATGGTCCGCTCGTTGGGATAGGGAGGAAGCCGCTAGGAAAGAAGAAGAAGCTAAGAAGGCGCAATCCGCACAGGGCTTCTCCGTCCCAGCATCTAGCGCATCCACCACCTCTACCCCCCCTGCGACGTCGTTCGATGTGTCGAAGGCTACCAGTGGAACCACATCTGTGTTGGCTTCTGGAGCTGCGAGCCCAGCTGCTTCGGCGTCCGCTGCAGGGTCAGTCTTTGGTACATCGAGTGCAGCGCCTTCCCCCGGCGCGAATATTTTTGGCCATCTCTCATCCGCAGCTTCATCGGCTCACCAAGATGATACGGATGAAGAAGAGGAAGACGAAGGTGACGAGCATGAGGAGGGAAATCAGGAGGAGCAAGAGCCTGAGGATGAGTCCCAAGATGAAGGTGGAAGCACTCCTAGAGCATTCTCACCGAAGCGCAAACTTGCGGATTCAGAATCCGGGGCCGACACCGAGGAAGACAGTGGAGAATCAGCCAAGAAAAAGACGGATACAGGATCGTCGAAACCAAGCCTCATGTCCCGCATCACATTCGGGGAGAAGTCTTCCGCTACGGCGGACGGTCCGTCATCGAGTGTGAATGGATCTGTCGCCACGCCAACAGCTAAGAAACCCTTCTTCTTCGATTTTGCCAATGCTGCGCCCAAGACTGCTCCGTCCAAATCCTCGTCTTTTGCGGGTGATCAAACCTTCAAGCCCGGCACCCCCATCAAATTCGCCCCGACGACGGAGACGGCCGCTCCAAAACCCACTTTCAGTTTTCAACCTGCAACACCCTCGTCTAGCGACACCGCACCGAAGCCCGCGCCATTTGCATTCCTCAGCCAGTCGGCGGGCTCGGCGAACAAACCATCCTTCTTGACGCCGAGCGCAGGTCAGTCTGCCGCAGGTTCTGTAACCTCCTCGGTCTTCTCGTCGCGCGCTCCGACGCCGCTCTCCGATGCCGGTGTTGGCAGCGAGAAAGAGTCTGGCGGCGACGCAGGTGAGGAGGATGAGGAAAACAAGGGCCCGCAGCTCGACCTCTCCACCCTCACCGACGATGAGAAGGCTTCTCACGACGTCCTCTTCCACGCCGAAACCGCCCTCGCCAAGCATGAAACCGGCACTGGCTCCGACAAGGCATGGAAGACGTTTGCCCGCGCCCCCATCTGGATCCTGAAGAACAAGGAATCCGGCAAAGCCCTGGTCCGCATGCGTATCGCCAGCGGCGCCACGCCCGTCAACTACAACATCCTCGCTAGGCTACCTTCGCAGACGGCGGGGAAGAGCAAGACGATGGTTTTGGCGCCGAGACTTGGGACGGATGGGAAGCTGTCGCGCATCTTGTTTGTGTTTAAGACGAAGGAGCTGGCGGAGGAGTTTTTGGAGACGTTTAATGCCAATATGCCAGAGGCTTAGGGTTGAGGGCCCCGACCCCAACACTGGCCTGGCCGGTTGTAGCTTGCCCCGAGGGGCTCGCTCCTGGTTGGGGGAGGGTTGGGGGAGGGGAACTCCCCTGTCTTGTCTGGTTTTTGGTTATGGGGAATGTGTTTGGGGCTGGTTTGGCGTCTTTATGTTGAGGGCCTCGACTCTGATGATGACCTGGCTGGTTGGAGCTTGCCTGGATGGGCTCGCTCCTAGTCAGGTTTGATTTGGAGGAGGGGAACTCACTCCCCTGTCGTATTTGGTGTGTTGGCTTTGGGGATTGGTTCATGGCTGGGTTTGGCGTCTTTAAGGTTGAGGACCCGGAGCTTCAATACTGGCCTGGCTGGTTGTAGCTTGCCTTGCGGGGCTCGCTCCTAGTGTGGTTGGGGGTTGGAGGAGGGGAACTCTTCTGTTTTTCTCTTGTTTGGTTTTGGGAATCGGTTTCGGGGCTGGGTTTGGCGTCTTTGGTGGTTACGTGGGTGGGTGGGGGAAAGGGATTCGGTGCATGCATGGGTTCTATGGCGTTTTTGTAGGTTTTTAAGGGATGGGATGGGATGGGATGGGATGGGATGGGCGGAAATTGTATCGTGTGTACGATTAAGTTGGCATACGCAGTATGGCGATGGTTTCTCTTGATTGGGTTTTGCGTGAGTGAGTGGGTGTAGAGTAATGCGGCAATTGCATTTCTGGGATTTCCCTTTTTTTGGAATTGTGAATGGTGGTTTGGTGTGTTTTGTAGATGTGATGTGTGGGATGGCTGGCGCTGGTGGATGAAGTAGATTCTAAATTCCTTAAGCCATGTCCTGGTGATAAGAAGATGGGGAGAGGAGTTGGATGGAGCGATACTGGCTGGGTTATTGGTTGTTATTTTATTCGATGTTTCTACTATGTATAAACTATAAATAAGCTTAAGGGAATAGATATATGCCGTTAGGCGAGGGGTATCCATCCATCCGTCCTTCCATCCTTCCTTGCAGCCGTCCATTCATCATTCCCCATCATCATCCATTTCTCGCCTCACGCATCAAGCAAATCCCATCCAAGTCCGTACTCTCTCCCCCCTAGTGTCTCTCCGTAATGCAGCATCCAAACGCCTACTATATGCATATTCAGAAAGCGAATTGGCATGAAAGAAAAGATAGCCAGCCGCCTATCTGCCGGGCAAACACGGTAGGAGATGGTAAAGAAAAAAAATAGCGAGAGAGGTAACCAAGCGATATAAGAAACGAGAATCGACAACCGGACATCCTCTTCCTTTGGCTAGCGAACCAACGGTGTTCTTCCGGCGTCCCGAGAAATAAAGAGAAAAAGGAAGATGAGAGAAAAAGGAAAAGGGAGACAGCCAGCACCATAAAGCACCCAAAACCCACAAGCCAAATGCGAAAATAAACCAAAAACAAAAGAAAATCCAATCCAACCGGTTCAGGCAAGGTACGTAGTTATCTCACCCCATCCTCCCTCAACGCCTCCCCCAACGCCTCAGTATCCAAATCCGTAACCACGACTTTCACCGGCGTAGGCGGAATGGCGTCGAAGAACCCCAGCAGCGGGCCCGTCTGATTGATACCCGGCGGTCTGAAGCGGATTGGTGCGGGTGGTGCTGGCGCTGGTGCGATTTTCAATGGTGGTGCTGGTGTGCTTTTCGCCGGTGGTGGTGCCGTACGTTTGGCGTTTGCTGCCGCCACAGACATTGAAGGATTGGTACTACTACTTGACGCTGCTGCTGTGACAGCATCCGTCGGTCCGGGTGCGAGGTCAGAGTCGGTCGTATGCCGCCCATCATGTCTCGAAGAACTAGCTGGTGCCGGAGCAGCGCCCCATTTCCCAAACACCCACCCTCCGACCTTCTTGCCGAGTTTGGACGTCGACGCCGTCTTGTGAAGAGTGCGGCCCGCGCCGCGGTGTTGATCGATGAGCGAGCCGTACAGGGTGCTGCTGTCGATGTCGTATCGGCGGGACAGCCGGCTCGGTGTGGCGGTTGCCGTCCACGGTGTAAGTACCGGTTGAGGCGAGGTACTGGATAGAGGGGAAGCGAGGCGCGGGGAGGTGGAGAAGAGGAGTTGCGAGGGGCGGGATTGGAGGGTGTGGATGTCCATGCCGGAGATAGAGATGAGGGATTCGTGGGAGGCGGGGCGTCGTAGAGGGGGGAAGGCAGGTGATATGGGAGAAATGGTGTTGTCCGGCGGAGGACCTGAGTCGGGAGGGTGCTCGCTGAATGAGTTGATATCATTTGTGGAACCGTCCTCGTTTTCCTCGGGTATCGTGGCGTGCAGTGAAGGGGATAGGACGAATACGTCGTTAGAGAGTGAGTCCGGTGGACTGGCCGCAGAAATAATGGCGGACGCAGGGCTTGACTTTGTGGTCAAGGAGATAGGGGACGAAGCGCTGCGAATAGTGGCCAGGCTAGGAGGCTTCAGTCTTTGCGACATTCGTTTGGAAGGGAGCAGTTCGCGGCTGTCAACCGGATCGTCATCGCAGCGGTTGTTTTCGAAGATTGGTGAAGTTAGGTTAAGGCTATCAGAAGGGCTGGTGGGTCGGGATGAGTCGTAGGCTACATCGCTGAAGACTCGCTCATAGATGGATCCGCGGTGAGAGGCAGATAGGGGCGATCCAGGGGCGGAGGACGCTGCTAGCGTCGTCGCGTTTGACCATCGATGGATGTTCGGAGGCACTGTAACGGCCGTCTGTGAGAGAATGGTAGCAGTCGAGGATACATCGGAACGTCTGGGAGGGAGCCCTTTTCCTGGTGGGAGATTCAGGCGCTTCTTTCGCGTGCGACGCTGCACCGGAATTTTGGCTGCCTCCTTCTTCGGCACTGCCCCATGGTAGTGATGATGGATATGTAGGGCTTGGTTGAACACTGGTTCGGTTCCCAACTCTTTATCCAGCGCCGTTGACGTCGGCGCATCCTCCTTCGTTGGCGAGATTGGCTGATGAACCTGTAGCTGCTCTCTTAGACGCTCCACCTCTTCATTCGAATTCTGCAGCATCTCGCGTAGTTCCAGAATACCATGCTGCAGATTTGCGTTATCCAGTAAGATATCTTTGACGAAATGTGAGACAACGCTGGTTTCGCCCGCCTCCCGACTCGCCTTCGCCTTCAATCGGCCGCCCGTCGCAGCCAACTCCCCACCCACAGCCATCTGCCTCTCCATGCGCGCAACGATCTCAACATGCCGCTCCCGCTCCTCCCTGGCCTCAGCTTCAATCCGGTCGATCTGGTCCTGTAGGTCTCCAATCATCTTCTCCGCTCTCCGCCATCTTTGCACAGCGGTGCGCTCGTCGCCGATCTTCGTCTCCAGAGCTCCTTGCAGCGATGCCTGCTCCCGCTCCAAATCTATCAGCTGTCGTTCCAGATCCTGGGTGCGCGCAGCAAGCGATGAAAGACGTTGGATTTCCTCCTCAGCCGAGTGTAACGTGTTTGTGAGTGCCTGTACGTGCGCATCCGAGGCGGTGACAGCTGCGTTGAGCTGTTCCAGCTGGTCTAGAAGACCGCGATTCGCCTTGATGGTTTCGGCATTGCGCTCCTCCAGTTCCAGCTTCTCCTTCTCCAGGGCCTCGATAGTGGCAGCCATCTGCCGGCGCTCGCGCTCCGAATCGGCAACGTAGGCTTCATGGCGAACCAGTAGCGCCTGTAAAGCAAAGGTCAGCGGCATGGCGGGTATAGAGAATCACGGCGCATGTGGGTCACTGGGAGTGTCCGCTGCTTGGTGAAGGGTCACCGTACCTGGCCCAGCTGAGCGGCCTTTGCTACATCGCGTTCCACGCCTTCTAGAAGGGTGCTGTTGTGGGCGAGGAATGCGCAATCCGGGGAGCCGCAGCAACAGCGGAGTGCATCCATGCTATCTTGGCGGAGAGGGGGAGGTGAGGGGGTTGGAAGTGAGTGGAGGACGCGACGGAGCTTCGGTCATGCTCGGAATAGGGTTGGCAAATGGTTGCGACGGGGTAGGGCGTGGAAGAAGAGTGAAAGAAGCTGAGGTCTGCGCAGATACGCCGGAGTAGGTAGGCCCACTTCACCACTGCTGTCATTAGGCGTGTGTGACGGCTGGGCAGAATGCGTGCCTGACAAGAGCGGGCGTTCACGTCCGAACGAGGGTAGAGACGCCGCTTGGGCCAGCCCCCTCGATCCAGTCGGGATGAACTGACGATATTTATGAAGGCAGAAAGTAATACTCTCGCATATGTACGGAGTATGCAAATGCATACTCCGTACTAAAGATGGATATGCCGCAACCATAGATGCTGTTTTGTAGACTTGGAAGTAAGACAGAGGTACTCTTGTTGCTATGTCTGTCATCGCATAAACGACACCTACGTCAATCAGCAAACAAAGGAGCCAGTCAAGACCCGGAAATAATGCCTTGGGTGAAACAGCTGTACCACTTCGTCTCCTGTACTGTGTATACTTGTAGCACGGTGTTCCGGTATATAGCGTAGACTATGTGCAGTTGTGTAGCGCGTTGAGCACATCTTTCATACATCCGAGGTGCATGAGCACATTTACAAAGCAGACGGACGTCGAACCCATTCCAGAAGTCCCGCACAATGGTCATGTCCATCATCCAAATCGCTCTACTCAAGAGTCAGCATCGGAGGACAGCGTGTATTTCTGTGCCCAGGTGGGTTGAGCACTATGTAGATAAGTACCAGAATACACCATTCCATATCGGGTTAGGCTCTCTTGAGAAGAGGGCTGTCGTCACCAACTCCCCGTCGCCAGATGTCCCAGTACATATAGATACCTAAGCTTCGACTGCGTTCTACACTCCTTTGGCGGCATAGCTTACCAGATGCGTTTCGTAAACATACATCGTTCCTTACCATAACTATTCCATCTTATGCACCCATAATAGTCTTTCGAGTATGGACAATCTCCCTGCCGAGATCCTGCTCCTTATCGCACAGTGTAAGTCACCAACAACCTCTATGCGCCGGCGCTTCGTAGCTTACAGTGCTCGACAGACCTGGAACCTCACGAACTCGCGAATATCCAACTCGTCTCCAAGTATTGGTACAATGTGTTCCGAGACAACGAAATCTGGAAACGACTATGTTTCGAAGGACGCCCGCGAAGACAACACGATATCGGTCTAGACCAGAGATTAGCGGAGCTTGCGCGTGCGGCAGAAAGGTTGATTCGAGAGACCTCCACTTTCCTACAGGATGTCAACAACACCACTGCAGTAACCGGAACGGAGTGGAATGAGACCAGGTTGCGGAGAACGTTGCTGGCAAATTGGGATCCCACATATCCTCAAGAGGACGTCAGCTTCTACCATGAGTATATACAGAGACATGCGCCGCATACCATAAGCTGGTTCCAAGAGTCTAGGTATGGCCATGAAGATGATCGCCTTCATCACGAAGCCACTGGTGCTGGTATACTCTATGATCAAGGTCTAGCAGACAAGCTAGTCGCACCGATGGAGGATGGCAGCATCGCCATCTGGGAAGCATCTGCGAGCCACTCGCGGCAAGGCACCATTATTGCTAAGGGCGCCATCGGCTTGCTGCCAAATAGAGGTTCGGATCTTGACTATGCCACGCGCCTGCGGCAAAGCCAGGCTATCATGTCTGAAACGGGGACAATAGAATGCGTCTCCATTGACAATGTGCGGAGGCGAGGCTTCTTCGCTGTACAAAATGTGCTCAATGAGGTGGACCTAGCCACGCTGCAGGTCGTCTCGAGGACTCCTTACCCCTTTCCCATCACAGCGCTTTCTGAAGCGCACCATTCCACTCCCCTGACCGTGGGTACGAATTGGACAATTCATCTACACGACACACGGTCACCGCCTGTGCAATCACGCGCCGTTCGCACTGAACTGATCGGAGGCAATCCTGCCAGCTCCTGCTCAAATCTTCAGACACGTGACTTTGGCGACCATGTCTCCTTGTCGCAACCCGGTGCTCTGTCTATCCTTCATCTTCCCACGGCACGAGAGTGGGACGGTAATGGCGATATATGGGTTGGCGGACGCTTTACCAGCATGCTCAACTTCGACCGACGGTTCTTCCCTCGCCTTCGCGGTACGGTGCATTCGGGGGCCCGACTGTCTTGTCTCAATTCCATACCCTTCTCACTCATCACCTATGACGTGCGGTCTAGCCGTCCATTCGCATCGCTTTCCCTGATAGACCAGTGGAAGGAGCTGTCGGGCCATACGCTCATCGCAGCAGGCGAGTACAAAGGAAAAGGGTCTCTCGAACTGTACAATCTCTCTTCAGATCCCGCTCGCTCGATCAATTCTTCGGACAGCAGGACTACTCAAAACAGAGATGCCTGTTATCAGAATCGCCAAACGGCATCCAGGTCGAAACTGCTCTCCGTAGCTCCCCACGGAACGCGACTCGTCTTCTCCGACGGTGATGGAAATCTGAAGTGGGTAGAGCGTGATGGTTCTACTGGAGTGCGGCAACTCAATATCAATGAGAAGGCGCCCGACACACGAGCCGGTCACAATGGGACTGTTGAGCAAGAGTCAGGTGATATTGTGCAGAAGATCCTGCCCACTGTTCATGCGAGGCAGAAGACCGATCACAGCAACACACCGTTTGGAAAAGACAATCTGATCATCTGGACCGGTGAAGGCAGGCTGGGCATGGTTGGGTTCGGACAGCGCGGCTTTGATATAAGCGAAATGGAGGATCAAGCTCGGGAAGCGGAGGCAGAGGAGTTGCGTAAGAAGGAGAGGGAGTATGGCGGCGAGATGAGGAGGGCTTTGGAGCATCAGGCCAGGGAGTTGAGGTGGATGAGGGGCTACGGGCTCTGATTCCCACGCCTGGTATCCTTACATCAGGGTTCAAGACTATCCTTATAGTGGCGCAAGACCATTCACATTCCCTTGAAATTATACCCTATAAAGAGTATGTATTTACATCTCACGACCATTTTGCTTGATGTTCCACTGGAGACCTCTGTCATACTTGCCAGAAGCAGTTCTCTGAAGACCGGGAGTGCCGCAGTCAGACCTATCCCTTCATTCATCCCCCATCCACCTTTCACAACGTCTCCTCGCATTTCCCTGGCTCGGACCAATAGATCTTCCATTTTTGTGTTCGAGGGCTTGTCTTGCAGCAGTAATGGAGTGAGAAGTGTACTCACGCGGATTGGAGGCTTCCTATACAGCAAATGGATCGCGACTTTTCCCTATATCAACAGATGAACATTGCAGAAAGATTCTAGAGGAATCGACTACGGGTTGTTGCAAAATCGATGTCCCAACTCTGTTCATTCGGCCAAACATCGAAGCAGACGAAAGGATGCGTAATCAATCAGTTACACTGTATTCCTGACTTGACCAATCTGAAGAGTGGTGTAGAGATTGGATCGATGTTTGTCACTGCGATTGCTGGCTGGAGGAGGGGAGTCCTTGAACGCCCCAGACGCTCGGACGCGTGCCAAGTATCCCGCACCGCATCCGCGCATCTGGAGACCCTTGCACAACGCAACGCGCTCCGACTTCCTAACACTCCATCTTCCATCACCTCCAACACCATACTGCTACCTCTTTCACTTCCGGCTCTTCGCCTGGTAGAATACATTCATCGTACAAAACGGGTCTGAAGAAATTGCCGAAATGCCTCAACCAGGTAAGTTGCGCCTGCCTGGAACGCTGCTGGCCGGTCTGCGCTCCGACTATCGCCCTTCGTTCAGAGACCTCTGGAGCTGCACTTCCAACCGCCTTGATTCAACAATGACTATATGGACGCTCAAGACTTTGGATGCCTCTGCACGCCATGATATATCGTCGGAATGCTATATTTGCGGGGAGGTTGGACCTCGATCTGGCCTGATAACTCGAGACTTGAGTTGCTAGGAGCTTGGGAAGGCGCAGGGAGATACTCGACCGCACTTGCTAAGCAACTGGAGGAGGGCAATCGGACAGAGTGGGATAATCGCTCGGACACTGTACAGTTTGCAAGAAGAGTTTCATTTCCGGAACGAATCCACCTCCCGACGAACACAGCGCCATGGACCAGAACAGAATCCACTGTCCGCCGAAGAAACGAACAGCTCAACGCAAGAGACTGGCCAGCAGCGTCGTCCACTCCGAGGTCGTTGGACGCCACCGAACACAGCTAACTGATCAATAGCGGGCAGGGCGCACTCTCACAAAGACCTCCCCCCATCAGTGGAAACGGCCTACTACCGGAAATGCATCGAGCTGCGCCGCCGCATCCACGATATCGAAGAGAACAATGACGCCACGCGTCTGCGAATCAGTCGTCTCAACCGCGCGATTATGAAGATGCGCCTCGAGCGCGCGTTCCTCCTCGAACAACTCCACAAGCGCATGGAATACAATATCGACGACTCGGACCGCAGTACCAGCCCCCCGCCCACACCGACGGACAAGCCATTGCGCAGCAAGCGCACGCATAGGCAAAAGACACCTCCGCAAGGGACCCAAGGTAGCAGCGTGGCTGGCGGTGCACAGCAACACAGCCCAGGAAGTCTTCACCAGCCGGTCGTGCATGCTTTGAACCCCATGTCCTCCGCACAAAGCACGCCCGATCCGAGCCGTTCAGCCCCGTTCTTCAATAACCCGCCGCCCGCAAGCTCCCCACACGCTGTTAATGGCAATAGTGTGCACGCTCATTCCGGGCTGCAGTCGTCTCACCAGTCATCTATGCACACCCAGCGGCCAACCGAGTCGTCGCGTGGCGCCTTCTATGATCCCACCCAAGACGACCAGCATGCTGCAGGTTCCAGTGCAGAATATAGCGAGCGGCGACGCACGCTGTCAGGCTCGCACGCCCCGCCGCCCGACTCGCAGAATAGCGGGTCTCACGATCAAGACACGGAGATGGCGGACGCGTCGAGAGGTGCCGTTGGGGAGAGTGCCTAGGAGGCCACCGTGGCGGCCGTTTTTGCACGGGGCTTGGACAATCTTGACATTGTTGTATTGGTCGGCTCTTCTTCGGTTGAGGTTGAGTTTGGGAACATTGGGGCTTTCTCGGGCACTTCTGGGCCGTATGGGATGGTAGCGAGGCGTTCAGAGGGGTTGGTCAATTTGGTTCCTCTGGGAGGAGGGCACAGTAGCTGTCTTGTGCTACTGAGAAGATGTGCCTCTTCTTCATGTATTCTCGCCTAGGGGGAGGAAATATCGATCATCGGATTATTCCCAATTCATTGCAGGCTTGCTCATAGCTTGTGTACTGAGACCTAACAGGATCATCTCTACACAATTAAACACCCAAAGTAGAGTGAAGCAAGTTCACCCACTAAATATTCTCCGTCCTAGTGCTCGTCATTAGCTTTAGGGGTCGCGTAGATGCGCCTAGAGGAGCGAAAGGGAAGGCGAACATAGCAAGCGTATGTAAGCGTAGAAATTAATAAACGGTTGTTTGACCAGACAGTGCAGGGAGCAAGTACCGCCTCTTTTCACGTCCAACTGAGCAACCCCCTGTACTTCCAATCCAAGTTAGAATACGTATCTCTAGGAATCCAATTGGCTATATTCTAGTTACGCCACTAGGCACGGTCGTGTTCAGTCGGACATGAAAAGAGGCAGTACTACTCACTTTAACTATACTGCGACTTTCCACGTCCGACTTGAACATGCGGCTGCGATTCCTCTGCAGGTGGAATTACCTACCTAGCACAAGTTAACTAGCTACGACTTAATAATGCGACAGGTAGAATTTTCTTTTTAAATATACTACTATCTATAGAGGCGTAGAGGCGTGCTACAAAGCTACTTGCAGAACCTCCTATATTACTGCGCCTGCTAGCTGTTTAAATTAGATGTGGAAAACAGCAGTACAGAGGAAGTGCAGGCGGGTGTTCAGTCGGATGTGAACAGAGGCTGTACGTAACAAATCCTATAGGACGACAAGGCAGAATCTCTGCAAGCAAAACTAATAGGGCCGTGTCTTAAGGAAGCAACGATTCCCGAAACTGATGCTGTCTAGCGCCGTGGGAAATCAAACCAACCAAATCCATGGACCGGACAATTGAAACAACAGGACGGGTAAAAAAAGAGCCAAAAAGGGAAAAAGAGAAAAAGAAAAACAAAAAGCCCGATGCGGGGGTCGAACCCGCAACCTTGAGATCGCCAATCGTTCTAAGGGGAACGTGAAAGCTAAGAGTCTCACGCTCTACCGATTGAGCTAACCGGGCTGGATTTGTTTTGTTGATATGAAGTTGCCAAAATTAATTTTCATATACTAAGATAGTAGTCGTAGAACAAGTTGTAAGCGTCGTGGTGGAAAGGCGCGAAAGAGAAAGTATGGAGAAGTTTAGTTGGAGTGGATTGAAGGGCGGAAGCGTGGGTCGCTAGGGCTTTGTTGGAAGCGAGTCGCGCGAATTGTGCGTGCGCCTGAGAGATGATGACTGGCTGCAATGCTACAGAGGCAAATCTCGTGCCAATGATTCCCTGCACCCTGTTGATAGGACGCGGAAGTGTCTATGTAGCGGAAGGGGAGAGGGTACATCAAAGATTTCTAGGCACTTCGCCGAAGTATTTCCAACTGGAAAATCAGAAGATCGGGTATATGTATATGCTGCCAAAGAAGTGTTCGCCATGTCTACTATCTTGAACCCGCCACGCCCACCTTCAAAGCACCGTCAGAGAAAACCCCCCTTGCCCCTCTGCCGTTTCCCAAGCACTTCCCTACTCCTCAAACCGACCTCCCTCACTAACATCCGGATACACATCGAATCTCCTCTGCGTATACAGCGGAATCCCCTTCCTCACCTCCTCAATCCTGCCGGCCTGCAATTCCTGCACCAAAACCCCCTCCTTCTCGTCCAGCGCCCCCAGCACCTCCGCATTCGGATCCACCACCATGCTATGCCCCCAAGCGTGATACTCGGCCTCCATATCCCGCGCCGGGCTGCACAACCCCACGTACACCTGATTATCCATCGCCCTCGCGCGGGCCTGCAATTCCCAGTGCAAAGCACCCGTAGTAAGGTTGAACGCTCCGGGGTACAACAGCAAAAACGCACCCTTGCGAGCAGCAATCGTAGCCAGTTCCGGGAAGCGGATATCATAGCATATAGCCACCGCAATCTTACCGTACTCGGGGAGATCGATCAGAGTGATCTTGTTTCCCGGAGACAGCACCTCCGACTCCTTGAAGCGGATCTTGCCCGGTATGTCGATGTCGAACAGGTGCACTTTTCTATGCGTCGCCATCAACTCTCCCCTCGGCGAGAAGGTCAAACTCGTGTTATATAGCTTTTTATCACCCTCCTTCGCCCCATCGCCCCCCTCGCGCTCCGGTATCGAGCCCCCGATTAGATAGCACCCGGCCTCCTTCGCCAATTCGCTCAGTGCATGGAACGTCGGGCTCTGCTCTCTCGTGGGCGGACTCGGCAGCAGCGTCTCGGCGTACTGCGGGAAGTACTTCGTTCCGTAGGGCGAGTTGAAGCATTCGGGGAGAACGACGATCTTGGCGCCTTGCCGTGTTGCTTCGAGGACTTTGGTGCGGGCGTGGGAGAGGTTGTGCGATTTGTCGGCTGTGGTGGCGAGTTGGACGAGGGCGAGCTTGACGGATTGTTTGAGGATTTGGGCCATGGCTGCGGGGGAGAGAAGAAGAAGGGTGATCCAAATGGAAGCGCTCTGGAGGGTGGTGATGGCTGGGTATGTTTCGTGGGCTTGTGAAAGTGTTGTACGGCTTCCCCAGGAAGCTATGACGAGCCGTTTCCTAGTCCGACCAGGGTGGGCCCTCACCCGAGGGATGGAAAGAAGGAGTGCCTAATAATCCTGAAAAATCGCAAGCTTCAGAAGAAGGCGAAACTAAGATGCTCTAACAGGCTTGTCTTCTACGACTACGTACAATGCAGCACCTCGAGAAGTATCCGTTTTCCCTAACTAGGCTAGGGCGCACCTAACTATTGTAATTGAAAAAGTCGTCGCTCTCCCGTAACAAATATCTCAAGCTTGATTCCTAAGGTACCTAGAAAAGCAGCACATAGGTCATGTGCTTTAACAGACCAATATACTAAAACTACGTACGACACAGCACCCCTAGAAGCCTTCTCTGTTCCTGATATTTTGCCCTCTTTCTCTCTAGGACACTTACTGGATATGTCCGGATCATTTGAGCTTTCTTTTGGGGTTTTGCGATGAAGATGATGAGGCCAAGAGAGCAGGGAGTTCGGATGTCACGCATATCTATTTAGTTTGAGGCATCCATAAATGCGAGTTCAAGAGATGGATGACCCCATCCCATCCCGTTCCATTCCAATCCATTCCATTCATTCATACACATTTTTCAAACAAGGGATAATAAAACCGTTCTTTCTACCAAAAAGAAAAAAAGCCCCACAAATCCCCTCCTCCCTTTACAAAACGACACCATAACTCACTCCTTTCCCCTTCCCCCCCCTTTCTCCGCGTACAGCAAATGGCAAATCATCATCTCCTCGAACTCGCCATCTCGCCGTACCGCCCTCTCTCGCGCGTGGTATCGTACGCCTGCAGGACGCGCGCCTGGCTCTCGTCCGTCTGCGAGAAGGCGTATCCGCGCTGCTTGCGCATACGCTGCACCTGGCGCACCTTGCGGATTGCTTTTTGGAATTGCTCCATTCTGTACAAGGGGAGTGTGTTAGCAGCTCCATTCGCTCACCAGGGAGGGGCGAAAGAGAAAACTGAGAGAAAGACGTACCTAGGTCTGTAGTCCTGAATATTATACTTCTGAATCTCCTGCACATGATGATAACTCATGGGCCAATACATCCTCTTGGCATACTTCCACGCGAGATCCCGGACCAGACACAGCGCCGGCAACACCACCACCATCGCCCAGAATCGCGGGTCGGGGAACAGCCGCTGGATGACGCCAACGTACTCCATGGATACCCCCGTCTTCGGCGCTACAGTCGCGTAGATGGGCAGGAGGATGAACCACAGGGCCATGGAGCCTGGGATGGCGAGGACGGCGTACTTGGTCCAAATGTTCGTTATCAGCGCCGCTTTGCCGAGGACGGTGGCGAGCGCGGCGGTGTAGAGTGCGGTGCCCCAGACCCAGTGGCCGGCGTTGAGCCCGTCGTATTGGGGCCAGTCCCAGAGGACGAAGGCCTGGGAGGCGAAGTATAGTATCAGGGAGTGGTAGAAGCCGTTCGCGACCCAGCTCCAGAAGGAATGCATTTTGAAAAAGGCACCGGATTGACTGAGCTGGTATAGTTGGGGGTAACGGTCCAGGAGTCGTGCACTGACGAACTGGTCGAAGATGCCGAAAACGAATGGGGGCATGGCGGTGAAGAAGACGTTGTAGAATGTCAAAGTCCAGGACTCATAGATAATCTGCCCGGAAAATGCATTCTGGAAGGCGTACCAACACTGCGTCATGAAGAGGGCGATGTTCTTGTAAAAGGAGTAGAGAATCACTTTGCTCACGCGCTGGTAGCTCCATGCGCCGTGGACGAGGAGGAGTTTGCGGAGGTAGCGGAACTGACCAATAGAAATATCGGCACTGCGGGCGGCTTGAAGACCTTCAACGCCGCTGATGCCGACACCCACATGAGCGGCTTGGATCATGGAGACATCGTTGGCACCATCGCCGATAGCGAGCAGAATGGATTTGAGATGTCGTTTGACCAGCTTGACAACGAGGGCCTTCTGGAGAGGCGACACACGGCTGATAGCTGTCAGCAGAGATCGTCACAAAACACCTTGATACGTACCAGCAAATGACCGCCTTACACTTGACAGCCAAATCTAGAAACGTCTTCTCCAGATCCCTCTCGAGTGCATACGTCAACGACTTCCCATCAATCACCAGCGCCAGGACATCCATCTCAGCGCCATTAACGCCCTGATTCGCAATCACACCCAACTTCTTTTGCAGATTATCTCTCGTCGCCTCCTTGTCCTCCTCATTAACGATGAGCAGACTCATATCCTCGCTGATCAGCTTGCAACTCATCCCGATGTTGATGGCGGTCTCCTGCCGGTCACCAGTCAGCACCCAGATCTTTATGCCGGCTGATTGCAGTGTGGCGATGGTGTCAGGGACACCCTCTTGAAGCTTGTCTTCGATGGCTGTGGCGCCGAGAAGAGTGAAATCTTTTTCGATGAGCTCGGCAGCTTTGTCAAGTTCTTCAGCTCTGTTACCGCCGACGGTCGTTTGGGCCGTGTTGTATATCCTGTACCACTCCTGGAACTCCTGCTCCGGAATTTCGCGCATAGCAAGACAAAGCGTACGCAGACCCTCGGCCGCATACTCCTCCAGATGCGTCAGCGTGACTTCCGTAAACGGGTTATCCTTGCCCAGCCGTTCCAGAATGACCGTGTCAGCTCCTTTGCAGTAGCACACAATCTTGCCTTCGGGAGTCCGATAGATGGTCGACATGCGCTTTCGGGTCGAGTTGAACTCGCATACGGCCAAAAGCTCGTACTCCAGCTCTTTCCCATCAACCAGGATCGTCACTGATCTCGGTTTGCGCGCAATGAACTTATACCCCAACTGCACCGCTCCCTCCACCAATGCTCCCTCATCAGGTGACGCGGCCTGGTACTTGATCTCGTGCTGATTCCCTCTTTCCGGGATGACGGTATGACATGTCGAAAGCAGCGTGAGGAAGTGCTTGATGAAGTCCTTTGTTTTGTGATGCAGTCGATTCTCCTCCAACTGCGTAAAGTCGTGAATTCCCACTTCTAGGCCGTCCTCAATCGTAGCTCTCCGGTCCTCGGGCACTTCGTCCGCATACTGAATACCAGCAATGGACGACTGTCGGAACTCCATCATATTCTGGGTCAAAGTGCCCGTCTTGTCGGAGAAGATATATTCGATCTGGCCCAACTCTTCCACCAGTGAAGAGGTCCGACAGTTCGCAGGGGTATCCGTAGGTTCGTAGTAAATGTCCAGATCAGAATCAATCAGGGAGCCAGTCCAATACTTGACGATCTCAAGCGTGACGAACAGCGAAATGGGCACAAGATTCGAGTAAAGAACCCAGTACGTCAGAAGGTCCGAGAAGAACTGCTTCGCGCCGTTGAACGAGTCATACATCAGATAGCCCAGTTGATCACCGTTCCTCATCCGGATAATGATATCGCCAACGGAGCTGATGATACTCAGCACCATGAGGATCATGACGAGCATGAGAATCTGGTAATTAACCATGCGCTCAACGTGTGTCGTCTTGATAGGCGCCGCCGTAGCATTGCGCATGAGCTTTGTTTCGTGGCCGGTGAAGATAACAACGCCGTGGATCCAGGGGGTATTCCGCAAAGTTGCTCCTCTGAGCAGCAGCTGATCCGGCGACAACGGCAGCTCCTTCTCACCTCCTCCTGCTGCAATCGTCAAAGTGGCCTCATACGTATACAAGCTGCTGTTGGGTTGTTCCGACCGAATCTTGCCTCCCAGCCTACTAAGCTCCGCAGGACTGACAAGATTGGCGGTTTCGGGGATAGCCTGCTTGATCTTCAAATTGGTCTCTCCGTCCAGATTTGCCGTCTCGATATAACACAGTCCTTCCGGTTCCGAGGAAGCCAGGAGTGCCAGATCCGCAGGGAACGGCTTTTCCGACTCCACGCGGACAATGTCTCCTACTGCAATGTTGATCCACCGTGTATCCACGAACGATGATCCTTTCAGAACTTGTGCCTTGGAGTTATTCAACTGTTGATCCGACGTCTTCCTCCTATAGTCCTCCACATACTCCTTCACCGCCGAGACCAACAACACCACACCCAAAGGCACAATCGTCGTATACCGTTTCGTAGGGGAGATACCGGGAATCTGCTGCAGAATCGCGGTAAACAAGAAGAACAGATTTGCATACTTTGAGAACTGCTCAAAGAGGAATTTCGGGAGGAAGGTGATGATGTTGTACTTTGTGGTCGAGACATGGTTGTCTACGTATTTGTTCGCCGCGTTCGCAGGAGGATTGTTGAGATGTATTATTCGGGGTCCCAAGGTCGACGGGTCCGGTGCACCCCTTCCGAAGCCAAACTTGAAGACGCCAGAAGACCGTTGTTTCGACGGCTTGATCCCCCCGTCTGTACTTTCTGCCGGGTTGGGTCCGGCAGCGTGCTCCGTCAAGGGTAGGTCCATCTCCGAATACTCTGGTCGCCGACCAAGCATACTCCGCACTCGGCCTGTCAGCCCTCCGCCTAAGCTGAGTATGCTATTCCTGGCATTGTTCTGTGCGGCTCCGCGCCGCTGTCCTGGTGTCGGCTCCTCGTATGTTCCTCCAGTGGTATAATACATGGACTCATCGTCATCGATCCCCGCATCCGAATACCGCGAGTAGTTATGAAGGTCGGACGTCTGTGAATATGCCCGACCCCCTCCTGTAGACAGGTACGGAGGCTCCCCCGCAGGCGGTGCACCCGGCCCTCCCGGAAGTCCCGCATTTGAGCGATTTCCCCCTACAAAGTCATCGTAGGATACCGACGGTCGTCCCGGCTGCTGAACGTCAGAGTCGTCGATGTCATAGCGGCGGAGGAGTTCATCGTCGTTGACGGGCGGCCGCGCGCCGGTGTAGTAGGCTGGCTGGTCGTCGAAGTCGATGAGGTTCTCTGGTTGCTGTGACGGGCCACCAGGAAGCCGCCCGGCCATTGCGGGTTGCTGTTCTGGAGAGGGAGCTAGGGGTTGCGCAGCGCCGTTGTGGTGGTCATGGGCGATCCAGGGAGGCAGGGTGCAATGGGACAGCGGTTCTCCTGCGTCGCGGTTAGGTGGGAGGTGCTGTCCTGGGGTCGTGGATTAAGAGAATGAGCGTGGGATCTTTTGGAAGGTTAAGGGACGTTTGGTTTGTTACTTTGCAGATCTGGAGTCTCCAACAGAAAGGTCGAGGGCACGGACTCTGCTCGTTGGTGAAGCGTGAGGCGGTGCTGCGCGGGCACTTGCAACCCCTGCCGGTTGCCCAGACATGGAGCCCTGCAAACGATGATGCGGCCTTGCGGCGCGGGCAATTGATAGTCTTCCCCAGACCTCCTCTATTTTTATACCTAGGTAGGGAAAGTCAATACAATACCTAGTGAATCGCACACCATGTTAGAAGCACCATTTGTTGGTTCTACGTCTACCAGAAGCCTTCCATGTTCATGTCGACTTGCAAATCCTCAACCTGCCAGAACTGGACCCTGCAGTCAAAACACTGTCGTAGTTGCTCTGTTGCTGGATAGCGACACTCCTATGAGCTTGCATCATGGCAATAGCAAGGGAGTAGGACTCGCAAGAATTGCCCATGAACTATCTCGCTCAAGTGGTAAACTCGACAAAGAACGTGGAACCATCGGCAACCTGGGGAAAGCTCTCTCTCTAGGGCTTACCTGCCTTTTGTCAAGAAGGCTAACGTCGTTGTCTTGATCGCTGACAGAGTCTATGCCTCTATAAGGGCACTCTAAAGACTGTCGATCTATTGTTGAGCTACGGTAATGGCTGACTGAGGTCTAGACTGGAGCGCAGTTGCTGGTTGACGGAGGCCTGTTTATCAACATCAATATCCAGTAGAAATGATGAATAACCGAGAACGAGCTCTTGATAGGTTTAACATGAGCACGTCCTGACAGGCTCGTTTGGGACGATTTCCTTTGTGAAGGTTCTATTGGCAGGCCGTGTATCCGCCATGTCTGCCCCGTGGTAGTGGTGGTACTTCCATCTTCTTGAATTGAGTCGTGATAGATTATCCTGTATGATGCCTCCAACATTGCAATACAGTTGGTCTTGCATACAAAACATGTCGACCTTGTTGATGAAGCTAGATACATCTGATATGTGAACTCCAGCCTTGGCATACGCGGCCCAAGCTCCCAATTTCTTCTCCCTCACCACCACCAACCCATGCATCACATCACCAACGCAGCCGCGTCACCCTCCAACCAACACACGACACACCACCCATCCCGCGCCTTGTAAACACCTCCGTCGCACTCCCTCTCTCCTATCCTCTCCATCCAAACCCGTGACACCGCAACCTTTCCATCAAAAAGAAAGAAAACAGAGCAAGCAAACAACCATGTCGTTCCTCTTCGGCCGCCAACCCCAGCTCTCCTCGGAGCAGAAAATCGCCGCCGCAGAGGCCGAAATCGACATGGTGTCCGACATGTACTCTCGGTACGCTTTCTTCTCCTTCTCTCTCCCATCTCTTCTCCCCGTCTCTCTTCTCACTCCCCTTGTTTCATTGAACCCCCTCCTGATCCGTCCCCTCTCGACTCTCTCCTTTCACTTCCCCCAACACCTACCCACCCCTTCACATCTACCCTCCACTCTCCACATCCCATGCTAACCCCCCTCCTCTCCCAGACTAGTATCCTCCTGCTCCAAGAAATGCGTCGACACGGCGTACCGCGAGCCCGACCTCAACAAAGGCGAGTCCGTCTGCCTGGACCGCTGCGTCGCAAAGTTCTTCGAGGTGAATGTCAAGGTGAGCGAGAAGATGCAAGGGGAGGCGCAGCAGCGGCAGGGCGGTGCGGGGGGTATGTTTGGTGCGTAGGGGGATGGGAAGAGAGGGATAAAACGGGATGGCGGAGAGGAAGGGGATGGGATGGTGAAGGAGGAGGAGGAACATAGATAACTAGTTGGTTGCCGTGTACGATATGTTTCAGGATGGGTTGGAGTATATGTCGCGGTTTTTGATGCTGTGGGATGCATGGGCAAGATACTGGACACTTGCTTTTCAGAGCATGTCTAGGACATGGGCAGGGCGCTGGCACCGAGGCCGGTTATTCCGGACGGCAGGTTTATTGGAAGGATACGAGAAGGAGGGACTCTGTACTATAGACATACACTGGTTTGAATTGTACATCCATACTTGGACCTCTGAATGCCACGACGAGACCCAGGTCCAAATAGTTTCTGTTCGACTTTTCTAGTACGCTTCGCTCATACTGAGAGCACGCGAAGAAAGGCGGTATTGATGCGTGCATAATATTCTTTTTTGATTATCTTGCCGGAAATATCTAGCCATTCGAAGAGAATCAGAGCGGTAAGAGACGGGGGTATTGCCCTTAACGCCGCCGTCTGCGAACGCCATACCTACATAATACAGAGAGAGAATGTCTGACAACCATGAACCAGCTGAACCCAGCCCTTCCCTTCCGTAACGTAACGTAACACCTCATCCCCTCCACATCAATTCCATGAGTCCCCGCCATTTGGGGATCTCTTCTCGTCGCAAACAGGCTCCATCCATCAGGCACTCCCCTCAGAAAGGACGATTGCCCATACCAAACAGGTACATGAGCTCCCTCCTTCCCAGCCCCGTAATTTTCCGACCCTCAGACTCGTCGAGCGCTGCGTCAATCATCTCGCGCTTCTTCTCTTGCAACTCGATGATACGGTCTTCCACCGTGTCCGGGACCAGCAGTCGGTGCACGTGTACCACTCGCTTCTGCGGCATGCGATGGGCGCGGTCCACTGCCTGGTCCTCAATGTACGGGTTCCAGAAGGGATCGAGGATGATCACTTGCGAGGCCTTATTCAGGTTCAGACCCGCGTTGCCGGCCTTGAGGGAGATGAGCATGATATTCTGGTTGGGATCATCCATGAACTCGTTCACGGCTTGGGCTCGATTGTCCATGGTCATGCTCCCATCGTAACGCTGGTACCGGTACCCTGCGGCTTCCAGCGGCACTTCGACAAGGTCAAGCAGCGACGAGAACTGGCTGAAGATGAGTATCTTCTCCGTCGGATCGTGATTGTGGATCTGGGAGACGAGCTCCAGAGTCTTATCGATCTTGGAGGACGACTGATACTGCTTGCGAAGACGCTGGAGGTAGGCCCTCTTTGCGGCAGCGTTCTTTTGTGACGCGTGCTTGAGTTGAGCCAGCGTCAGCTTTGGCTTCGCGCGTTTCTTCCCTTTTCCAGTTTTGCGTCGCCCAGTCGACGGCTCTGCATGCATCTGAATCTCATCATCGTTGTCTTCGTTGCATTCATCGTCAGGAACAATGAACCCGCCTAAATCCGAACCCTCATCATCTTCCTCAACCACGTCGTCGGCATCGTCGTCATCATCAGAATCGTCCACATCGGAATCGTAGAGTTCAGGGTATGTGAGTAGTTTTTCAGGACAGAACACTCGACAGAAGTGTTTATAGTCTGTGATCATGTTGGCGCTCGAAGGGCCTCTACAAGACGGGCATCTGACGCCGCCTTCTCCGTCGCTGTTCGAGGGGCCGTACGCAGGATCAGTAAGCTTCTGGAAGCACTCCCCGCAACAGGTGTGCCCACATGGAATGAGAATGGTAGGATTCAGGACACTGTCCAGGCAGATTGGACATTGAAAACTATCCTCGTTCATTAGGCGGTGTGTGGCATCCGCGGAGAGCTGCCGTGCTCGATTCAACAACTCTTCCTCGGACATGCGTGCAGTAGCAACCTGAGCTCCGAGATCTTTGATCAGATGCGGATGGCAACAAGCCTGGCGGAGGCGCAGAAGCCGCAGAAGAATCTGCGCATAAACAGTGATCCCAGTTGCGCCGCTTTGCAAGTATCTGTTGAAGTCGACTTGGGACTGGGTCTCAATTGCGCGGTAGAGCTCAAGCTCGTCCTTACTGAAGGGGACGGCGTGATGATGGATTTCCTTTGGCGGTATAGAGCATATCTCCTTCCCATCGATGATGGTAGTTTTCTGCCGGCGAAGCATCATCGATTTCAGTAATGCCTGGGCTCGTCTCAAAGCCTTTGCCTGAGTCTCCTTGTTCCTGTCCCTAGAAGCAGGTTAGCGATAGATACATAAAATAACATGCCGAATGGACTCACTTGACGGGCTTGCTGATTTCCATATTGAACTTGGTCCAGACGTTGTATGGCTTGATTCCAAGGAAGCGGATGAGCGGATATAATTCGTCCAAGGAGTTCATCATGGGCGTTCCTGTCATGCAAAGGCGATAATCAGCTTTGAGCTTGTCAGCCGCCCTGGACATCTTCGTCTGTTTGTTTTTGATCCACTGTGCCTCGTCAAGAATGACACGGTACCAGTGGCTCTCTGGTCCAAGAAGCGCGAGCTTTCGGCCTGGCCGCCTATGATTGTTCGAATTCTCACGCTCCGATTCCAGCTGGGTCAATTCAGAGGCCAGGGCACCGTAAGTTGTAAGAACCACATCGAATCGTCGCAGCCTCGCAAAGTCTGCATTCTTCCCTCTGTCATGGTACACATGGACCTCCAGCCTATGCTCTGGGCGAACATGTCGCTCAATCTCTTTCTCCCATTGCCGCATCAAAGCAACGGGAGCCACGACAAGAGTGGTTTTACGTATATGGTCTCGGGAAGGTCTCGCTACGATAAGAGAGATAGCTTCGATGGTTTTCCCTAGACCCATCTCATCGGCCAAGATGCCGCCCTTGTGTGGGCTCTCTTCCGCCTTTTTGAGCCACATCAACGCGAGCTTCTGGTGTTCCATCAACGAGCAAGACATCTGGGGTGGCGTCCTGTCTCGCAATTCCCGTGGAACATTGACGTCAGGCTGAATGTTGTTGATGATATCCTGAATCTGTTCTGGGTTTTCCTCCACAGGTGAGTGGGCGTCATAGTCAGGTCCCGTTAGGTCCACGAAGCTTGTTGGTGGGACCATCGCTTGATTGCCCGGAGGGAAAAGGGGTACGTTTGGCTGACCGAGGAATTGGCTCAACTCATCGAGACCCATATATGAAGCATTTGGATTGAACGCATTGGCGGGTGTACCAGTTGCTTGACTAAGAGGAGGAAGTAAGCCATCCTCGTCGCCAGGAAACCGCCATCCTGGATTGCTCGAAGGCCCATTTGCAGAGAATGCTTGCGTCAGCTCTGGAAAAGGATCTCTGAATGAGTCGACCATTGGCGAGAACAGAGGCGCGTCATCCTGGGTCAAATCGATAATGGGTATGGGCGAAGGCTGTGCCGGAAATGCGCCAGCGTTACCTGCTTGCGTGGTGGGATTTGAACTACTGGCAGCGCTCCACCGAGCTTGGGATACCTGATGTTGTCCATACATGTTCGCTCCGCTTGAAGGCGTTGTGTCGGGCCATCCATTTCCTTGGGCCGGACCTCCTGCAGAGGGCATGCGGGAAGACGATGTCGGATACGCAGGGAACAACGGCGGCGTAGCCCAACTCTGCGTAAGACGTAACCATTCGCGAAGTTCATGAAGGTAGCGCTGGTATCCGGGGTAGCGGGGGTCACGAGGATCAAGCGTTGCCATCTCAAATTCGACCATAGCAATATGATCTTCCAGATCCTGAGTAGTGGGCTCCGGGGGAGGTAGCGAACCGAAGATGCCATCCATGGCGGGGGGGATGAGAGGAACCGGTTGGTGGTTGTGGTTAGGGGTTGCGGATGGCCGGTTGGGTATTGAAAAGCGAACGTAGGTATAAGTACCTCAGTGGGAAGTGAGTGAAGGTCCCCCAGGCCTTCACCGGGCGGCCCGGTCGCTAGAGTGTGAAGGTGAAAGAGACCGAGATGGAAGACGGAGCGAGTGAAGGTGAGATCAACGTAGACGATCGAGCTGCGAATCACGCAGTCACGGCTTCGGAGCCTTCCAAGATTCCACACTCAGCCACGCGCCCCGAGAACCTACCACTACACCTGTATCGATCCGGAGAGACTGAGGCTCTATCATCGCCGGCGAGAACACGGGACGATTTATATGAACAGTTGCAACCTTGGGAGACGATGTGTGAATGATTACACACTGAGTCGTCGATTACGCCAGGGGGACTAAGCATCTTTTGGCAGTAGGTCCGGTGGCTTCGCAAGCGTTCTGCTGAGTACGCCGGCCGTGTCGCCTAGCGTCCATCGATATCTCTCTTCGAATTCAGATACCAGTGCCATCACTCCCGTCTGCTGTCATGGTTCAATGTTGGGGTGTTGTCGATCAGAAAGCCATTCACAGATTTTGTGTACCTTTCCGAACGCGCCGCGGCCGTGGAGCAAGCATGTCGCGCCATCACGTGAAACTACAAACTACTGGTACTTAACTCACACGGGAACAATCATACTACCTATATTTTGCTTTGTCCCTCTTGGGGAACCTTGACGACAACCTTCCCCCAGCTGTCACGCCCTCCCAAAGCCTTCAGTGCTGCCGGAACGCTCTCCAGTCCGACATACTCCTTATCCATGAAGCAAGTTCCCCGGTACTGTCCAGAGTTCATCAGCTTGAATATGCCATCCCATACCACGTCCACCATCTCGGGTTCGTTCGTGGCATACATGCCCCAGTGAAGCCCGACAACGCTGACGTTCTTGAGCAGAATGCGGTTGGTCGCCATCTTCTCGATATCGCCAGCAGCAAAACCAATGACCAACAACCGGCCATTCCACGCTGTGCACTTCATCGACTGAGCGATCAAACCCACAGGGTCGTACACAATATCTACGCCCCGGCTCTTGGGAGTGAGCTTCTTGACCTGCTCAGGCCAGTCTGCCTTCCGGTAGTCGATCGCATAGTCGGCTCCGAATGAGCGGGCGACATCCATCTTGCGCTGCGACCCGGCCGTTGCAACCACAGTAGCCCCATAGGCTTTGGCGATCTGGACAGCAGCAAGGCCGACGCCGCCGGCAGCTGCGTGGATGAGAACCCAGTCACCTGGAAAGATTAGCCCTCGCTAATGTCATGGAGCAATGCTGACGACTTACCCTTTTTGATGCCCGCTCGCACAACCAAGCCGGCATAGCTGGTGGGCGCAGTGACGAAGAGCCCCGCAGCATCAAAGAAGCTCCATCCCTCAGGTATCGGCCTCAGCCTCTCCTCCGTGCATGCAACGTGAGTTGCATAGCCGCCCTGGCTAGCGCCAAACACCTTGTCTCCTTCCTTGTACTTGGGACGCCGACCGCCGGGCAGGGAGGTTGGGGCTTTTAGGACCACGCCAGAGAACTCGGAGCCAGCAATCCACGGGAGGGGAGGCTGATGCTGGTACTTGCCCCGGATCTGCAGGAGATCGAAGAAGTTGGTTGCCGAGGCATGTATGGCGATGAGGTACTCGTTGGCTTTGGGTGTGGGAGTGGGAAGCTCGACGACCTTGAGGTCCTCGGGACCCTGGAATCCATTAGTAGACCGAAAAGAGGCGCCTTTCACAAGGGACATGTACCTTGACGTATTGGGTGATTTGTATGGCCTTCATGTTGTTGGACTGGACTCCTGTGCTAAACTTCGTTGAGATGATTGAGAGGTGAACGTCCTTCAACCCGGTTCGAGATAGAGAACAAGTCGAGGAAGCACGCTCGAAGCGATCAAGGCCATTGTGGGAGAATTGTGGGATAGGCTCTATTCCACTTACCCCAGATCCGAGGTATCTTGAGATCCACTCGCTGCGCATCCCGCGGCCCCTTTCAACCCCCACTCGCGCGAGATTCACAAGCCACAGTGACTGAGCCACAACGCCACAATTGTGACGATCTAATAGGCGCTGACCGCCCGTGGTCCCGCCTTCTGTGACATTCGCTCAGTGTCGGCAGCAACCTACAGCCGTCTGCAAACTACTTTCCTCCCCCTACTGACCCTCTACACAGTTCACTCCTAATCGAAACGAAAGTCGCCACGTCTTCTCGTCCGCATCCACATTTCGACGTCATTATTTCCCTCGTCTCCCGCCTTGCGACCCTATAACTGATTCCCTCCAACGGACGCACCCATGGCCGACGACGCCTCCGCGTCCGCCGAGGACGTTCAACTTACCTTCAACGTGAAGGCGGCTTCCGACAAGAAGCTGGTCATCACCATGCCTGCCAGCTCTACCGTTGCCGACCTGAAAGCAAAGCTTGCCACGCCCGAATACGCAGATGTACCCGCCGAGAGGCAACGCTTGATATACTCTGGCCGCGTCCTCAAGGACCCGGATACCCTCGCCAGTGCTAAGATCAAGGACGGAAACACCATTCACCTCGTGAAAGGGGCAGCGAGCAATGCGCGTCAGAACCCCGCGAGTCAAGCGTCCGGCAGCACCGCGGCGGGAGCGGCTACGCCCCAGGTTCCCACCAACATTGCTACGGGCACAGGAAGAGATCCCCTTGCAGGGCTGACTGGAGCGCGGTATGCCGGCTTCCATGGTCTTCCCGGTGCAGACATGTTTGGGCCAGATGGTGGAGTAAGCACTTCCTTTAAAACAGTGTGAGCTGAACGGAAACTAATGGGTGACCTAGATGGGACCGCCTCCGGATGCGCAGCAGATGCTGGAGTTGATGGAGAATCCAATGTTTGCATCGCAATTCAACGAAGCTATGAATAACCCCGCCGTCATCGAGATGATATCGAATTCACCCATGGTGAGCCACCTCACAAAAACACAGATATGGTAACAGGCTGACAAAGAGCCAGATTCGCGATAATCCCATGCTACAAAACATGATCCGGGACCCTCACATGCGCAGAATACTCTTCAATCCTCAGATGATGCGTATGCAGATGGAGATGCAGCGGGCCATGAACAGGAGCGGAGAGCGCATGACAGCGCCAGGCGTCACGGACACAACCCCCCAACCCACCACGAACACAGAAGGCAACGCCCCATCGACGACGACATCAGCCCAGCAAAACACGCCGGGGGCGGCCGCGCAGCAGAATCCCTTTGCAGCATTACTAGGTGGTGGAGCACCCACAGGCACCCAAGGCGCAACGCCCCAACCGAATCTTGGTTTCGGAAACCTGTTCGGCACACCTTCTACAGGCGCAGAGGGCCAGCAGCAGCCGAATCCCATAGCGGAAATGACGCGGCAGCTGATGCAAGATCCCGAAGCGATGCGGGCCGCCATGAACATGTTCGGCCAGATGCCCGCCGGAGCAGCATTCGGCATGCCTCCTCCAACTCAGAATCCCGGCGCGGGAACCACTGGAACGACCAGTCCGCCACCGAACCCCTTCGCATCGCTCTTCGGACCCGGTGCTCTTGGCGCAGGGGGGTTCGCATCGCCTCCGCCGCAGGATAACAGGCCCCCCGAGGAAGTGTACGAGGTGCAGCTTCGACAGCTGAATGAGATGGGTTTCTACGAGTTTGACAGGAATGTGGCTGCGCTGCGGAGAAGTGGTGGCAATGTGCAAGGCGCTATCGAGCACCTCTTGAATGGCGGTTCGTAGGACAAGGATTGCCCTGATGATAGTTGCTAGTGTATTTACACAGGGATTGTAATTTCTGCGGTGGTGGATACAGGGTCGTTCAACCAGATGGCCTGGTTCATGAAGCGGCACAGCAGCAATTCATCACAAGCGTAATCATGTGTCTCGGAGGTTAAAGGCTTAGATGTGCAGTTATGGATGCTGCGTCCTTCGGTCGTCAGAGTCCCGGCAGGAAAGAAATGTATCTTTATTGGAGCGCATGCCATTGTTTGTGTCGCTTCGCTGTTGTCTTCTGTTCAATATCCCGGAGCCTTTCGATAAAGTGGAATGTCTTGGAAGTTCTGGAATGGAAAAGCCTCTCTACGGAATATCATATAGGGCCATTGGAAAGGATTATAAGGTATCGCATATAATATGGCTGAAGGGCTGATCGGCCGGTCTGCAATGGTGTAAGGAGTATGAGAACGCATTTCTGCTCTAATGTTAACAGTTGTTTGAGATCGTCGTCTCATACATTGGCTATAGCCTTTTGTTTAGAACCGTTTGAACCGCGAAGAACGTAATGCATAAATATGTATACGTAGAAAGAGAAGGGTATCATTTAACCTCGCCCAAAAACCACCCATTCAACCAATCCTAACTCTAGAGACTCGTCCCTCTCACAACCACCTCCGCGCCTCAAACCCCTCGGGGGGCTCCGTCTGCAACGCCGCCAAAAACCTCAACGTCGGATCCGTATGCGTCCGGCCCTCCCCCGTCAAGGTAGGCGTAGGATCAAACTGCGCGCTAACCTCACTCGCCCACCTCGCCACACTACTTCTCGCAACCCGATTCCTCCCCTCGAGAAACCCCCTCAACCAGTCTCTATGTCCATCCCTCAGCGCACCAGGCCGACTCCACACGGGCCCCAGCGCAGCCAACAACACCTCATGCCCCGGCTCCCGCGCCTTGGTCGCCAAATCCTCCAAAACGCGCTCCACACTCTCCGCCGTCTCCCTCATCCGTTTCCCAATCTCGTCGCGATGCAAATAATCCATCGCTCTGCCTACGACCGCCAATCTTTCCATCTTCTCGTTCGGGCTCGCCGAACTCCATACGTCGTTGGCGATGATGTTGTTGTTGTTGGCCGCGTCGAAGATGCGGAATTTGGCGCCGTTGAGGTTTTGCACGAGGAAGACGAGGAGCTGGTGGTTGCGTGTGGAGCCGAGGGCGGACATGAGGGGGTTGATCCAGGGGGTGGGGGAACTGCCCCGGCGGGGAGGGGGAGTAATGGTTGGGGCGGGGGAGAAGAAGATTGCGGAGAGAGAGGAGCAGGGGAGGGGATTGGGGGAGGAGGTCTCGAGCGAGGAGAGGAATTGGAGGATCCAGTTGCCCTCGTAGATCTGGGATGGGTGTTAGTAGGGGTGCAGGTACAAAGGGGTTTGGAGGGAGATATTGGGTAGTGACGGGGTGAATGAAACGATATAGTGCCAAGAAGGTGAGACTTTGGAAAAACGGTATTTTTGCTTACTACAGCATGGTTAGCATATTTCATAGCATTCCTCAAACAAACAGTGACTCACCATGCTCCATGGCGTAATCGCCCGTCGGCACAGGACTAGCAGGCGAACTCGTCTTCGAAATCCCATGGTTCAGACAGTCGCCGGTATCAGACGCCAGATAGAACTCCGTGATCTTCTTACTTCTCTGTGTCTTCCAATTCCTGAATGCCGGATACGGTGCCATGGTTACAGTCTCAGTTATGTGGGAGCACGTGTAGGTGTATTCGCGCGTTTCTCGTTTCCGAAGCTCCGTCGAGTTGGACTCAAAATCGGAGCCGCCTTCCACCTCAACGGCGAAGTATTCGCGTGTTGGACGGTCGTCCATGTCTAAACTGTCTTTGCAGTGGGCGCATCCAAGAACGGATGCGGGACATGAATCTGCTGACGAGGTTGACGACAGCGCAGATGATGTGGCTGTGGCAGATCGTTGGCTTGATGGAGCAGCCGTCACGTTGAATCGACGGCTAGTAGAGAGGGTGGCAGACGAGGGGACGATGTCGCTGTCGGACGTCGTCTGGGTATCGTCCTTGGTGCCAGTGGAGTTCCTCCTTAGAGTACTGAAGGTGCTAGAGGTGGCAGCGTCTGAAGTTTTGCTGATGTTGACACTGGTAGTACTACTCGGATCTTCGCCACCACTGTTTGCCGGCTTCCTACTCCTCGAACCATCCGTATCGCTCACTCTAGTGGTTCTACTAGTAGTAGACTTGGCGGTAGTTGCCAACTTCGAACTCGTCTTTGTTGGCTCCAGCTCCCTGGACTTTGACAAGTCTTTTGTTGCGCGTGCCGAAGATGCTGCAGGAGTAGGTCTAGGAGTCGGTCTCACGGTGCTCGATTTAGCCGTCTTGGTCGTCTTTGTCTCGTTGGTTGGGGCAGGTGTTTTTGAGGCCTTCGAAGATTTGCTAGCTTTCGATTTAGATTTTGTCTTTGATTTCCTAGTTTTGGGGGCTGGGTTCGGGTCGGCGGCCTCCCCAGTCTTCGCATTATTCGCTCCGAAGGGCAGGCAAGTCGAGAGGAGATTCCATTCCTTGGCCTAAGGGAGCAATCAGCAAGGTTCCCAGAAGCGTGTTGATACTACCCACAAAGATTTCCTGCTCCCAAAAAGGGCTCGCTTCGTTCCCCTTCGTGGCCGCTTGGGCATGAACCTCGATACCAACTTTCGCACCTACATCGACTCCGAGCGTTTTCTTGGAGTCGCAAACGCCAGTAGTGTCATACATAGCAGCAAAGTCGGCCGATAAGTAAGGCATCTGCATACCCAAGGCCACATTCCAGCCCCAGCCTTGACATTGTTAGTTTGAGCGGTGCGAGGTTAGGGACCGCACCTACGCAGAGCTGAAGCCTCCAACTTGATATTCGGCTCAGCATACGCTCGCGCAGAGCCTTCAATCTTCGCATTTAGATTGAGAGGGATCTGGCTGAAGCTTGGTGCCCAACCCGAAAATGCATTATTCTTAGAGTCGACCAAATCCACTTTGGCAATTGCGGCATTGGATATCTCCATCCTAGCTCCAAAGTTGGCTCTAGCTTCTCCTGCCCACTCTTCCATTGTGAAGCCAACATCGATGTCCAAGAACGCTCCCAGCTTGATGATATTCTTGAGGTTGAGTCCCTGTACAGGGAGAGAAAGAACGGTCTTTTTCCATGGGTAGGCTTCTCTAAGCGTTCCCTCCGCGCTTAGAGCGAGCTGTAGAGATGCGGCAAGACCATCTGGGTTGATACTCATCGAAGCAGATTTTATGCTGAACCATTCGACATCCAGGTCAATGTCCACGTTCAGACTGCCAACAGTTCGGATTACCGCGTCCACACTGGCAGTCCAGCCTCCTCCGCTTGCTGAGAAAAGGCGTTGATCGTAGCCACTCGTGAGGTCCATGGTAAAGTCGGCGTCCCTTTTCATGATTCCTCGCTCCATTAGCATTCGGTGGACGGGTGTTAATGGCATATTGCCGACATGAAGCGTGTAAGAATGCATGACTTCATCCCACTCTTTTAGATCGGCAGTGAGGTATGCCTTGTTGTGTTCGTCATCATATCGAATATCGGATACAATAAAAGGCTGACGCTCCTGCTCACATTAGCCAGTGGCCCCAGTTGCCTAAGCCGCCACATGACGGCTTCAACGACACTTACCATGTCATCGGCACATTTCTCGTGGTTAGAGACGAGTACGAAGCTGTTGTTAACATCATCGCTGACCCATTGCCATACACTTTTCGCGTAGTCGAAAGCTGCCTTGTCGATGAATTCAAGCATCATATTCTCGGAACAGGCAACCGACTTCAACGTGTCTGCAAAACGTTCCAGGGCAATGACATATTCGTACGTCTCGGGAAAGTATACTGTGAGGTTGGCGTAGACCAGCTTATCTCCCGCTATGTATAGTTAGCACGTAACATCACCCTTTGTACAAGTGGACCACGTACCTGGAGCACCCCAAAAGAAGGTTTCGACATCTTGAAGGTCGAGGTTTCCGGTGAAGCTTGGCAGACTTGGATCCCTCTTGACGGACTTCAAGATTTCGTCGGGTTTAATGGGGTCCTGTATAGGAACTAGATCAACAGCGAAAACATGGAGGAGAAAGAGGGACGCAAAGAAAATGAGCACGTAGCCACGCAGCATCATCTTGAGGACGACCCTGAAGACTAAGCTTAGTGCGTGTATAAGTGCTTGTGCGTAAAGAATGTACGACTTGACAGCCATCAACGAATGACACTAATAGCATGGGCCTGTCGGAGGATCAGCATCTGAGAGATAGGCCGTCCCATTTGTAGAAGGCTATAGCCTCTAATCGAGGCCCCCATGTTGTCCAGCTTGAGACCAGGATCCTGCAGCAGGCAGGCTATTCCAGGTAGCGCCAAACCGTGCCCCGAAAAGAAGGCAGCCTCATGGAAATTAAGCTCTTGACCTGCACCGTTTGATCGACCAATGCTAGATCAATCCAAAGTAAGCACCCAACCATAATCACCGAGGATCTGGGGAACGGTGAGATCAAACAGGGAACGGACGCGAGGAAGCATTCGTGTATCGGACTTGGTATTTGATGCCATCCTGTTTTTGGGGGGGGAGCACCAGAGCGCAGTGCTCGAATAGGAGCTCGATCCAGCTCTTTCACCAAGACAAGGCTCAAACACGTGTGAGCGAGGGCCTAGTACTTCCTTTCACGTCGAATGGACAGGCTTTTCGCACTTCTCGGGGGGTTCTGTTGCGAGTTCAGCGCAAGCCAATAATAAGCGACAACCTAATACGGAACCAGATTCTGCGGTCTAAGGCCTGTTCTACCTACCATCCCAAGTCCCTTCAGAAAATAGATACTCTGAGTGACGAAGTTAATGAGAGCACAATCATCAGTTGTTGTAGATACATCGGACGCTGAACCTAAGCCCGGAATCTAAAAACAGTAACAGTTGTCACAGTTTACGAGGTGAACATCGTAATGCAGGAGTTGCAAGAAAAAAAGAGTGCATATTGGCCCCCATTGTGTGGCTACTCTCCAACAGCACACAATGCGGTAGTCTATATGGGAGGGCAAGGCTGCTGCAAGACTAGGGAGAAGTGATAGAGGTGGAGGAATGCTGTAGACCGCGCTGCTTGGGAGCAGAGGAGGTTCAAAGTCCCAGCGCACGGACCATTACTTGTTTCGGCATTCGCGACATGTCAGGTCGACGTGCGCTGACTTACGCGACTGTTCGTCTTGCACTTCCTCAACTTCAACAAACCCTCCACTCTCTTCCTAGATCGATTCTGCTGATGTTGTCGGGGAGAAGATTCTGTTTCAACTCGAATCTCTAATCGCCTTGGAAAGCCTGTCATGGTGCGAACAATGTCTTCTGACGAGTACCGCGCGCTTGGCCGCGCATACTACAAGGAGAAGAAGTACGACCAGGCAGTCGAATCTTTCACAGAAGGCATCAATGTAGTAGATACTCCATCGGTCAGTCAATTCGATGAGCGTGCTGCAAGTTACGAGAAGCTCGAGAACTTCAACGCGGCGCTGAAAGATGGCCGGACCATGATCCAGATCGATAAGAAGAATGTCAAGGGTTATCTGCGCACTGGCAACCTTCTCCAGAAGACCGATAAACCTGAAAAAGCTTTGGAGATCTACAAGTACGGGATGAAGCATGTTGTAGACAGCAAGGACTTCAAGGTCAGGCTTGATGCATCGGATGGGTTCGTATGAAGCTTATATTTCGGCAGATATTACAGGAGCTGCATGACAAGCTCACGCGCCAACTGTCTCCTCCTAAGTCTATTGACCCGCTTACTATGCTACCAGTGGAGATCGCCAAAATGATCATCGATTATCTGTCCTTCAAGAACATGGTCAACTGTCTACGTGTCAGTAAAGGGTGGAGGGCTTTCCTGACCAGATGTCCGGATTTGTGGATCGATATTGACCTCTCAGGGGCCCGGAAAGACGTCAGCAGGGCCTTCATGCGCAATGCAGTGCGGTACTCCCAAAATAAGGTCCAGCGTCTCTCGATATATCGTTTTCGGCACGACGACATGCTCGGCAACATTGGAGCAGTTTGCAGAGATCTCTCGGACGTGACCTTCATTTCTGGGATGCTCATGTCCAAGTCCATCCTTGATCTAGTGAGAAGAGCATCGCGGTTGAAAAACATCCGTCTTTACACCGCAGTGGCTCTGGATACCGTCTCTGAGATTCTCAACTCCTGCCCTGTGCTGGAATATGCGATTTTCGACCAGGTCACCGGATTTTGTGAGGCTCCAGGTCGCTTTTTCCCAAACCGTCGCTACCTGCAACTACGAAAGCCCTTGAAGAACCTGCATACTCTCGAGATCAAAGATGTCCATCACACAACACCTCCCTCTTTACATCCTACCGACGACATCCTAAAGTTTACGCCCGCTCTTTCAACATTGCGCTTGTGGCGTTTTGTTCCAGCGTTTCCCCAGGGCATCGGGGACCTTTCCCCCTTTCCATTGACACATCTGAAATTGGAATCCTGTAGAGGTCTGACGGGACTTCCTCGCACGCTAAAGCACCTGGATCTAGAAGGGACTGGGGGCATTGACGAGCCGTTTTGGCGTCTCACAAATGACTATTTGCCTCTATTGACGCACCTGCGCTTGTCCTCCTGGCATTTAATCTGGGGAGGAGCAGCCTTGGAGGCCGGGATACACCATCTCCTGGACCATGAGATTGACACGCATGGCGATAAGGTTCCCATACGAGACTTTTCAAAGGTCACTAATCTGGAATCCTTGATTCTCGACTCGTGCGTCTTCATCGAAGAGGGCGCAGATCTTTTCTCTCGAGGAAATGGTTTCCTGGGCAATTCACGACGCGTATTGACCAACTCCTTGCAGCACCTGTAAGTCGTCTCACCTGAATCCAGCCCCTCGCCCATCTGCTCACTCTTCCTCAGTGAGATCAGCAATCAACTTGTCACAGACGAACACATCGACCAACTCCTCAAGTGGGAACTCAACGCGCTGCACACCGTCAACTTTCCCAAGACCAAGATCACTGGTGCTGGCGTCAAGCGGCTCATCGACACACTTCCGAAACTGCGCTCACTGAACGTGGACTATTGCGAGTCGATTACCAGCCATGATATCTGCGACTATGCAGCGAAACGAGGAATCAAGATCAGCATGAAGCGCTCCAATGCTGCGAATGGGAAGAAGGTTCGATATGGAAACTGAGCCTACTGATAAACTGGTGTAGAGCACCTCATGAATTCAGGGGTTTACAGGGCCCATCTGGTATCACTCTATCGTTCGGTAAAGTGTCATGATTCATGAATCTCTATCGTCCTAGCCTATCCACTATCGTTATCATAATCGGGAAGGCCGTCGTCATCATCCTCATGAAACCCATCAAGGCCCTGGAATAGCACCTGCATGACCGACCTCTAGAAAACGCCATACCCGATGCCCCCCCCCCCCCCCCAAATAAGACCTATTTTCCCACAATCAAGTGATACCAATACAAAAGACCCACCAGATGCAGAGTCGAAACAAACGCAGGAGAAAACCGCGGCCTAATTCACGTCCATTCCATCATCTTCAACCTCCTCCTCACCCTCCTCATCAACGGTAACCACGCCCGCGCTTCCAAGACTGCGCTTCCTATTACCATTCAGGGCGCCCAAGGGCCCGCGAAGCCCGCCAAGCATATCAAGTTCTTCATCTCCGATGATCCTGGCATCAATGTCAGGCTCTTGGCAGAGCTCAATCAAGCTGCTATGATCGAGAGACTTGAAGCCCTCTGTGCGAACGACGCGGCCCCAATTCTGGAGACAGAAGCTTGCTGCACGACGCTTCAGCCACTCTTCGTTCGCCGTGGTAGCGCGCTGCCAGATGACGGCAGCATGTTCAATGTCCAGTTCGCGGCTAAGTCGATTGACGCAGAGAAGCCGGAGCCGGGGCATATCGTATAGGTTTGCCATGACGAGCATTCCTGCAACGTCGTTGAGAGTGGGTCCATTGGGTGGGTTGGGAGCTATGCTGTCCGTGTACAAGTAGAAAAGAAAGGCGCGCACAGCGGAGTATGGCTCTGGAATGTGCATCTTCTTGGTATGGAACTCCGACATCTGCGCGGACCATAGTCTGACGAAGTGTGGCCAGCGTGCATGCAGAATGAGCTTGTGGACATGTATCGGACGAGATACAGCCATTTCCGATTTCGCGGTCGGGTCGGTTGAAGAAGATGCATCATAGTCTAGATCGTCCGGGTCGGCTGTAATAATGAAGTCTGCGCCGCTACCGGACTCGGGAGGCTGATCGAAAGTTGTCGACAGGTCAGCCCCGATGCCCGTCAATGGCGAAGATATATTGGCATCTGAAGAGGGTATCTTGACCCGAGACTGCGCGGCAAGCTCGTTACCCAGAATTCCATACTTCCTGAGATCGATGAGGAGAACATCACTGAGATATTCACCCCCAGTGAAACCGTGTCCATCAGCGGTAGGCTCCACCGGGCTTCCGAGAAGCCACGCATGGGTGCCCTCGGCATTCACCGTGCAATAATGCCAGCGAAAATTCGGATCGAATAAGTCTTTGCCGTCGGCAAGCTTTTGCCAACTCAGCGAATCAAGTTCCAGACTAGACAGACCTGTCTCACAGCTTAACTCAGCCGGGGTAACAAAGTCGAGCATGCAGCCGGAGGAAAAGACGTGAAAATGCGTCCCCGCTGCTTGCGATGGCAGGTTCGGACTTGAGTGAAATTTGAGAGACGATATGGATCCTGGAGCCGGATAAAGGGATCTCGCCGATGCTGCAGCGCTGGGGTAGGATTGAACGCTGGAGTTTGCGGAATAGCCCGTGCTTCCCGTAGGCTGCGTAGTGGTGGTGGGGTTTCCAAGACTCCGATGCCGTGATGACACTAGCTGCCTATCGCGAGTCCCATACGCCATTGCGGTTTCAAAGCCAGGACTTCCGCGCAAGTCGAGCCACCAGATCTCGTTGCTCCGCTCCATCTCATCGTTCATACCACCGAAGATCCACATCTTTCCGTTCCAGATCCAGCTGGCATGATCGTAGCGTGGGACAAACTTCCAAGTGCGAGACCAAGTCCACGTCTTCAAATCCAGAAAGCATATGTCGTCCAGGACACTATCATGACCCGTCTGACCACCGCTTATGTATAGTTTTTCGTCGTGAATCACGGCGGAATGTCGGGCTCGGCCCCTTGGTGGTGTACCATGTAGCTCGGGCTGCGTCCAGTTTGCAGTCTTCAAGTCGAAAACAATTACGTCATTGAGGTGTTGTCGATGTTCGTTCTCGCCGCCAAAGACAAGGAGCTTGTCGCCTCGCCACAAGTTTGCGGTATGACCTGTATAACATGAATCAGCCTAGATTCTAGATCCTGTGGAGGGGAGCCTTACCCATCCGCACACCCGGTATATCGCCATAATTGTCCACCAAATTCCATTTTTGAGTCGCCAAGTTCAGGCGAAGAACGTGGTTGTAAACTATACGACATGTTAGTCTCTGCTGAAGATCAAAGTATAAGTGACAACTCGCCTTCGTCAGTGTACTGGTCAAAGCCTCCGAAGGCATATATCTGGTCATTGCCCACATAGGTGACTGAGGCATTGACAAGGCAAGCTGGCTTTGCGCCCACCGTTGTGATGATCTTAGGCTTATATCCGTCCGCTGGTTGCTTACGGACACGCACTGGGCTGGACGTCATCATGAAAGTCTGGTTCGCGGTTGCGCTGGAGGCCGGGCTCGTGGAGTGAGAGGAGGAGGGGGGTGGGAGGTGAGCGGAGAGGTTGTTAGACACAAACGGAGAAGTTCCCTGAAAGGGTGGGTGAGCCATTGAAGCGACAAGCGAGCGTGAGGTTGTCAAAGGGAGTCATATCACAGCAAATGCTGAAGGTGGGACCGTCCCTTGTCGCGGACGTCAACACCGCCGGAGGCTGGTTGGGAGTGGCTTGGGAATCGTGAAGCTGGACAGATGTGGTGAGGGCGGTGAGACTCATCGCTGGCAGAATCGGGGGGGCGACAAGGGTCTGCTCCCTGCTCTTGGCATCTATCACGTGTATGGCTCGGAGGTTACGGCGCCCGGGCCCGTTTCTCGTCACCCCGTCAACCAGCCGAAGTAAACAAGGACTATTTAATCCTCCCTCCACCATATCGCTCTTGCCCTTCACTTTTCCCTCTTACCACTCTTCCTCCTCTACCTCTTCCCGTCTCATCCCCTGCTCTCTATACCTTTCCATCCTCTATACCAGTTCGAAAACAATTGCATTCAAATCAATACCTCCAAAGCATCGATTACAACCTGTCTAATACTAATAATTTATACCACAGCAGCAACGTAGAAAATCATACAGTGAGACTCCTAAACCAAGCCTTGGTCGGAGGTCCTTGCTAACGCAATACAGCAGAGAGTGAGCAGTCATGGCCAGCCCAGCAGTCTTGACCCCGGTCAAGAATCGCTCATCAATTTTCTCCACCCGTACCGCTGGCGGACGGATGCCCTTGACTCCCTCTCCACGCACCCCTCGAACACAAACTTCGGATGTGGCCGGCCCACAGGAGTCAATCCATGGCGGTAACCTCATGTCCCGCTTCCAGCGATCCATTTCAAAGACCACCCGAGAGTCCCCCAAGTCCAATATTGCCCGTCAGCACACTCCCCGGCGGCTAGACCTTGGTGTATCAGAGTGGACCTTGACAGGGACTGGGACGTCAACGACAAACAAGACGCCTACGAAGTCAAAAAAGGAAGTCGCTATCCGCTCACGGCCAACAAAGACAAGGATTGCGTACAAGGACGCGGACCGCTTCATCCCCAATCGCACAGCAAGCGAGGCTATCTGCAACATTGGAGCATCCAAGATCGACCTAGACCAGAGGCCCAAGTCCAGCTCTGCCCCTACCGAGGGCTCTTCCGTTCTCGCCAATGCCGCTAGTGCTTTCGACATGGGAAACCGCGGTTCGGAAGATGATGTGTCTCTGTCGCTTGAAGGCCTCAACCTGGACGATGATGATGAGGTGCGTCCCCCGTCAAAGAAGGCGCCAGAAACTGCCGCATATGAATCATCATTGGCCTCCGCATGCGGCGTCAATCTGAATACTCGCATTCTGGCCTTTAAGCCTGCTCCCCCAGAGTCATCAAAGCCTATTGATCTCCGGTCTCAATACAACCGTCCTTTGAAGCCGGCCGCCGGCGTCACTGCAGAAAACCGTCGACGCATCCCTTCAGCACCTGAGCGGGTTCTGGACGCACCAGGGCTCGTCGATGATTACTATCTCAACTTGTTGGATTGGTCATGCCAGAACCAAGTGGCGATTGGTCTCGAGCGATCCGTATACGTCTGGTCAGCAGACTCGGGTTCGGTCGCATCCCTCCTCGAATGTCCCCAAGATACCTATATTTCATCCGTCAAGTGGTCCGGTGATGGAGCCTATGTTGGCGTCGGCCTTGGCACTGGCGAGGTTCAGATTTGGGACGTCGAGGAGGGTACCAAGCTTCGCAGCATGTACGGTCACGACACCCGCGTTGGTGTTATGGGATGGAACAAGCACATCCTGTCGACAGGTGCCCGCTCCGGTCTTGTCTTCAACCATGACGTCCGCGTCGCCAACCACAAGGTCGCTGAGCTGGTCTCGCATACGGGTGAAGTGTGTGGGTTGGAGTGGCGCGCAGATGGGGCTCAGTTGGCCACTGGTGCCAACGACAATCTCGTCTCCATCTGGGACGCTCGTTCTCTTGCGGCCCCAAAGTTCACCAAGACCAATCATCGTGCTGCCGTCAAGGCGGTTGCCTGGTGCCCGTGGCAATCCAACCTTCTTGCGACCGGTGGTGGTTCAAACGACCGTCAAATCTACTTCTGGAATACCACCACTGGAGCTCGCATCAACCACATTCCCACTGACTCCCAGGTTACTAGCCTGCGATGGAGCACACACTACAAGGAAATCGTCAGCACCGGGGGCTTTCCTGACAACAGCCTCAGCATCTGGAGCTACCCGTCTGGGGTCAAGAATACAGAGATACCAGCTCACGAGTCTCGTGTGCTGCACAGCTGCTTGAGTCCGGATGGTCAGATTCTCGCCACTGCAGCGGCGGATGAGTCCCTCAAGTTCTGGAAGATCTTTGAGAAGAAACCCGGTCAACAGTCCATCTCGGCAGCGGCCGCTGCCAATGCGAAGTCGAGCGTCGTCAAGCAGGTATCGATTCGCTAAGCAGATGGTACAAGTCTTTATTGATATGCGCGCCGCCAACTCTGTTGGCACCAGCGTGTACTCATTTTCACCGGCTTGCGCAATGGAGCCACCCACAACCCGACTATACGCGCAATGGTAAGCCGGTAAGTATTACATATCTTTTGAGTATGTGAAGCGGTCCACTGGATCTCCACAAGACTCTCGGGAACACCAATCACGGACATTTTTCGACTCTTATCCGTCCCTCAACGGGGCGCCTCGGAAGCATTTGGTGGCGTTGGGGGTTATGTCTTTCGAGCGTCCATATATGGATATGAGTTCACAAATTGGGTTTTTGAGGCACTGTTCAAGGCCTTGGGGGTTCTGTTTTGGGATATGTTTCATAGATGGACAGGTCAATGATCACGATACTCAACCCTGATATTTTCCATTTGTGCAGTGTGAATAACTTGTGGGTTGCCATTAGCATGCCAGCATGCATTGCCAGACGTACGATTCAATCAAGTTGACATCGAGAATTCGCTGCATGCATACGTCGCGCATTAGTTCCCCCAGCTAGAAACGAGATGAATGCGAATGATGGGATGACAGGAGACAGAAACCACCCAACGCTATGCATCCCACCACTTTGGAACGCCCCGCCAAAGACAAACAAAACGCCGGAGACCAAAAACATGCCAGAAGCAAAAACACATCAGACACAATACGATTACATCCAGAACAACGGCATGAGGAGACACCATAATCCTTTCCTCATCGTCTTTGATTTACATGCCAAACCATCCACCTCTTTAGGGCATCATACACGACTGACTCTCTTTTCGTCCGCCTCACACCCTCAATGGCGCAGGAAACGCAGACAAGCGCACTTCGGACATTGCATACCCGGGCCTCCACGCAGGATGGATATCACTGATGCCCGTGCTGGAGTGTCGAACATTGAACCCTGGATCCTGGTGCGCAGGCGGAGGCACCGGAACCGCAACCGCCACCGTCGACCTCGGCGCCGCATCGACAACGTACGACACGCCATCATCGGAGACATAGCTGGGTGGTCTGGGGCCCGGCTCTTCCTCACTCTGCTGCGCGGCCGTCGCAGTAACAGCAGGGGCATTCGAGTTGTTTAGATGAAGCGATAGGCGTGAATGGCGATGACTAGGCGGGACATCCTCGACGCGCTGCCAATGCAGCAGATTCGGATCGACCCGTACACTACTCCTCCACAGACCATACGCGGGCGGCGGCGGCGGCGGACCGGATTTCTCGCCCTCCTTCCCCTCCTCCTGCCCGTCATCTCCTTCTGCGCCGTCACCACGCATGCCATCGAGCCTGAGTCCGTGGCCGGCGCCGAACTCCTCGTCCCGTGCGACGTGCACGCGGATCGGGCGGATAGGGTGGAAGCCGTCGGGCCCCGTCATGCTGGGGATGCAAGGGGTGAGGGATTCGTCTGGCGGGTGCAGGGCGAGCATGAAGAGGCGGATGAGGGCGTGGGCGAAGAAGATGGTGATGGCGAGGAGGAGAATGATGAAGAGGATGTGGAGTTCTTGGCCGAGAGGCGCGGTGGTGGGGCGCGTGAGGGCGAGGGCGAGATCTAGATGATGGGGAAAGAAAGATGTTAGTGTTTGCTTTTGGTTTTCCTTTTCGTTTTTGGGAAAAAAGGGGGGAAGAAGGGAAAGGGTGTGAGCGTGACGGGGGGAAACTTACAAACCGCCAAAACCGTTAATAGGAAGAGCCCTGATATCAGACAGGACATGAGTTTGCTTCTCGCTGCCCCGGTCCCTACGAAGCCTAGACAGAGATTCCGCTGTTCCTGCCGCTTGCGCCGCACCCAGTGCGTATACTTGTGTTTTGGCTTCCTCTTCTTGCGCTCCCCGTGATGGCGATGGCCCTGATGGTGGTGATGATGGCGGCGTCGATGGCGGCGTCGCCGCCCGTGGACTTCCTCCTGCAGTTGCTGCGTCTCGGGGTCCAGGCTGGAGCCTCGGGTATGGCTGGGTAGCAGATCAGGCAGAGAAACGTCCGCGGGATGGCGATCAGGAAGTGCGGTTTCCGGGAGCGGGGGCACGTTCGGGACATCCTGATAGTTCTCGAACGGCCCTATGGTCCGCATGTACGAACCAGCGGTGTGCTGGGGTCGAAGTGGAGATCGCGAGTCGTGAGATATGCGAGGGTCGTTGTTGTCTGTTACGATGATTGGGGTGGGAGGATACTGGGAGCGGCGGAGGAAGCCTAGGAAGGGGCTTCTGTGTTTGGAGGGCTTTGGTGAATTCGCGGTGTCCGGGACAACCGGGGAGGAGGAGTAGATGGAGGAACCATTGATAATGGAGCGAACATTGGAGTGGAGGGCGCCGAGTCGGGAAGATGTTTGGGAGGCGGGAGAATCGTTTGGTGGTGGTGGAGCGTGGTGCTCGTCTGGTCGGGGTGTCCTGAGGAAGTAGGACAGTGAAGGCATGCTGGACATATGCCTTGCCTCGGCTTGTGAAGTAATAGAAGAGGAAATAGAAAAGTCGCAATAATAGGTGGTGGGTATAAAACTAATTTGGGGAAACCAGTCCAACTCTTTCGCAATTGCAAGCGTGCCCTTCTTCTTATATTATTGTAGTACTGTCGAACGTCCCTAGAAGTCGGACTTTTGTGATTAATTTCTTCGCGAAAGGAAAATCTTGGACGAATGAATGACAAGGAAATACAGGCCATGCAGGAGTGGGCCAGCGTGGTCCTCAGATGGCGGCCAGGAATCGGAGGTGTGTAAGTAGGTTGACTGGGAATTATTCCACCTCAAGAACTAGGCATGCATGTCAAGACCAGGACAACGAAAGGAACCGTGCTCGAAAGGGAAAAGGTAGACCGGAAGGGAAACGCTGTATAGGGCTGGGAACCGCACTTGTGGTTGAGAAGGAAGCGTAGATGGGGAGGTGGTCCACCTCGCGGCCAAACGAACGAAGAGAAGAAGAGAAGGACCAAACTGGTGGTTGGAAGCACCGCTGCCAATGAATACGACTGAAGACAGAAAATATGGGAGAAGGTTCGTCACACCAAGGGGCCTGCAAGGACGGCCGCCCGTCGTAAGGCATTGAACGCCAGGACCGACTCTGCTACAGGGCGCGTATCATGATGGGCGATGAAACAGAGGGGTAGAAAAGCCCCCTCCTAACGCAGGAGCCACAGCCGCATCCACAATCACTCTACGCGCATGTTTGAACAGGTCGCACGAGAATCTGGGGCCAAATGTGCAGCTTGGAAAGAGGTGTCAAAGTCCTCGACGGCCGTCGTGATGATTGGTGGTGGGTTGGTGGTGTGTGGTGCTGAAAAGGGTTCCGAGGTTCCCCCGGAACACGGAGGGCCAATCACTCTGGTAAAACTGCCCCTTACCTGCGACAAGCTCGCTGCAACACCTCACTAAGCTTGTAACGAGTACATAAAAGAGCATGAAGCTGGAGATTGTTCATGTCAAATTCTCTGCCTCTTGCTGTTCCGCAACTGGACTTGCGTCGTCGTTGCGCAGCACATCATCGATAACACCCGCCCTTCGTCAACCCTCATGGGGAATGCGCGATGATAATGCCCATCTGAGTCTCTCGGCGCGCTGAGACGTCGCCTCCTGGAATAGGACCATTTGTGGCGACTGCGTGCTTCAGTACGAAGCTCCTAGTGTCTCCCTCGATGTCGCTTCCCGCTTCTGGGAACTTGTTCTGAACTGTGGCCCTGCAGCCAAACGTTGCCCTCTCCTCCTTCACTTACCCAGCTCTCCTAACAGGAGGGTGCGATCCGACGAGGCAGACAACACTGTGAGTTATATCATCAGCCCCAGTCCGGTATATGCATCTGCATACACATCCTCTGGTCCAGTGTCGAAAAGAGGGGCATTAAAAAAAGAATTGGCAATATGAGTGAAAACCACTTACACAACGATTCGTCGGCGGGAGAGAAGCGAACATCGTTCACTGCGCCACGGTGTCCGGGCAGCTTGCTCAACAGCTTGCCACTGCCAGCGTCCCAGATAGCGACCGTCTGATCGCCACTTCCGGCAGCAATCTTCCGGCCCTTTGGATCCCAACTCGCTTTGAAAAGGTTGCGCTCTTGCCCCGTGGGAGCCCCGTCATATGTGCGAATTCGTCGGTCCGCCGGCGCAAAAGGTCTAACGTCCCAGGTGCGAACGGTGGAATCATGTGCGTTCGACAGCAGTGTCATGTTGTCCGGTGACAATTGTAACGAAGTGACGGTGTCGGTGTGCCCAAGTAATGAGTATATCACCTCCTCCTTGCGCAAGTCCCACACTTTGATGTCGTTGTCAATTCCTCCCGTGAAGAGCTCGTTTCCGGCTTCCGAGAGTGCAATTGCCGTGATGGGAAAGGGCGTCTCGATGAACTTCACAGCTTCTTTCGTTCTCGGGTCCCAGAGCTGGCACGTTGTTAGAAGGGGTCCCGTCTGCATGCTTGTTCAACGTTGACGTACTCCGATGTACCCGTCGTCCGAACCGCTCACGAGCATTTCTTCCCCGCGCTTGCTGACATCCATGCAATTAATGACCTCCTCATGCCCAGGGTGTCTCCGTATCCTCTCGCCCGTTTCAACGTCCCAGCTGGCCAGAGTCATGTCAGCCGAGGCCGAGAACAACACTTTGGAATCTCGCGACCAGTGGAGATCCAGGATGGCTTGCTTGTGGCCTGGCAACAGTCCGTAATTCTCGCAAGCGCCGCTCGAGTGCCAGAGTACTGTACGGTCAGATGTAGTAATCGGTGAGGAGTGCGTTCGACGTACATATGGAGCGGTCCATCGCGCCCGAAGCTATGAATTGACCAGTGGGATCAAATCGCGCCGCGAATACCTCTCCAGTGTGACCTAAAACTCGTCAGATATCTGATGGCAAAGTATACGCGTGAACTGACCTTGAAGCTCCATGATCGGCGCCTGAAGTCCACCCCTTCCCTGCTGCTTCGAGTGAGCATATGCGGCTTCATTCAATGCTAGCAGAAAACCTACAGCTTGTATAAGAGCTCCATTTTCGCCTGCTCTATTGACCACTGACAATGCTGAGCCTTCCGTGTCCGCTTTTGCGCGCTTGACAAGTTGCGACGAGCCGAAGGAATTGGCGGCGGGTCGCTTTTCTCCAGACATGATGCGCAACAGTATTGGCTTGGATAGGCTTCGAAAAGCGCAGTCTGTCGTTGACTGCTCGGGGCTTCGCCAATGCACGGGAAGGGCTGCTAGGTGCTGCAAAGACTGGGTCAGGGAAGACTTTCGCGTTCTTGATTCCTGCGGTGGCTGCGGAGTTATGTGCTGCTGTATGGAGTAGTCTACCTATTCTCTACGGTTAACTTCGAAGTTCGCGCCAGATCCCAGCCGCGTCTGCCAAGAATGACGTGAACTAACCAACCACGGATTAGCGCAACTTCGTCACAGAACCCAAGCTTCTTTCCCCCCTTGCCCGTCGACTTTACACAACTGAACCGCTATCCAGCTCTGTTTCGACCGTTGCATCCGCGATCACATTCACGCTTGGGGGTCAAGCCCCGGACTTTCCTTGCCTCTTGAGACTGAGGTATGGCTTCCACAAAAGCGGCCCGTCTGGGTGAGGAGTGAGCGTTGCAACCAATCAATGGTCCCTCGCATACCGTGCTGACAGTTCATAGAGTATGGAAGTAAGTTCGCGATTCGAATCCTCAAAACTCCTGCAACTCTAGATGATTGATTGTCCCCAGGACGCGCGTAGACAAAGTCAGCGCCGAGCTGGTCACCCTGACCTATGGCACCATTGTCGTTCAGCTATGTAAAGACTACGAATACGACTACCCGGAGGTCAACAAGCAGCTGGATAGGATGGGCTACAACATCGGACTACGGTTGATCGAAGAGTTTCTGGCAAAGTCGAATGCGCCGGCCTGTTCAAACTTCCGTGAAGTAGCCGAGATGATCTCCAAGGTGGGCATTGGATGTATTGTACGTAATATGGGTAGGCGGCCGCTTACACTGGGATGCGCAGGTCGGCTTCAAGATGTTCCTCAACATTACCCCGTCCATCACCAACTGGTCAAGCGACAATAAGCAGTTCTCGCTTGTGTTTGACGAGAATCCCCTAGCCGATTTCGTCGAGCTGCCGGACGATGGTCGCGCGCAGGATGAGCTATGGTTCTCGAATATCCTTGTAGGCGTTTTGCGCGGCGCGTTGGAGATGGTAATGGACATTGAATTGGGCAGCAACGGGGCGAATGCGCTAACTGGGCCACAGGTGCACATGCAGGTAGAAGCACACTTCATCAGCGACGTGCTCCGCGGAAATGACACCACCGAGATGCGGATTTCTTTGGTCCGGTATATCGACGACGAGATGCCCCCCGACGATGAATGAGCGAACATGATGCAAGGTCAGCATAAAGGGTGGTGGAATACCCCGTCCGAGGTTTGGACACACATGGACTGGAGTCGAGGCATGCAACTGGACTGAAGCGACATGTGTGTTTTGGCGCACATATATGAGAGACGACTCAGGCTACCGCTGTGGTAGCCTTAGTGAATACTGCTGAGGTAGTCTCCGTCTCAGCGCGTGGTGATGTGCGCTTCAGCGCGGCTGGGTTGCGGTGTCGGACCTGGATTTCCATCCCATCAGATCTATATTCACATCAGCTCGTGAGCTCAGTGATTGCACAGAGATCATCTGACTTGAGGCGGGCACTGCGGCGTTTGGCTCACAGCTTGTCGACTATATTTGTTGCAGACCTGTACAGATTGAAGGTTGTTGACGTGCACATGTCTGCAAACAGGAATCATGTTGCGTCGCCGACCGCGCGTATAGAGGCCATGGTGAGGTGATGGTTATAGTTGAGGCGCGTTCGTCACGTGATGCACTGGCCCCCTCCCTCTCCTTAGCCTTCTGGAAGGCCTCCCGTCTGCCATCTTCCCACCCAACCCCAACCCCCCAAGTCGCCCCAACCCTCTCCCGTCCCCATTCCCTCCAGCCGTGCCAACGCGGTCCTGCTGATCCTGTCTCGTCGCAGTCGCTCCGCTGCAGCACTCTTCTCTTGCCCTCGCCGCCTTGCGGGGACAACTCTCAGCCCAGGGCCCGCCTGTCCCCAGTCCCCCAGGTGAAGGTGTACTCCTCCTGCCCTACCGCGACGACTCTCTCCGCCTCCCGTCGCTAGACTAGTGCCTTGCGCACCCGTCCCCCGAGGCCCTCCGCCCTACCAGCATCACCACCACCACCCACCACCACCACGCTGCGCTACTGCTGCCTCGCGGCCATCTTCACCCGTCGCTCCCCTCTGCCTCCGTCACGCCACTCCTCCCAGCACCTCCAGCAAACGGCGCGCCCTTCCCTCCTCCACCCCCATCGCTCCCGACGCCTGCGCTCGCCACGGCCTGTTCATGCAGTGATTTGCCTGCCAGGAACAGCGCTGAAGCAGCCCCAACGACCCGCTCTTCCCCCGCCACTTGAATCTCATCGTATCCTCACCGTTAGCTGAAGTGCCACCAGCACACTTCCTGCGCCGATGCAGAACGCGCCGATGCCCGCCATGGGCCCCAACGTGGGAGGCCCAGTTGACGGCACACCCATGATGGCGCACATGGTGCGTCCTGGACCCAAGGAGGACCCGCGCCAGGACCCGCGCGGCCAACTCAATACCTACATCTACGACTATCACCTTCGGAACGGCCATATTCAGGCCGCGAAAGCAATGCTGGACAACAACCTGCAGATGAACCTGCAAACCAAGCCCAAGCAAAGTCCCGGTAGCAGGAATGTCAATGGCGTCGACTCCATGGAGCCCGACGAGGCGGCCGACCTCCCACGGCCTGTTTTGCCCACCGGCCAATGCGTAGACAATTCGTTCCTGATGGACTGGTGGTGCCAGTTCTGGGATATCTTCAGTGCCAGGCGGCCCAGCATGTCGGCGAACCAGAAGGCTGGTCAATATAATCAGCATGTCAGGGTAGGCAGAGCATCTCGTCGAGACGCACCGTCGCTAACTGCCTTAGAATCAAGCCCAGCTGGCAAACGACATGCGCAATCAACGAATCAACATGATGAATCCGCAATATGCCAACATGATGCGCGGCATCCCGAATGGCGTCGATCCGAACCAGTTGAAACGCGCCGCGATGAATAACCGGAATCCGTATGTTCGGACTCCATATGTGTGCAAGTTTGACTAACGTTGTCCAGTAATGGGCCGGTTCCCATGGGCGCCATGCCCATGAACAAGCAGGCAATGCTTCAGTCTGCGCAAATGTCGCGCGATGGCTCGGGCATGGACATGAACGGGCAACGCCCTCAATCCCCAAACTCGACCGACAATGCGCCGTCTCCAAATAAACGGCCTCGGATCGAAGGTGAGCCGTTCGTTTCTGCTGCAGCTCGCCCATTGAATATGCACGTTCATCCAAGGACTCTGTCAGAAGCTGACGATATACTCTTTGCAGGAGGCATGAACGCTGCAGGCATGGCGGGAAACCAGTTCAATGATTTTGGACCGCAGGGGCAGAATATGCAGCCAAAAGCCATAGAGGTATATTCCCAAAACCTGGCCCAACGAACAAGATCAGCCCTGAATAACCATGTGCACGCCCAGGCCATGAACGCTGGCGTACAAGGTTCTCCAATGAACCAGCAAGGACTGGAAGGTCATGATCCCATGTTTGCCGGTAACCCTTCACGTCCGGGAATGCCTGCCCAGCCGGGCCAGAGTGGGGGAAATCATGCGCTTCAAGACTATCAGATGCAACTGATGCTTCTAGAGCAGCAAAACAAGAAGCGCTTGTTGTTGGCAAGGCAAGAGCACGATGGTATTGGCCCTCACGCACAGAATCCGGTTGCCGCTCAAGGTTTCAACAACGCCATGTCACCACAGGGCAACAGGCCAGGCCCCTCACCTAACCCTAATGACATGAAGAGAGGGACACCCAAACTGAACCAGCAGGGCTTGCCGGGCTCGCCGATGCCTGACGCAGCGATGCAACCGCAACGGAACTCTCCTGGTCCTATGAACTTTGACGCCAGTCAGATGCCACCGGGGATGCCTCCGCAATTCGCGCCGGGTTATAATCAGATGCAGATGAGGCCTCCCAGCTCCCATCCTGGCGGTTTCGTCAACGGGCAGCCGCAGCTCACTCCTCAGCAGCAGATGGATATGATGCGGAATGGCGCTATGCAACAGAATGGCGCATGGCGGGCTCCAGGACCACAGGGGATGATGCCCGGCCAGCCTCAGCCCATGGGAGGACCCATGAATAACCCGCAACAGAGGGGCAATATGCCTCCGCCTCCTGCTCCTCAAGCGGGAGAGCAGCCCCGGGCCCAGGAACCTTCTCCACAGCAACCCGCTCAGGCGCCACCAACACCTTCGCAGAGCACCAAGGCGAACCCTAAGAAGAAGCCCACCAAGGACAATAAGGTAACGCAGCGCGATTCCCCTCCTATTTTGAGCAACGTTGATATTGATTGTAGAAGCCCGCCAAAACGAAAGGGGCGAACACAGGTGCAACTCCCGCAGCGTCAGCTGAAGAACCTCCGCCGACACCGACGCCTTCGACACCAATCACGCCGATGCATCCAAAATCCTTTGGCCAAAACGGACAGCAACAGAACCAGCCTGTGCAGGCTCAACCCCCTGCGGCCCCTCAGGCAGCTCCGGCTATGGACAACAATCCGGGTCCCCAATTCACTGGCCTTGCGGATGAGGTAAGTGGTGACCCTTCTCTACCGCACAGCCTGGACTAATTCCCCTGCAGGGCGATCTCACCTTCGACTTCACCAATCTCGGCGATGGTCCGCTGGACAGCTTCGACTTTGACAGTTTTATGCATGTCGAAGATGACACGGGCTTTCTGAACGGGGACACCTTTGGTAACTTTGACGAAGTCCAAACGGCCGACCTCTCCTAAAGGGGCTGGATCGTGTCGCCGTAACATTGGTCTTCTACACTCTCACTTGAATTGCGCTTACGGGTGGTGCTCGACAACGAGCCATATGCACTTGCACAAAGGTTCCGATATTGGGATCACGAATTAGGTCTGGGGGGGCGTTTTCTCTCTTTCTTCTTTCCACGTTTTTCTAGCTTTGACTGGGCTGGCGTTCCTGGGGGTTTGTTCTACGTCTATCCAACCGGTAATTTTGCTTTCACTGTCGCTTTTTGCACGGTTCTTCTCTCTTCCCTTTCGCTCATGGGCATCCGATGTTCGTTTCACCTGTTAATCTCATTTCTCATCGCCCTTTGGAATATCCGATCGACCTCGGGTTTTTCCGATTCGTCGCCTGTTTTGGGGGCTCTCGTTACTGAGTGTGCATGGAGCAGCAGCTGGGGTCGAACTATAAAATGATGATGGTTGGAAGGGGAAAGGGAGAAGAAAGAGGAGAGGAGAGGAGAGAAGAGGGAGATTGCTACTCTTTGAGCAGTCAGTCTGGTTCTTATGGGGTTTTTTCTCAGACAATGTTTCCCTTGGGGGAATATACTGTGGTTTTTTATTTTGTGTGACTTGTTTTGTTTTGTTGTGCTTGCTTAATTGCTTGCTTTATCTAGGGGTTTTTCTTGTCTACATATACCAATTACCAATTTATTCCCTTTTCTTACCTTTCTCCGGGGTGCAAGGTTTGTGGGTGATGCCGTGGAGTGCGTGAGTGAGTGATTTGGGTGAGGGGGTGAGCGATGATGATTGACTGATGTAGCCGCCGTGGTCGTCATCGTCATGCTTGAGCGGTGCCGTATGTGCTGTGCTGTGCTGTGCTGTGTGAATGTTTTGATTTTGATATAAGTGACTGGTTGCCAAAAGTGAGACCTGGTAAATGCCGGCGTCGTCCCTTTCTTCTTATGTACTCTAACAGTGTGCCCCACCCCTAGTTTTCGATCTCTCAGAGATTGCCAGATGATGTAGGGGAATTAAGACGAACGCACTTGTCTACTCTTGCAAGCTTGGTTGGTCGGTACCTAGTCAGTCGAAGGACGTTGGAACCGTAGGAACTCCGGGTATCATGTACATCCACATGCACATGTACCTTCATTCCATCAACGGGAACCGGGTCCGTCGGACCTCCGCTAGAAGTGCAACTCACAGCAAGCAACCAGTAGCTAGTCTAGTCTACTCCACCTCAACAGACACAGACACAGATACCACTCCTTCCCTACAGAAAGGAGGAGAAATCAAGGGCATCCGACCCGAGTTTCAAAGACACAATGATACGATACATTATCATCATTCTCAATCATCCATTCATCGTTGCCTAAGATACCTAGAATCTGAAATCGAAAATTGGAAGAAGAAGCCAGTAGTCGGATTAGCAGTAGTAGATGCAGTCGTAAGCTTCGTAGAAGTAGTATACATGTACAGTTGGTATAAGGTATTGATCCTTGTTTTCCATCAATTTCCTTCCCTCGTGTACCCCTTTGATGTCGATTCCGAGACTAGTAGAGGAAAGGATATGATTCCGTTGTTCTCTCATCTCCTATTCGCACTTCCGCCCCACTCCCATATGCTCGAATCTTCCCCATCCCCAACCTCGTCTTAAGAAGGCCCTCACCTGCTCCTCCTTTCACGCCTCTTTCTCTCCCCTCCCATCACGCCGGCGGCGTCCGCACACTCGGCATCTCCGCCACCCCCTCGGGTACATTCGACGATGCCGTCCCAGCGCCTCCTGCTTGCGGCACATTTGCCCCGGGCGGTCGATAGGGTATATACCTCTCTCCGTCAGTGACATTGCCCGCTCCCGGTGCTGCTCCCGCTCCTACTCCAGCACCAGTCTGCCCATCACGCCTGGGAACAGACGTATCCGGCGCCTCGGCTACGCCCTCAGGCACACCCGCATATCCACCACCATGCTGCTGACCATGAACGACCCCTCCTGCCGCAAACGCACCAGCATTCATCCCAGGCGAATATCCCGGCGGCGCACTCCCCCAACTCGAATTCGGCGTACGTCCATCGGTAACTCCGGTATTCGTAGCGTTCCCACCTCCGACGCCCACCAGATCAGGCGCATACGGCGCTGCTGCCCCCGCCGCAAAGCCCGGTCCCCCGTCTAGTTCCGCTTTTCCCACGATAGTGCTGACGGGTCGACCGGGACCGACGTTTCGGCCCATGAGTTCAGGAACGCCTGGATCCAGAGGAGCAGTAGAGGTGGCATTGGAGTAGTGGCCTGCGAAATGGCGGTTCTTCTCTGTCATACCTGCTGCGCCGGCACCAGTGAGCTTTGCACCTCCCGCGAAGCCCGACGACTCTCCCGAATACGGGTCTAGTGTAGGCGACTCCAGCGGTTTGTGCTCGCCATTCTGCCTCGCTCGCTTCCGCAGCAGCCATGCTAGAATTCCTATGAGAGCTAGAGCTAGTGGTATACCCACCGCACAGCCCACGACGATGGGAATGTTTGATTTCGAGCTCCCATTATTCGAGGTAGGAGACGGGGACGAAGTCGAATGCTCACTCGACGCGGGATCGAGGGTGCGGGTAATGATAATTGTGGAGATGCCCGCGGTGCCGGAGGTGATTGATGTTTCGAGTGAGGTACTGGGGGTTGTCGGCGCGGGCGAGGCAGAGTCCGGGTTTGCTGTCTTGGAGCTTGGGGAGGAGGGAGATTCTGAGGATTTCGGTTTATCGTCACTTGAAGAAGGAGCTGGAGTCTGGCTCGGTTTATCCTTATTTCCATCTTTCTTGCTGGTGGCGATACCTGTGATAGACGCAATATTGGGGACGTCGGAGGCCTGGTTGGAGCCAACGGTGGCGTATGCGCGACCGTCCTGAAGAACGAAGAAGGGGCGTGGCTCGGGAGACTCCTGGCAGCAGTTTACGTTGGTGGCATCGGCGTTGCAGCACCAGTCGTTGTTATGGTTGCTGCATTGGGTAATGGATTCACCACCGCCGGCTCTCATATCTACATGAAAAAAAGAGTTAGCGACGGTTTAATGCTGCATCGATGAAGAAGGCAAATGAGGATGTACGCACCATATGTGCACAAATTCCTCGGACAGCCGTCCGCCTCCCACTTGGGATCGGTGCAGCTATACCGGCCGTACAGATTGTCGGGCGGATAGTGGCAGAGGCCGTTGTCGAGGCACTGCCATTTGTCCGGGCAGCAGGCGGAGCCTTTGGCGGAGCCGCAGGGTTTTTCGGTGTCGGGGGCTTTGTTTCCATTGGGGTAGTCTGCTCGGAGAAGGGTTAACAAATGTATAGTTCTCGAATGTCTACGTGTAATGAGGTGAAGTGAGGTGAGGTGAGGAGGAGCGGCCACGTAACGAGTAAACTGGGCGGACGTACAGCATTGCTGGGCTTGCGCAACTCTCGCGTGGATACTCAAGCCAGCGGCCAGGTACGCTAGTAGGCGTCTAGTCGATATCTGCGATCGAGACATGGTGTGAAGATGTAGATGTGGGTGCGCTTGTGGAGAAAGGCATTGATCGGGGGAAGCAGGTCCCTCGCACCTTACTCTTCCTTCTCCTCTCACTTCGGACTTCAGGTAGAAGAAGAAGCAAGCACGGAAGGAGCGAAAGATTGAAATGAGTAAAGAAGAGAAGCAGGATGTAGTGAAGGGGGAAAACGAAGGAATCCAGGCGTTTGCTACGACGTCGACGTCGTCGGCCGTCGTATCACCTTTTCTCTCGAGCCAATTGCAACGCACACAACTCGTTCTCTGTGTCGCCCTGCGATATGAAGTCACGGTCACGGTGACGCCATTCACCGGCGTACCCTGGTCGCGAGGATAGACAGGCTTGTAACCTTCGACTTTCCAGAAGCGGTAATTTTCTATGCTGCTCTCTTGCAGCCGGGATTCCAAGATGCAAGAGGAATGGATCGAAGGAAGGCAGAGTCAAGTACCGATATGTACTGTTAGATGCAAGACCAGAAAAATATCACAGAAAATCCAAGAAGGAGAGGAAGAAGCAGAAGTAAGAAGAAATGGGACATCAAGGAAATGGTGCAACAAAAATACCACCTCTGGTCTCCCGCACAGCACAAGCTGCGGTAGAATAGCTTCTTCTCCCCCAACACCTGTGTACAACGCCCTCGACCTGCATCCCCGCCATCCTGCTGACGGCACAGGAGTGATACAAGTAGATGGATGCCGACAAACCACAAGGCAGGCTGAGCGCTGCGAGCGACAATAGATGGATCGCTGTGCCTGTCTTGTCTGCAAAACCGGTTCTTCCAAACCCTCCTCAGCCCTGCCAGTCTTGGCCCCCTTACACCTCCCCCATCGCCCGCGCCATATAATAATGTATCTAGTGCATGGGGAGCTGCGCCGTGTGTGCAACCGCCATATCAGCCTGCGAAGTGCCTGCACTCCGGGCTGCCCTCGCCCCCGATACAGATTATGGAAACGGCCTTGCTTCGTCTCATGAAGCGCTGCTGCGCCGGGCTCGTGGCATGCCAGGGGTTACACTATACACAGTAACAAGTATGTTAGGTGGCGGCTGTTTTGTTCCGTCTTGTTTGATCTTCGAAACAACAGAAAATGAAACGAGGCGGTGTTGGGTGAGGTTGCACGTTTGAAGCATTTCAGCATCAGTTTGAAAAGGGTCAGAATAGTGGCTGTGATGTTTACGGTATACTATGTAAGGCGAAACAGTAGTGTGCTACACCAGCCCGTGCATGCCACCAGCCCGTGCACGCCACCAGCCCGTGCACGCGATAGGCGAAAAAGCTATCACTTTCAACACCAAATATCTCCACCAATATGGGTGATATTGATGCAGCTCTTGCAGCGCTGGATGCGCTGAAAGCAGGAGAATCTTTTAGTTATACAGAAATTGCGAAACAGTATGGTGTGCAGTGGTCAACGTTGTCGCGGTGCCACAGAGGGATTACCCAACCAGGTGAGGTGGGCAACCAAAAAAATCGAAATCTCAATACCACGCAGGAATCTAAGCTTCTCAAGTATATCAATAAGCTTTGCGAATGAGGACTACCACCTACACTGGAAATGATACGAAATTTTGGATCAGAAATACCTCAAAAGCCTATGGGCAAAAACTGGGCTTATTGCTTTGTACAGTGCCACAAGGATGAACTCAAAGTCAGTTGGACTGTCGGACTTGATACAACATGCAAAAAAGCTGACTCAGCGTACAAATACTCACTCTATTTCAACCTACTCGAGCGGAAAATCGAGCAATATCAAATTGATGTGCGCTATATTTACACTATGGATGAGAAAGGCTTTCTCATCGAGGTGCTTACCAGGATCAAGAGGGTGTTCTCAAAAGCAAGCTTTGAGGATGGCAAAATACAGTCTATGCTCCAGGATGGCAACCGCAAATGGATTACAATAATAGCATGTATTTGTGCCGATGGTAGCTCTCTCACACCTGTGCTGATATATCAGGCAGCTTCTGGCAAGATCCAGGACACTTGGTTACAAGACTTTAAGCCTTCTCTCCATAAAGCATTTTTTACAGCCTCACCTACTAGATGGACAAACAATAGTATTGGGCTCTCCTGGCTCAAACAAGTATTTGATCATGAGACAAAAGCAAAGGCCAGGCTCTCATATCGATTACTAGTCCTTGATGGGCATGGCTCTCATGTAACAATAGAGTTTATTGAGTTCTACGATGCCAACAAAATACTCCTTGCGATATATCCTACACACTCAACTCATACACTATAACCTCTAGATGTTTGCCTCTTTAAGCCTCTCTCGACTGCTTACACTACAGAACTATCACAACACATGTATAACTCACAAGGACTCTCGTCAATCATCAAAAGAGACTTCTTCAGGCTTTTCTACAAGGCCTAGGATACTGCTTTTCAGTTAGAAACAATCACCAAGGCTTTTGAGTATACTGGGCTAGTGCTCTTCAACCCACAAGTTATACTCACTCGATTCAATAAACAACAAGAATCATGGCCTTCGAGTAGTGAGAGTTCAAGCTCAGTACTCAGTGCTTCTGATTGGAGAAGAATCGAGCGGCTTTTGAGAGAGGTTGTTGATAAAACTTACTCAACACAAGCTCTCAAGCTCAGTGCTACTATCCACTCTATGGCAGCCGAGAATAGTATCTTCAAACATGAGGTTGAGGGCCTTAGAGAGGCCCTACTTAATGAGAAAAAATGCCGCCAGAGGAGTAAACCTCTCCTACTCGAACAACTAGCAGAATACAATGGTGGTGCAGTATTCTACTCTCCTTCCAAAGTTCAAGAGGCACATGACCATCAAACTCAAAAAAATGAGGCAGAGAAGGCTTTACAGCATCAAAAAGATGGGAAAAGTAAGCTCCGATAGCAGAAGAAGGAGGAAAAAGCCACCATGTTAGAGGAGAGGTGCCATATGAGAGTAGCAGCTAAGGAGGCACACCATCAAGAGAAGATCCAAAAAGTCACCCTGCGTGAGGAGGCCTTGATTGCTCGATAAGCCGAAAAACAACTCCAAAACAATATCAAATTGTCCAAAAAGGGCAAGCAAAAGGCCCTCGATCAAGCTCTTGATACTGAGGGTGATATTGTTGAGCTGCTATCAAATATTGATGAGGCTCTTGTAATAGGCACCTCAATGCGCACTCACAGAATACTCTCCCCCCAGCGCTATCACACATAGTTTATCATCATCAAATAGTTTATCAAGCTCAATACAATACTACTCCAAAAAATCTCGTGATAATAACTTTTGTATAGAGCTGTAGAGCCTCAATAGTAGTTGATAGTCTCCTACAAAATTCGTGCACGGACTGGTGGCGTGCACGGGCTGGTGTAGCACACTAAGCTCCAGGGCTCTTGCACGCGACCGAGGGTCTGAAAACGAGCTAGCGTCGAATCCTTCAGACTCATAGATAAATATTGACGACAACCTCACAAAGTGGACATCACCTAATAATGATCACCATGGCAAAACACACAAACACCAAAAGCTCATGGAGACCCATCCATTGTGCAGACATGAATTCAATATACATGCTCTTCATATAATCTGCAGAGAATGTAACCATGTCTTGCTCATCTCTAGCAGTTAAATCACCATAGTCCTGAGAGTCAAACTCAAGGAACATGAACGCCAATGAGCCCTTCGTCGGGCTTTCTTCCGCTCACTGGCCTTATTTCCCGTTATTCCGAATGCCCATCTCTCCTCAGTCCTCGCCTATTCCTCGACCGAGCTTGTCAGCCGACACTCTAGTTGTGCGAGACTAGAGATCCTTGAGTGAGGTTCCGGCTAGCCACACGTCCCGGATTCTGTCAAGACTCGTTAGCTTTCGCCGCTCTCAAGTACGGGGAAGATAGGGGGCCAGCAGTACGTACCTCGGTCTCTATAATCGTCCCCTTCTCCAGGATCTGCGCAATGACCTCTTCCGCCTTGTGCGTGCCAAACTCCGAATTGAGCTGCGCGTCGCTGGCGCCGTCGAAGTTGCCCTGATTCCCTTGCCTATGATTCAACCAACTGTCAGCATTTGCTCTTGAGGGATCCACTTGGATCTTTGTCCGCCTCTCAATGCCAACTCCTAACTCTTGCTTGGGAAGGCCACTCACTTGTGTGTGACGAAGATCTTGAAGCCGTTCACCACCTGTGCCAGCGGTATGCTGCGGTCCTTCAACCAGTCCTTAACTATCTGAGCATTTTCGACGAAGATGAGGTAGTCGTCGCTCTTGCCCCGGTAGTGGACCTTAACCTGGTGTGCGTTTCCGCGAGTCATGATGGAAGTGTTGGAGCTCTGATGGTTTGAATCGTTCGAAGGGGGTGTGGTTCCAGTGATGCGAGGGCTCGTTGGGGTTGAATTCCTAAATAAGCTGCCGTGTAGCTGTTGGGGAGGGGTTTGGTGGGGTTGAGGGAGAGGGAGCTTTTGTAGCTATCTACTGTCCCACGCTTTCCATTGATGAGTTACCTACGTCATCGCCAAGGCTTCTCCTGCTTTCCGCTGGCACAACCATTCAAGAGCCTCATCATTTGATCATTATCAGAGTATTGTTGGGCCGGGTCAGTCATGCCACATGCCCCATGCGTAACAATTCATCGTGCGAGTAATAACTATCTTCATTAATTATCCAATGCGGGTCTCGTCCTCTGTACCCTTCCATCTCTCACCTTTCCTCGCCTGCTGATGACGTCATTACCACTCCCTCAATTCACCTCATCCCATGTACTATCAACAACATGTGAGCTCATGTGCGGAGATGCACCTGGGCACCACCAGGTCGCGCTATTCCCGACTGCCTTGACGTTGAGGAACGCAACAGCCTCCTCCGACCAAAACTAACTCCACACATAAACCCCAACATTAAGGTATGCGCCTGGTAGAACCTGCTCGAATGAAGCTAACACATGTTGGACCCGAAAACCCTTCTCCATAATGCAACCTATGTCTGTCGCAATGCCCGCGGTCCAATTGACTCTTCCCTCGCTCCCTCCCAACATTTAAAATAACACCATTAAAGGGGTTGGTTCAACAAGCACGTATCGGAAGTGCCGAGTTAAATCCAGAACTTGAACATCTGGCTTTTGTTCTTCAAGGCCTTCGTCCGTTGCAAGTCGCCCAAGGCACCCTTCGCAGACAGAGTCCCCCTTGGATCCGTATTCTTTCGTTTCTCGTTCTGCTGTAGCGGGGCTTTGAGTTCTGGCTTGTGAGTTATAGTAGAATCGGATGCGACCGAAGCTGTTCGTGTATTCGCACGGTGGTCTTTATTCGTTCGCGGGTGGTTGGTGAGTTGGGCCGAAAGTCGACGCGCATGCTTGGGTTCATTGCATGGATCCACCTCACCAGTGCGTTGGGGCAGGAATTCAGGATCAGCAGGTGGATTGGCCGTCCAACGCCGGCGCTCTGCTGGCCCTGGGTTCCGAAGCTCGAAATCCGGAAGGACAGACGCTACTGGCGAAGCATGGAAGTCAACACGGACAGGCACAACCCTCCGATCGGTTGACGTCCGTGCTCGGCTATCTGATTTGGTTTTTCGGTGCGTTCGACTCCTGCAGGACTCATCTGAGTATGCATTTTTGATGCTGGATACGCTGGGAGAGCGGCGTGAGAAATTACTTGCAATGCTTGCGACGCTGAGTTTCCGCATGACAGAGTTTGCCGAAGCACGAATCTGGTCTTCAACCCTTCGGTTGCTCATGCCTGGGAAGGGCAGTACATCTTTCGTCCAGACGTCTTCCAGTGCGATTTCGAGCCGAATCCGTTCGGCCCGCCTGGGTGCCAGCGTCGCTATGTGGGTTGTAGAAGTCAGCGATAGCGATCGCGTAACCAGATTTGGCGCAGAAGGGCCCGGATTTTCTGACAACTTCTGCGCCTGGGTGTTTTTGATGATGACCTGGGTTGTGCATGGCTTCTCCCGAAGGGTGACGGAGCGATGGACAGACATACGCCTCACCGTACTGTCTGCATGTCCAAAGACGGGCCCGATAGGCTTGATGTCCAGGGTCAAGGATGAGGATGTATCGTGCTCCGTGGCCTGCGCCTCAACGAAACCATGTGTCTCGCATGCTATCCGTTCCTGCAACTTGCTCTTCCACACCTCCTCTTCCTCAGCGGAGCAGGCACTCAAGATGAGCTCATGGAGCCGGTAGCAATCTTCAAAGATGAGTTTCCACGTGTAGGGCGCGGTATGGCATTGGAGGCCTCTGCCATTATCTGCCTCCTCCACACTGGCATTAGCTAGAGGGATAGAGGCAACCACACTGTATGGCGGAAGGTTACGGTTTGCAGTGGCAAGCAGAACACATGATCTGTACAAGATACAGATCATATATTGACCTGTGACACGCTCAGGAGTCTGATAGGCGACATGCAGAACCCCGCAGACGAGGACATGGCCCAGTGAACGGCAGAAGTGGACTCGGGAAGGGGTCTGTACGATCAGCACAAGCAATCAATTCGTCAGATGTGCTTACTTGAATTGGAAAGTCCAATCGGTCTTGCAATTGCCAGGCTATCTCAAGGAGTTTTCTGGTTTTCGGATCGTCCTTTGCCTTGTTGACCTCGTGAATCGTCTCTTGCAGGCGAAGGACAATCTTTTCCAGTTCCGCATGCGCCTCGGGGTCGTCATACACGGGAGTGTGGCGGCATAGCTCATTGAACAACAAAGGGTACTTGCAGACACGTTGGATCGGCTACTTTGATATTAGCTGACAAAACCATATCTCGTGTGCTGAGACATGCCTTGATTAACAGATCAGAGAAAGCCAGCGCTTTCCGGCTGCCCAAACCACGGTTGTTGTCCGACGTGACTAGTTTTGAAAGTGCTTCGACGCCGCGCTCATATTCATTCCACCCTTGGCTGCTTTTACACATCATGGCGAGATTCTTCGACATAGTGGTCCAATGTGCTCCGTATTCCTCATATGCGAAAAAGCGGCTCATATGGGCATTGAAGACTTTGGCAATATTTCCAGCAGTCTGAGTATCTAGTATCAACGCTTGAGACCGCTTATCAGGTGGTCTTCCAAGCTCCAAAGAATGTCTCAATCTCTGAGTTGCGTTAGGTTCGGCAAGCTTCACAGGGATCAAATCCACACTGTGGAACCGGATGTGCTTGGGTCTTGCAGCTGGATATGTCTCCCGCTGGACCACACTCTGTGTAAAGTCCGCATGAGGCACAACGCGATGAAGCTCGCGAAGAAGGTCTTGATGCAATTGCAGGATCTGATTGATGTTGTGCTGGATACATGTGCGCGCCCTGCTTGATATAGCAGGAATGGTGCTCACAAGTGTGAAGTAGTCCTAGATGAAGACCATTAGTTCTCGGTGCGAAAAGCTCTCCGAGATATCGAGAGAAAACTTACATTGGACAGGGTCTTCAAGTCGGCAACGTAGCTTTCCTCGGAAGAGACGATTTCTTCCACGATTTGACGACGCTGCAGTGATCGCAGCCAAGCATCTTCATCCAGCGTCGTGCCAAGGTTCGTAGCAGTGCTGTCTGTCGACCTGCGTATTTCAGGTAGCGTGCCCGCTCTCGTCCTTGAACAGGGTTTATTCTGGACGCTAGTTCGCTCCGAGGCCGTGGTGATGCTTGCTCCTGAAACAGTCAAAGACGCTGTCTTCACCCTCGTAACAAACCCAAGGGACGAGGAGGCAGAATCCGAGTACGTAGGGTGTGATTCAGCGGATTGCACTGAAGTGGACCGATCCAGAGGATAAACACCAGAGTCGTCATGGAATGAAGAGATGATAGAACTCGCGTCTTGATATAGATGACGCCTCCGTAATATGCTCATCCATCGTCGGAATGGAGGGGCGCCCGAGATCTCCGGCGGACGCTCCGGCTCAGGTCCAATTCCGAGAATCGGATCCTGAGGGTTGCGATCATCGGGCAAAGGAATCTGCGCCGTGTCATGGCTTGTGGACGTTGCACAGCGGGCAACGGATGGCTCTACCCGGTATGTGGTCCGGTGTGATTGGCCTGCAGGGCCTGTGTTCCTAGTGTCAACCCCTCGATCCGGGCTGTCGTGACTGAGGTCGAGCAGGGAGGGGGAGGTTAGGAGAGGTGGAGTGTTTTCCCTGCCAGCCGGCCATTCCCCTGACCCAATGGCCGCAATTGTAAACAGCGAACACGCTGAGAGGTTTCTTGAGGTGATGGCGCGAAGGGTGCCAATGGCATCGTCCTTGAGCGATGTCAACGAATGGTTGTCGCTGAAGGAACGCTTGAACGGGCCCTGGGTTGGGAGTGACAGCACCGAAGCCATGGTGCAGTGTGGTGAGTGAAGCGTACTCGGAGGCGGCTCAAATACTGCTGTGGGTATGGGAGAATGGAAGCGGCATGGGAGACTAATATGACTGAGGGCCGCAAACAGGGCGGGTCGAAGTAGGACGACGAAGCATAGCTACAGAGAGGTTGTCGACGATGCACGATGCTGGAGGAGGGGGGGCAGACTAGGAAGCGCCGCGTGCACAGAATCTGGCACGGTGAGATCTTGGAAGGCGTGGGAGAGGTGTAGGGAAGCCGCAGATGGGTACGCAAAGATGCAGAGCGAAGGAGAGGGACAGCAACGGACCTACAGCCTACACAACACAGGAGGAGAGCACGAAAGAAGCTGTTCATGGCAGGCATGGGCTGTCGAGGAATTTGCTGGACGAGGCGAAGGCGTGGCTTGAGAGTATCACAGAAGCGCTGCAGGATCGTGGAGAGGTGTACGCAAGCGGCGCCGAGGGGAGACGCTGCGGGTGCCATTTTGCAGTTATCGCTGCCGTGGACGGACTCGACGACAAGTGTCGCCCATGGTAGCTGCGACGACGCATCGCCGGAAGCCGTCGGGCCATGTACGATTCGACTTGCGGAAAGGGCGTGCGCACCAGTTTTCGTTGACCATTCTGATGGATATGGGTTGAGTACTGAGGTTCAGCGAAGTGGGCATTACGTCGCCAAGACCAGCCACCACAGCCATCGCGGATGCTGACATAATGAGACGAGTGGCCGGTCTAGGTCTCTTATTGGCCAGCAGCTGTCCGCACTGCGCTATACCATTGTAACCATAGTAGACCCCGCGTCGAGGTGCACGCAGTGCAAGGTAAAGTAGTAGCTCAGGTAGCTTGCACAGCTTCTCTTCTTCACCGCACTGTCTCAGATCCCACCTCTGCATTCCAATCTACATGGACGACATCCATGCACCGACCGTTTACTCGGGGCCCACCTCCGGTGGCTACTCCAACGGCATCTCCAAGGACCAGTTGTCGTTGCGGGAGCTCATGGCTGAAAAGGATCGAGTAGAGGCCGAGCTCAAAGCGCTAGGAAAGGTGCTTGATTCGGTACGAAGCCACTAAGCCTCAATCGCCTCGTCCAACATTGAGACTGACAGGACTCATAGCACGGTGTCAACATGACCACTTCCCTCACTACATTCGACGGCTTCCCGCGAAGTGATATCGACGTTGCGCAAAGTATGCGGCTGTCAACCCACCTGCTGCTTCGCCACTGACACCTTGGGCGCAGTTCGGACCACTAGAGCGCGGATAATACGACTGAAAAACGACTACAAGGACTTGATGTCGCGCATCGAAGTTGGCCTCCACGAGCACCACGCCCGCCTTCAGGCAGCGGAGGCGCAAAACACCGCTACGGCCATACCTACATCGACCAGCAGCACCTCGGCCGCTTCCTTAGAGCCCCCCTTCGCCAAAGTCAACAGCGTTATATCTGGTAGCCCTGCTGACTCGGCAGGGCTCAGAGTGGGCGATACGATAACCAAGTTTGGTTGGGTGGATTGGACGAACCATAACAACCTTGCCAGAGTGGCCGAAGCTGTTGCGCAGAACGAAGGCGTGAGTTGTCCTTGCTGCCCGTCATGTTGCCTGCACCGCTGATTTCTTCACAGCTCCCCATCACCATCAAGGTCTTGCGACCCAGCACCACCGGTGGGTCAGCCCAACCCCTACAAATGCAGCTGACACCGAGACGCAATTGGGGAGGCCGAGGCTTACTGGGTTGCCATCTGCTTCCATTGTAGTCGACCAGGGTCGGGCGTTGTTAATCGAACAGCAAAGTCGTTTGCTGCGTTGGCGTGCATGGAATGGAGCAACAGGTTTCTGATGACAAAAGGCATGATATCCAGGCGTTACGGGCTGATTTCTAGAGTCGGCTCCTTTATTCAAATGTTGGGCTCGCATGGATTGGAAAATTGTCTCCGTCGTGTCGCTGAAACGAAGAGTGCACCTTTGTCTCGATCGTTGTTCGGTGTTTGCCTGCCAGGTTCCAAGGTTGCTTCCTGCCTGGGTTGTAGCCTGCTCACGTGATTTCTTGGCAACCAAGCCTCACCGCTGGGACCCATAAAAACATCATCCTTTGCCCCACGACCGCCAAACCCAACGTTGCCCGTCCTTCTCTGCCCACATCCACCACCTTTTTGGTACGACGCACAACCAAGGTTCCTCGATTATCTTGTCGGCAGGCGCTAATTACGCTGCACAGTCATTGCAGATATCTAGCGCAAAACCACATCACATCGCGTAACCCCACCAAAACAAAACACAGCCATGGCCGAAGCAGGTCAGTCGAACGTACCCACGTTCAAGCTCGTCCTTGTTGGTGATGGCGGTACTGGCAAGGTAAGCTACTCTTATGCCCTACTAGGCGCTCTCTGGATGAACCTTTGTTGCTGGGGGGTCGATTCCGCCCACAGCACCCATTTTTAAGCGCAGCGGATGCTGATTCAAAGTTCATAGACCACCTTCGTGAAGCGCCATTTGACCGGCGAGTTCGAGAAGAAGTACATTGCGACGCTCGGCGTAGAAGTTCACCCCCTCGGATTCACAACCGTACGCATGCCCCACCTTGCCGACCGTTTTCAACGGCGCTAACGCTTGCAGAACCTGGGCCCCATTCAGTTCGATGTGTGGGATACTGCCGGTCAGGAGAAGTTCGGTGGTCTCCGTGATGGATATTACATCAACGGCCACTGCGGCATCATCATGTTCGACGTGACTTCGCGTATCACATACAAGAACGTTCCCAACTGGCATCGTATGTCTTGCTCAAGCCATCGTATCTGACATTGCTAACCGCTCTAGGCGATCTCGTCCGTGTGTGCGAGAACATCCCCATCGTTCTGTGCGGTAACAAGGTCGATGTCAAGGAGCGCAAGGTGAAGGCCAAGTCCATCACCTTCCATCGCAAGAAGAACCTTCAGTACTACGACATTTCCGCCAAGTCCAATTATAACTTCGAGAAACCTTTCCTTTGGCTCGCCCGGAAACTTGTTGGTAACCAGACTCTGGTACGTGGCCTCTGCGGTTTCTCGCACCGTTGGATATCCACTAACAATTACTCTAGGAGTTCGTCGCTGCCCCCGCTCTGGCACCTCCCGAGGTCCAAGTCGACCAGGCCGTTCTCGAGCAGTACCAGAAGGAAATGGCCGATGCGGCCCGGCTGCCTCTGCCCGACGAGGACGATGCCGACTTGTAGAGGATGAGAACCTACGACTGCATACTGCAGCTGCTACCCAGCTGTGAGCGTGTAAGAGTGGATATGAACTAGCTACGGAAACTGCTTGGATCATTTGGGCGAGAAATGGTGCAGGTCTGGGCACGATGCTATTTCGTGGGGTAATTGAGGGTAGGGAGGAAATCGCCCGAAGGCAGGAATGTGTGTCTTGGAGCGGGGGATCCCATATAGTCTAGAGGGCAAGCCAGGTTAGCTGGCGGTGCTCGGAATATGAGCTAGACGATTGTATGGAGGATGTGATTTTTCCCTGCAATATTCGCTGTCCTTTTCCCCATGTGTGTTGTGATCGATGCGGAGGTTCCCGTCTCACCCCAATTGACGTCATGTTTAGCCTGGATGGATATCGCCCAGCAATGCGTGGCATTGCGACCTCTTTATTCGCCGTTAACTCAATCTCCAGTCAAAAATCTCCACTGCCGCAAAACGACGTTGTAGAGCTGATGTGTCTTGATCAAATTGAGTGTGTCGCCATGATATGGAAATCACTCCATTGCTCAACGCCGCATATAAAGCTGTAAAGGACGAGGTATTTTATTAGATTGACATTGACAGTGCCTGTAGCCATGATAACCGAAAATCGCAGCGACACCACACACGCCTATATTTATTATTGGATATCCGAAAAGGGAAAACCCTCGCCATCTCCAAAACCCAGGTGGAGAAAGGGGGACACACTTTTCGCCTTCTTCCCATGATTCGACACATTCGAACGAAGGCAAGAACAGAGAGGGATTTGCCTTTTGCGCCTTTTACACCGCCATACCGCTACAGACAATCCAAGTCCCCCTGTTTAAGTAGATTACCCCGGCCGTCAGATCATTGGTAATATCATGAGAATTTGTGCTTTTCGTTACGTGAGACAGGAAGAGGCGCTGGGAATGGGAGAAATGGAGGAGATCGCAATGGGAATAGAGCTCCCTCGCTTGCTCGCTTCCTTTAGGACGAGGAAGTTGAACTTGTCAGTTCGTTCATTTCGTTGGTATATGTAGATGAATGATTTGGGACGGTTTGTTGAAGGAAGTTCGCGAATCGAGAGACGTTGGTGGGGGTCATTCATTATTAGGTAGAAGGCGTACGGGGGATTAACGGATCCAAACTGAGGGAGGTTGAACGACAACGGAGGGAGGGCAACCGTTACGATATCTCGTGGTCATGTCTGACTTGCTGAATTGAGAAAATCGCCAACGACCGCGTGAGCGGAGCGACGAAGTATCTCTGCAAGACAATTTTTCGTTAACTCCGGACGAACCGTGGAGATCTCAGAAAGGCCAGAATCGCGTCTCAAGACCTCAGCATCCTGCACAACCCATTAGCAATCATCCCTCCCGACACCTTCTTCAAAGGAGTACTCACGGTGCAATCAACCGGGAATAATTCTCCAACGGCTCATGCCCTCCTTCTTCGATAACATTCCGAATGATATCATCCTGCGCCAGATTACTCCACAAATGAATATTCATCGCCTTCTTGCTATTCCACAACGTGTGCGCCACCCCCCTCACCTGGCCCAGCACCACTCCCGCAATCGGCCACGTCAAGCTATATTGCTGCAAGGTACCGACATCGAGCCTGATGCTCTGCTTAATGACGTCGTCTTCGCCGTCGGGGACGAGGAAGGACCAGTAGGACAGGTGCACGACGGACGCCATGACGACGACGCAGGTGAAGAAGGGGGTGTGGTTGATCAAGGGGCAGGGGAGCTTAATCAGCGCGGCAATGTTTTCGGCGCTGGTGAGACATTTGCCCGTGTGGATTTCGCGGGTTTGCGTGGGGAGCAGGACTTGTCCAGGTTGTACGCAGACGTTCACGTTCTCGATGACCCCGAAACCGAGGTTCGAGCGTGGGCGATGCAGCATAATTGTGCTGCCGTTGTGAACCATGTGGGCCTGAAAGAGGACTTCATCGACCGTGCCGTCATTGGAGATGATGTTCCGCTTGCAAGGGGGTAGGTTGACGCGCCAGGTGGAGAGGTTGGTGTCGACCACGTCGACGGCGTGGTACTCGAAGGTGCTGTCTAGACGGGCGACTTCGAAGACGCGGCCCAGGATACGGATTGCGTCGATGAGGTAGGTGAAGGAGGAGAAAATGGTAGGTTCGGCGCCGCTGAAGGCGTCGTCGTCGTAATCCTCAATGGTGTTGGGAAGCGGGATGAGCTGGGAAAGGTTAATTAACCGACTTATGGTGTAGGATATTTGGATACGGGAACAAAAGGAGCAAGGCATAGAATGGTACTCACCCCCGAGAAATATCGTTCATCCTCGCAAGGTAGAGGCACCTCGAGTGCTACGTCCTTTAACCGGAATTGCACGCCTGGATTGACAGCAGCCATCATGCCATTGCTGACGTACATGGACCACCACGTTCGTCTCCAGCTTTCCTCTAGGACTCTATCCCCGTTTGAGTTCAACGGAGCGAACTCTCGCCGATGCACACCGAGCTCAATCGTCAGTGCCTGGGCTAGTGCGAACACTTGAGCAGCCCTTTGGGTCCTGTCGTTTGCATGCAGACCAATAGAATATAGGAGAAGGGCCTGGAGTGAATATCCGTCTTTGGGATACGTCTGGTTCAAGAGAGCCCGCTCCAGGGCCTCCTCGTACATACTCGTCGGGACGGCGGGCAAAAAGCTTGAACCCACGTATTGGACTGCAAGTTCCAGGAGGGGTGCTCTTCTTTCTTGGAACAGTTGCAGCAACCGTGGTTGCGGCAGGACAAACGGGTGGGAGTTGTAGAAGTAGTAAAAGAAGGCCGAGAAAGCATCTCGGGGAGCATTGGCGCCATTCTGAAGTGCCCTTGAGGACCCATCCAGGTTGTATTGGCTCGTGGTGGCTAACCCATAAGCAGGGATTTTGGTCAAGGCGTCGGTAAAGCTGTACTCTGGCGATTGCAAAGGAAGAGTCGAAGTGGGTAGAGTGGTGTTAACGGGGCTGACCAACAGGGTGCCATTGCCGTTCACGATTTGGCCTGTGTATACATATTAGACGTCACATGACGAGGCGGATTGCAGGTGCAGGTGCAGGTGCCCAGGTTGGCAGAGAGCAGTCAACTGGTCAGGGGGAGGGGGGAGCACCAACCAGGAATCGATTGTGCTGACAATCCATCATCACCTTGACCACCAGTCTTGGGCTTCCTTTTCCCTTTCCAACCTCTTCGCGACTTGATGTAGGTGCATTCGAGCCCATCGTCCCTACATCTGGAGCAGCGCACGCCACCGTGGCATTTCAAGTGGCGGGTCCGGCACGGAACGCAGGCGACCGCCACCGCCTTTATAGCGGGCTGCGCCTGTTGCGCCGGTTGCTCGCGCTCGCCATGATTGCCTTGGGCTCTGGGGGCTCTTTGAGAAGTGTCCGACTTTGGAGTGTGGGCAGGCGGGGTGCTCCCATTCACGCTCTCCTGCGTGGCGGAGCTCGCAGTGGGCGAAAAGTGCAGGGCCAGCGAGCTCGAGTCGGAGAGCTGCTGAGGCCAAAATGCGGGATCTACAACAGCCGAGACGAGGCCGTGGGGCGTTGGATTCGTCTGTGAGGCCATCGGAAGGGCCGCAATGGGGGGGAAATGGGAGAGCACTCTGGTCCAGAGAAAAGATGTTACCGGGGCGTGTAGGTTTTGTTTTGGTCTGAAGAGGGGTGCGATGAGGAGAGTAGGGAGCACTGAGGCTCCTGGTTACCAGCACGGAAGGCGTGACGGAAAAGGACGAATCACGTGCGCTTGCTTTCCCCAACCCCCCAGTGCACGGCCTGGAACCCTGGAAGCTGCCGTGCCAAGGCTGCCCAGCGCTAGGCCGTATCGAGAAATGGCCTGAACCCGGAACTCCAAAGTAACTGTGAAACGCAACCATCAACGCACCTCCTGTCGTGCTCTGCTCTTTGTTACAACGGTTACACAGTCCACCATCTCTGACCTGGATTGCAACAGCTCCCGTGGGGCAGATGCCGCACGCAGAAATGCCACATAGGATACCCCCTCTCCGTCCCAAATCGCCCAGGAAGCGGCGAAAGGAGTCCACGCTCCACTGGAAAAGCCGCTATATCTACTCCTGTCTTCTCATCTTTCGGACATGACAAATTAGACATGTTATCAACTGAGCATAGCGATGCGTGTCCCGATTCTGTGCAACGCAAGCACGACAGCCCAGCTCCTCTGGGATGAAAACTCGCAGCTGTACCCCCCACCACGGCAACCCGATTGATCTGTATCGGGTGCAAGGACGAGGTGACGCTTCCGGCCTTGTGCTCTCTAGATACCTAGCCTCTCCTCCTACAACTGCCATCTGGCCACATGATATTATAGCAACCGGATGAAGGCGGGCGTCCATTGGATGAAATGGCTGGGCCACCATCCTCGTGGCCGTGGCAAACCTGGCCGACCATCATGAGAACCTCCCACCTGTTCAAGAGCCCAACGTGGGCCCGAGAACCAATCTTGGCCTTGCTGTCGGACAGCTACTGCACACTCTTGATTGGCTTACTGACATGGGAGATAGGCTAGATTACATTTCAAGAGATATGGTACTAGCTGGAGATAACATTTCTAAAGTATAAAGACCATGCAGAAGATGCTGTTTTTACCTGGGACTGAGGACAACTTCGACGAACGCCGAAACACCAATGCGGCGGATCTACTCTCATCCGAAAGACATTCGGGAATCTACAACAGATCGTACCAAGACCGGACATTGAGTGTCTTTCGCTTAAGTCAAGGCACCATCTCGTCCGGCACTCTCGGGTTGCAACGCGCTTTGGTGAAGTTCCACACGTCTCTTGAACAGTCTGCCAGCGTTTTCTCCGCCTTCCATTGCAGCTCCACTTCTGCTCTACGGACTTCAGCCACGCAGAATCCCACGTCACCGTCCCTTCTCGCGGCTTCTCGGACGGGTATTTTCCGCTGAGCCGTTGCTTCCAGACTGTTTACGACTTCCCGAACAGTGTGGCCTCTCCCGGTTCCTATTGTCGATCAGTAAGGTCTTCGAATCGAGACAACCAATGCAGTCCGCCAACACAGAAGTGCTTACCGAGATTGTATGTCCGGAACGCCGACTTGACGCGACCAGCTGCAGACGCCGCTAAGGCGGCTATGTGACCCCTGGCCAGATCGACGACATGGATGAAATCTCGAACAGCTGTTCCATCTGGGGTATTCCAATCTGTTCCAAAGACATCCAATGCTGGTTTAACTCCCGTGAGCACGGTGGCGACAACTGGGATCAGATTGCTGGGCTTCTGTCGTGGGTCTTCTCCAAGGAGTCCCGATTCATGGCATCCGACCTAAATCCGCGAGTCAGCCATTGTTAACTACTGTCGTGCGAGGTTCGACTTACTGGGTTGAAGTACCTCAGCGCCGTAATCGACCATGATGGATCCGACCGTGCAATATCCGCCAGAATGGACTCGCACATAAACTTGGATCGTCCGTAGGGAGACGTCAGACCAATTGCTCCTGGGAGGGCTTGTTGCTCATTTCCTTCATGATCGTAAAACGTTTCATGATGGTGGACACAGTGTTCTTCCCGCAGCGGCACGCCGCAGTTCGCCTTCTCCCCGTAGACTGTCGCCGATGAAGAAAAGACGAAATTCTTGATGTTAAACTCTTCAAGGAGGCCAAGGAAGTCAACCAAGCCGCAGACGTTGTTGCTGTAATACTTGAGCGGCATGCGGATGCTTTCCTCGACACTCTTGTATGCAGCAAAGTGTATGACGCCGGAAATACGAGAGGTGCGATGGACCAATCCAACCTGTTCGACTTCCGCTTCCAGCTCGATGCCAGAGTCGGTCCGCTGAAGTGAAGAATATGGAAACCGAGCGGTGGTTTCGATCTGGACGCCTTCCATCGGCGTTGCGCCCGCTGATTTGCTAACCACGGAATAGGATGAGTATTCCTCAAGCACCGTTCTCATGCGGCTGCTCCGGTAGTCGAGTTGGCGAAAGTGTATGGCAGGCATCGGCTTGTGCACTGTTTTGAAATGCTCCATCGCCAAAGTTCTGATTCGATGAAGGACACTCTCGTAAGAATTGCTCAGGTCGTCGATGATGAGGACATTGTAATTCTCCTTGAGCAGTTCCAGGACAGTGTGCGACCCGATATAACCGAGCCCGCCAACGACCATGATGAAAGTAGCATTGCTACTAGCAATGTCGAGAGGGTCCGCAGCTACATCGTCATCGAAAAGAAGCGATCTCTGGGTGTCGGGAGTACTGATCGCCTCTGGGGATGGCGATGACAATGAAGAAGTGGATTGCGAAGGAGAGGGCGAGGAAGTGCTCGAGCTCCTGGGATACTCCATGGCAAGTGATGCTAAGAAGCGACAAGAGATCAAGTGGCTGACTCGCTGCCACTTAGAGGTCCATGTGGAAAATATCTTATATATGTCGCGAACCTTTGGAGCTTGCACACCTCGGTCTTAATTAGGCAGAACAGAATTGATGCAAGTTTTCCCCAGTACCGCTCATATCGTATATGCTGGCCCGCCCTTGGCGAGCTCCGGCCGTTTCGTCCCGATTTATTTTGGTCGATGTTCTGGTTTTGCTGTCTAGCACTTTGAATTATACTCCTTAATCGCTTAAAATCCCTGCTCAATATGTAGGGCATCCGCCCTGGACTACGCGCAATGTCGCTACCACCACAGCCTCCCTTCATTTTTCTGGATGCACAAGCTGACCATCCCTTCAGTTTCTCGACCATTCTTTGCCACTTGTGGCCCTGGAGCCCGGATTTCGTGTCAAGTCCGTTGCCGCCCAATCTTGTCTGCTACTCCCTCTGGCAGTCAATTCTGGGACTTGCACAAGGCTCATGATTGTACTCAATTGTACGTGTTTCTATGGCCCAAGAGAAAGTTTTCTGCTGACGACAGCTAATATACACAGAAACCGGTATCACACTTGCCATGGCAGCATCCGTAATACTCCCCCTTTATGTGTATCCTTCCGCAGGGGCTTGGGAACCACTGCGCGAGATGTATGGATGCCCTTTCCCAACCACCCTGAGGTCCGTTCCTGCAACCGCGGCTGATCATCCGCAGGGCATCTTCCTACCCACACGTGCATTTCACGGCAATCGTCAACCCGCACAACGGACCGGGTGGAGGCGCATTGCCGAACGAGGACTACGCGCAAGCCATTCGAGCATTAAATTCATTGAACAATGTCCGTACTATCGGTTATGTGTCTACCACGTGGTGCAGTAAGACAGTGGAATCGGTACTCGATGAGATTGCATTGTATGATGGATGGGGTCAAAGTGATCCGTCGCTGGCCATGGGCGGTATCTTCTTCGATGAGACGCCCACTCGCTATTCTCCTGAAAACATCTCGTATTTGCTGACCATATCCCACGCGGTCCATGATCAGCACGGCCTAAAGGATGGCTTCGTAGGTGAGAATTCTTCCTTTTCCGATATTGGGCATGTCCTACAACAATGCCTGGAGCCGGAGAATCTCGATATGGTACCCATTTCAATATCACCTGCATAACTTCATAATAATGCGGTTTTGTCCTCATAGGATCCAGAACCGGGCAGTTGTCGTCGGCAGTTGTAAGAGACGAGGCTGATGGTGCGTCGCAGTCCACAATCCAGGTGCCGTGCCTGAGGCGCAATACTTTGTCGACCCGACATTCAAGCAAGCCGCTGACCTCACCATCATTTTCGAAGACACATACGATCATTGGACGAGAAATGCGGATGCCCTCATAAAGGCAACAGAGTCATATGACCGCAGTAAACTCGCAGCTATGCTTCACACTACACCGCAACTGAACACCACCGACACCGAGGAGACCCTGCGCCGGGTCCTAGCTCTCGGTCGGAGTTTCTGGCTCACGCAGACCCGTGATTATACGGGCATCGATACTTATTTTCGTGTCTTCATGGATAGTCTAAACAAGCTTCTCAGTTAACGAGACAGCCATCTTCAGGACTCTCCGTACCAAGGTGTTTCCGTTGCAGCGGACTCGGACAATGCAATATTATGCACTCTTATTGACTCTGCCAGCCTGCTGTTGGCTGATGCCAGCCTTGTCTGCACCATTCTCTCACAACGAGTTTTGTTACTTCTGGTATCCTTCATCTTCGCATGGAATTTGAAGTACTACGTCATGTTCCTGTCAATCGCAGCCATCCGGGATGACGGGCAGATATGCACTGCGATGATCGCGGAGAGCCGCACAGAAGACACTACAGACTGGCTCACGATACGTGATCGAAGCTTTTCCCAAGCCAAATGGTCGCCGCACATTAATACGGGACGACGAACGGGCGGGGATCGACTTGCTAGTCACACTATACCTTGCGAATCTACGGACCGGTCGCCCGTCGGAACAATTGTGTGCCCTCTCCCCCCCACTGACAATGCAATCGACAAATAAGCAATAGGAACTCTCGCATATCGAGTAGAGATCTTCGTAGTTCCTATACTACCAGCAGCCCCACGAGACGGAGAGAAACTGACATGACCAAGTGGCGCTACTAGTCATCGTCTGCGCCGTTGGCTGCAGCTGGAGAAGACCTTGCTGCTTTTGCACCATGCGATCGGATCCCTGCCCTGACCCCTGCGCTAACCCTAGCGTGGTGCGCTAGTGCACTTTATTTCAACAACCTCTTTATTTCTCTGCATCTACAATACCCTACACTACACCCGCGCAGCACATGCTCGCACTCTATGCCCCCTTCAAAACAATGGAAACGAAATCTTCATGCTCCCCACAGTTTCAACCCGGGGATGCTCTCTGCACCTTCTCACTGTCGGCATCGCGTCCACTGCCGGTCGTACTTGCTATGCCCGAAGGGCTGCAGTCCCAAGCAATCTGGAAGTGTCTGTCAGCACTCATGCCGCTCCGGCAGTAACTCTTCCTCCAACCACGATGATCTTCCCCTGTTTCAGACCGGTCCCTCCGCCTTGCCCTGCCAGAACGGCACAGTCTCTCCCGTTGCTGGGACGGAGACGCCAGCTCCCTGGACGACTTCACTGCCCTGGTCGTCCGGTTCTCCGGATCATCAGCCGCAGTCAGATTTGGCTACGATTCTGCTGTGCAACTGCAGAGGCACCCACCATGACCGTCCTTTACTAGACAAAGATGACCCAGCTACGCTCTGCATGCAGCATGTTGACAGAACAAGAGAGTCGAGACCCTTAGAATACACGAAAAGCCCGTAAAGTGCCTCGGAGTTTCTAATTCTGGTTCAAAGGAGTGGTATGGGAGTTAGGAACTCTGCGTCCACTCTACATTGCATGGCCTCTCTTCACTCACGAACAAGCTGGAGTCTGGCCTCCGTGAAGCATCACAGTCAGCAACCCGCGCATCATCCGTGAGAAGTCCATATGCGATGCTTGGCCTTGAGCAGTCTGTTTTGCTGCAAATGCGTGCTCAAAAATTATTCCTACATCGGCCGACCTAAACGAGTTCAACAAATGGCTTCCCTCAAAGCGCCGCCCCGGGATTGGGTCGTTCCAGTGGCGCCATGGTTTGGGCGTAACATGCATATGCGATGCCCACCCTCCGCATCCATTGCATGAGGTACCTCAAAGCTTTTCGATGAACTGTTAGACTGACTGTGGGCTCCAGGAGGCTGGCTTTACCGTGTTGTAGCTCGGCGACCATCAATACGACAGCACATATTGCCAATGCATTACCTGATCAAGCACGCCATCATCGCCAACAGGAAGGTGCGCCCACTCGCGGCCTGCTTCATCCCGAGTAGGATACGGTACTACACTGGATCGCACCACATCGGGCTCGTATCATGTCAACGAAGCCTTTGTTAAGCCCGGACTGGGATTGAAATGGCCGCCTCGTGGCAGCAACTACTGGTCATTCGTCTGGATGCCGTGCTACTGCTGCAAGACCATGCGTAGGCGATATTGCTGCTTGCTCCATCATGATTTCCAGGTTCAGGTACCTTTCGCCATTTTTCTCAAAGTATTAGGTTTCCGAGAGGCCGGTTCGTCCGCCCAGCATGTCCACTCCCGCGCAGAACCTTCCTTGAGGCAGCAACGAGCGAAGCTGCGTACCTGGCGTGACGGTCGTATACTCCAAAGGTTCGACAGCTCGGAGAATAGGGTAAATGGTGCTAACCAGCCTTCATCCCTTGTTTTCACAATGTTGGTCTACTTTGATTGAAATCATAATCACGAATGCACCTGTCTGTCCGTCAGGGGAATAGACATATCGGGATGCCATTCTAGGCTTTCCATGCCATCTACTTCTTTCTCTCGATCATCAGTCGTGGGAGCCGAATTGCCGTCGTCTGCTACCATCGCGACTTCGGCAAGACGTTCTGCTTTCTTTTCGAATTGCGCGAAGTTTTCTCAAATTGGTTCTACTCTTCGATTCAACTTCTCAGTATTAGGGACGCGTACTCCCTGTCTACCTTAAACCCCGGCTCGGCTCCGAGGGGAGGAGGTCAGCCTCGTTATGGCTGTAACGCCAGTCCTAGAGACAGGCCTTGAAGTCGATCACAGGTACTCCGGAATTTTAAAGACCCGCATTTAACCGTTGACAGATCTTTGGCTGCCTTAGCGCGGGCAAGGGCGATAGCACGGGCGATGGGGCGTCCCACTGCCGTTGCGGATCCGAGTTATGGATCATCCCAGCAGAAGATTGCGCTCTTTCGCGCTCTTTCACATTACATACCGCTGGCGGTATAGCTCACAGTGGTTGTCCGGTAGTGACTACCCCAGAATTCGCTTACCGGCTGTATTCGAGAGCCGGTCAAATCACGCAAGTACAGAGAGGAGGGAAAGAATCTATGTGTGACAAGACTTATTCTAAATTGCCTGCCCTACGGTCGTGCGGAAATTGGGCTGTAGGACAGGAGCGAGAGCGACATTTTCAGGGCTGAAGACGCAGAATGACATAATAATCCATAGCAGATCTGTTCTTTCTGCGGTCTTTGTGATCGACAGTGGCCAGGTATGGGATCCGGGAACCTTTTGAGACCTCGCTTTTCCCTTTGGTTTCCCTTGCAATGCAGAAGACATTTCATCTGCATTGCCGACCGAGCTTGGTATCCGGTCTTGAGCTGAAATCTTTGTTCGCTCTTGCTGAATTGCGCTGACGAAGCCTTTCCAAGGAAGCTTGGGGAAGAGAAGCATGCACCCCGCATAAGCACCCCGCAGTATCACGTCGGCAGAAGAGGTTCTCCCTAGATGGCCAGCGCGTTGGTATGTCCTTGGATTTTCCGGCGCGATCCTCGGCACATCAGCTCCTGCTGCTCGTCTCAACGGGGCATCCGCAGAGAAAGTGTTTGGGGAACGGAACTTTTTGTGGTATCCTCGCCCAAGTGCCGAAAAGAACGTCTGGACGTCTTCTTCAACGTGGATTTGATGTGGCATCCTTAGGTTGCAGTCACTGCCACTTTCTGGTCGCAAAACTCGACCCAACCATCCAAATCCATCTTTTTCAGGACGGTGCTGAACCCCTCCCTTCCTTCCGCGTCGCCGTCGTTCCCACAGTAGTGCAGCACAGTGTTTGTTCCCAGCTCCGTGCCTGCGTTGTCTGGGTATTCGATGTGGAAGACGGGCTTCCCGGCATCAATGAAGGGTTTGAACGTGCCGCACTCGGCGTACTGGACGCATTGCTCGTTGACGGAGAAGTCGACCATGTCGAGGACCTGGGGGATGATGTCCCCAGCGTTCTTGAGACCCATGGCTAGGTTGTGTTGCGCGCTGATGTTGGATAGGTAGGAAACAAACGATATCGAGTCGTCCTTTGTAAGGTCCAGGCCATTGTCGTTTTGCTGGTACGTCCTGTTAGCTTGTTTCCCTCGTCGGAGGGACCTTTCCCCCTGCACCGCGCCGCAGGACATCCACCGGATTTCGCCAAGGAAGAGTAGCACTCACATAGCCATCCACATTATCAGGATCAATCCCATCACACCCCTTCTCCCTCGCCAACTCCACCCTCCCTTTCATAATCCTCCTCACATCCTCGCTGCCCAACCTCAACCACTTCTCATCCGGCCAATCCTGCAACGCCTTGCCTATATCCTGACCCTTGAATTGCCCCGAATCCGGCCGTCGTGGCTCGAACGTCCCCGCGCTGAAATAGCAAATCACCTTCTTCCCCAGCCGATGCAGCGTGTCGATTGTGTCCTTGGACGTGTCGAATAAATCGATGTCGAAGATGGAGACGTCTGGCGTCACGGATTTGGCGTCCTGAGGTACGCTGATGGCGCCCTGAAGCACGATTTGCCAGGTTGAGTTCACGGCGGGCTTCCAGGCTGTGCCGTTCGTTGGCGGCGGAGAGGGAGGCGGTGATGTTGTAGACGGGGGTTCTGGACCATTGTTGTCGCCGTCGCTGTCGTCGTCGTTGTGGTCCCGACCGAGGGTTAGACCTAACCCTAGGCCTAGAGCGAGGCCGATGACGAGGACGAGGGGAAGCGCGATGAGGAGGAGTTTGCGGCGCAGCGACCATGCCGGTTTTCGGGGTTTGTATTCTGTCGCCATTGAAAAGGCGGCGAGGGGGTTTATGTACTGGAGTCCGAAAGAGCTCTGGCTTCTTTTGGCGGTGTTTTTTGGAGTTGTGAAAAGACTGGGGCGGCGGAAGGGTAGCGGAAAGAGGAAAGGAGACTGCGGATCAGGAGCTATGGAATGTGCTGTTTTATAACCATGGGAGCCTTATACACTGCCACCCTCTGTTCTAGGGTCACTGAACTATGGGGCAATAACAGTGAATCTTCAGCGCCACAGATCGTTGCGTAGCGCGTAGATCTTCTCAGAGGAACGATTTCTGAATGGAGCTTGCAAGGGGAGAGGAAAGTTTCCGAGTGGGGCGACCTGATGAAAATGGAAGTGTAGCCGCGGAAAACTTTGACGAAATGTGAATAATTGTTTATGTGGAGAGACTTTTGTTCTTTTCGTCTGGAGTGGGCAGTTGCAAAATGCTTTTGCGATTCGCGCCGGGTAAATGTTGGGAATAGATTGGGGGTTGCTGGGGGTGCTGGGGGTGCTGGGGCTGGTGGTGTGGCTGTGCTTGGTTGGACTGTGTGTGCGAGGAGGAATAACCCGTCAACGTAGATGTTATTCTTTTGACGAGGTTTCGATGGTTTGTCACGATGTTCACTACTCCTGTTTGCAGGTCCAGATGGAATCAGAGCCAAAAGAAAAAAAGGAAGGAAAAGAGAAGAGAACCCTCCTCAGGCCACCGATGGCTGGGTCGGCCATCCACTACCTCGAAAAAGTACACAGTTGTTACACATCACACTCACTACTAGAAGATAGATTAGACCGCATATAGCAAAGCCGCCATCGTGTCCCTGCGCCGCATTTGCCATATTACGTGCATGCCGCTATTCGAGAGTTTCCAGGGGTTACTGGGGCAATTGAGTATTTATCCTCGACGGTGTGGCGGTGCGAAATATCCATCCGTGCATGCCTCGAATCAAGGGAAAAGACATGCCATTGGCACAGATGGCAGAAGCGGTTGATGGTTCGCAAGTTCGATGTTTCGGACGAGAACAGAGGTTTCGCGTTGTGGGAAGGGAGTAGAAGGTGGGAGAGCCGGTTCACGCACCGCATACCGTAGTCAAATTAAGCTCATCTTCAGACGGAAACGGATGCGGCGATCGCGGGTCTGCGGGCTTCCTGGCGCCGTGGGGGGCGTCGATCAATCCTTCAAAGTTTGAACCCCCTGGACTGGACGCCGGTCGTGTCTTGGCCAACGCTAGACCGATTTGGGACTGATTGGAGACGGAGGGTGGTGAATGCTACCTGGATACGAGAAGTGAAGGAAAGAAGCCAGAGGAAGGATGGAGCGACTCCGAGCGTGAATGCGATGGGATGGCTCGTGTATGCGCGCTGTGCTTCTCCTGGGTCGTCGTGGTTCTAGAATCTCGTCCTTGTGAGTCGTACGAAACCGTACTGTGATTCAACGCAAACGGAGAAGCGAATGTAGTGCAGCATACGAAGTATATACAACATTTCCTCGGTAAGTTGGGAGCATAGAGTGCGGCTGAGGAAGATGTTCTAGATTTTGGAGACCCGGTGACGGATTTAGATCTCGTATTGAGAGGCGGGAAGGAAGTCTGGGTGATGCTCGGCTGGTCCGGATTCCATACTCTTGGGATTGACAGTGTTGAAAGCTCGAACCATCAAGGGTGTGTGTATCGAACAAGCGGGTTGATGGTCAGGAATAGGAACATGTGGGTATAAGCTTGAGGGTGTTGTAATTTCCGCTGTACGGACACCTAGGTAGGTAGCTCAGGCAAGATGAGGGGAGATGATGGAGTCGCATCGCAGGTTCTGTGCACAGTGTTGGTTACATAGCGATGATATCAATCTAGCAAGCAAGTCCAGCGTCACACTACGTGAGCGCCTGTTCAAGTCATGACGTTGAGACTTTCTATGAACATTGGCTTGGTACTAACTATTCATGATGGGATATGTACAATGAACGATAGATCTCTTACCCAGTAAAACATGCATTTTCCCATGAGGGGGATCGTAAACTCCCCTTTTTCAGATGCCACATATACATCTACCTTGTACTATAGAGGAATGGGTTTCGAGAACTTGTACGTCCTTGACGAGCCACTCATCGTGACCCACAATGTAAGCGGGTCACTGCCCAACTGCTCCTTCGTTGCGCCGGTAGTTGAAGAGACAGCTGCCGGAACCGTGATGGGGATGGTAGTGGAGCACTTGTTACCACCGGCTGTATAAACCGTGACGCTTTCTATGCTCTTGCCGTCGGCCGAGGTTTGCCAAGTCATGCTTGGTCTGCACTGGTCACGCGTTTGGCGGTTGAGGAATTGTTGTACAAGGTCGTCTTGCTTCAGGGTTTTGAATGGCCAAGTGGTACTACAGAGGTTAGACGGATCATGATTGCTGGATGTCGAGACTCACAGTCGCATCATTTCTTGCGCTACCGTTTCGGTCCAGATCATGAGGAGAGACCATCGTCCTCTTTTCCCGTTCAGAGTAGCCGTAGGCACGTCATTAACCCTCATGTTCGCTTGATGGAACATGTAACTAGAGCAACGGTTAGATATTTCGGTTGGACCTGTGCTTTCTGTACTTACGGATCCCAGTGCAGGCCCATCAAATTCCTGACCGCGGTGTTTTTAGCATTCGTCAGGAGGTCATTGAAGTCGCCCTTGCCAGCTGATGTATCGATCCACTCCTGGAGTGTGCAAGCGGGCAAGTCACAGTTGTAGTAGATGAGTGTTGCCCATCGGGGCATTACGTTGAGTCCCGCGTATCCGTTGCCTTGAACTGTAGTCTGCATCGGCCAGAAACGGTTTTGCTTGTTGAGGAGCGCAGGCCTTGTGTTGTCACCAACTACGTTGACGATGCCATTGTCGATCCAGGCCTGGATGGCATCCGCATTGTGCAACCCGGTGATGGCAGGAGGAATGATGCCCTTCGGGCTAAAGCGCTTCGCAGCATCGAGGCCAACTTGCTTCAGCCAAGCCTGATTGAACGCGATCTCCTTCGCCGTATCCGAATATGTAGCATTTGTAAGGTCCGCGTGGGAGCTAGAAACGATTAGCTGCTTAGCTAAGAGTGCGCAAATTCTACACCGGGGACATACAAGGTGTGAGAGATGTGGGCAAACTTATCCCGGTTTGTCTCGTCGGCAAACCAATTTTCAAGCTCATCAAGTTCTGCGCATTGGCGACTCCAGGTATACTTTGTAGGTGTGGCTGGCCAAATGTCCGTGCCAGTACCTGGGGGTTTCATGTACTCTGGATTCCCGTCCACCTGGTCAGGATAATCGATGCCAGTGGCTGGATTGCATTCCGTCTCTCCGGCCACTGTATCGGTCGCAGCTTCGATATCACCGTTCCCGTTATGGCCAATTTCGATGAAGTATTCTGAGCCTGAGGGCATCCGCTTGTTAAGATCGGCTTGCCAAGTCACATGCAAGTCCAGGTCTTCGGGTTTGCAGCGGTATGATTGCCCTTGGGGCCGATACAGAGGCGTCACCAGGAACATGTCGTCCACCTGCGTACTGAAGTAGATTCTTCGGAAGCCGACGTATAGGCCACGTGTGACCCAGTGGATCCAAGCATGTTGGATGATGTTGCTAGAGGGAGCCCAGTCGAGCGCGAAAGGCAGGAACCACACCATTTGTTGACGAGCTCCGATTTGGTTGATAACTGCAGCAGTTCCTGCGTTGCTGAATTTGGCAATCTCCCAAGCGATCGATGAGTTTGTTATTGTCGCGGGCGTGTGGTAAATGTTTGCAATGCTAATGTTGGCGGCAGCGCCTCTGCGGACTATCGTTAGTTTCTGGGTCTTGGGATATGTACCGGACGGCGATCATGTGGTAGAACGTACGTCTTCAAGTTCGCGGTGGCAAAACCGCTGGTATTCGTGAAGATAAAAGTTTCATCGTTTTGGTTGCCGCCATTACTGGTTACGCCGAAGTCGCTGGTCGGAAACACATCCAATCTGACCATGCGCACGCCGAATCGCGTTTGGTAGTCCCACAAGTCATTCCATTGCCTCCGGGTGAGGGCGCTATAGTACTGGTCGCCGTAATTGTAGCCCACTTCGCTGACCACGACAATACCTCCGTAGTTTCCATGAGTAGCGGAAGAGTTGAGAACTGGAAGACTAGCAATGCCTTCCTGAGGGACCGTGACGACGTCGTAAGGGATTCCGTAACCTTGCAGACCGGAAAATGCGCTATTCTGCGCGGATGTATAATCACGAGCAAGAATAAGAATCGTGCTAGAGACAGTGGCACCAGAAATGGCCGTTACCCCGTCAGCCGATGCACTCTGGCACAGTGCGAGGAGCACCGTAAGAGCGCATGCTCGCAGCGACTGCCACAACGAAGGCGCCATTGCGGAGGTAGGTCGTGAGCGAAGACGTGAGAAAAAAATACAAATTTGGCGGGTACCAGATCGGTTTAATAAAGAAGGTCTCGGCAGAACTCCCACGGCCACTATTGGATCCTCGTGCCCACGTATTGGGCCAGAGGCAGCATATACGACACTCAACTGACTATTGATTCCTGCCTTCCACGGACCATCAGAGCCAAAAGAGAACGTCTCGTCTGGTCAAAGTCGAGCTATGACGCGGCGTTGACAGTGTGACGGTTGCGATTGCGACTGTCAATGCATGTTGCAACCCACAGAGCTACATTCTATGTATGCGTAGAGTGTGAGCCTCGGCGGCTTTTGGAAGACACAAGGAGCAGGGATCTTGGCAGGTTTCGGTCTCAGTGGGATTCTGCTGGGTAAAGTCTTCCCCGCCACGTGCAAACAATGTCGTATACATTGGAAGTATGGACGAAAAACGTGACTTCGGCTCTATGGCTCGGGAGCCTGCGGTGCACAGCAGCTTGCAGGCACGGCTCCCAGGTACCATCAGCGAGCTAGAGGTGGTAGAAACAGGCCACGAGCCGACGTTCCATTGCGGATTCCATGACCCTGACCCGGACATTGGAAGATATTGCAGTCGACGCGTCTGGCGGCCGCCACGCAAGCTGAACTGCGCACAAATTGAGAGTCAATCACGAAGCCGGACCTCATTTGCAGATGACGTGCGGTGCAACGAACCGGGCGGGACAGCGATGTTTAGCAGACTCCGAGATTGATGAAGGCTTCCGGGGCCTGATATTAAAGACGTGATGTGTGGTGGAGGAGGTCAGGTTAGGCTAAAGTAAGGCGTGGACATGATTTGGACCCCTGGAGCTTGGCCCTCCATGGATGTTAAAACGGCAACGGGCGCACGGACCGTTAGGTGCCGCGGCTACCGGACCCCTGTGCCGATTCAGCCTCCTCTTCCCCAACGTCGCTCGTTCATCTCTCTCCCCTCTCCATATCCTCCACCAACCCCCAGCCCTCGTTTCTGCGCAGTCTTCGTGCCGCCACACCTCGTTCAATTATGTACTGGTATATAGGACCCCCTGGCGCTGCCGTGGATAGATTGCCCCATCGTACTTCAGGGTTGGCAGTCCCTGTCCACAACATGCCAATGCCCGGCCAAAAGGCTTCTATCGCTGTCTACCGCCCCCCATGAGTGCTGCTCACTGCCTCTACGGATGGCCAAGGCCGCCTGAACAGCCTTCTCGAAGCACTGGGAAGCCCCCTCCCTGCTCTTGGCCGCCAGCGGTGGACCATGCCCTGACGCTCTCTTCTTCGATTTGTTCAAAGCACACACCAGATCAGCAGTATGTACACGCATGACTTTCTTGTACATGGCAGTCGGCGTGGAAACCGAGGATTTAACGTTTAGGCCGTGGAGCGGCCGGCATTTCTAAACTGCACAGTTCGTGAGCTGTCCTTATAGTAGCAAATTCTTCCACTGCTTTCTGATCGAGATGTCCTTTGGCCCAATGGTTTTGGTCGCTCGCCATGGAACACTTTCGCTTTGATTCTTCTTTCATGCCGTCATTATTCATATAGACGGGGCTAATTCCGCCGCTATAACAACGGTACCCACGTTGTTGTGCTCGCCCTCTGGGCTCGCCTCGGTTGGAGCATCCTACCACAAGAGACTCAACTTCATCCGTTTCGCGAGTTGTGCCACCATGGCTGACATTTGGGGTGTCAGCGCATTTCGCTCAGGTGTTGTGCCCACGGCGTGGTGGCAATGGGCATTGATAGCCATCATCGGCGTCAGTGGCATCGTTGGGATTGTTGCTTTTGTTTGGGCGTCCTACAAGTCCGTCCGGAGGGTACTACATGTAAGATATTGCAGCCTGCGTCACTTCGTCTTCTCAGCTCATTGCTATGCATAGGATAATATGGCAGCTACGTCGTTGCCTCGCTCCGTCCAGGAACGCATACAGCTCCTTTCAAAGAGCGCATCACCAGTTCACGCGAAACAAACACTCCCCCCTAAACCTGGCTCTTTCGGAGTGTATTTGGGGCTCTTGAACAACCCAGTGTTGGATGAGGAGGCTCGAATATTATCTCAATGGGACGCCGTAGTCTTGGATTACTGCGAACCAGGAGTCCTTGAGGCAGTCAGCGACGACAGCATACCTCTAGGGCCACATATAATTGCCAGACTGGATCTCGTACAAGTATTGAGCTTTGCGGCAAAGGACAATGACGTTGATATGCTCCGTGTTGTCTACATTATCTCCAAACTCATTCGGCAAACACTTCGAAAACCCCACCAGCGAAGATATTTTACAGGAGTGCTCGTAGCTGGCTGGCGAGAGAGGCTATCGACGGCAATGCTGAATGGGCTTGCGAAATTATTCTCCGCTCACGGGCTCCATGTCTTTCTGGAGATTGCGCCACCCGAATTCTTGGACGGCATTGGAACGTTCAGTCTCAAGCAATTTGCAGGAGTTGTCGTGAGGAATGGCACCGTGCTGCCTAACGGTGAACGCAGAGACTTTTTCGGCATGGACAAGATGAAAAACACTACCAAAGCTTTCGTGTCAGAGTCTTGTATGCGACCATTCATTGTCATGATGTGGGACACTGTCGAAGATGATGCGGAATTATCACATGCTGTCGCGAGGAGAGCTCACATTTGGTGCGGCTACCATGGGGCAGTTCCATTCCTCACCCGACGAGGCGCACTCACAGACATCTCTCAAGTGCGCTCTTGTGACGAGCCTCTTGCTGCATTTCAGTGGCTGAAAAACCGTAAAGTCATGGCTATACATGAGAGGTTCCGCACGACACGCATTGTACGTATCCAACGCTTGCGCTTTTTCCCGTTACGTTTGCTGATTTTGATTTCCATCAGTTGTCTCCAGAGTTCTCAAGCATCATCGATGACTATCTCCCTTTGCAGAGCGTATTCCCGCTTCTAGCCAACACGCTTTCTGGATTAGATGATTCAGAGTCCGAGACAGAGGAGAGCGATGACTCCAGCACCTCTACACTCACCGTCCAGTATCCCGAAATTGATGAAAACGGTGCCCTCCTTCCCCCGGTACAACTGTCACCGACCTCTGCTGCCCCCGATTGGAGCAACTGCTTGGGTAAACGTGCGGCGAATCCGTTGTCATGTTCTTTTGGCGGCGACTTCTATGGTCCCTTTGGATGCTTCCCCATCGGATTCAATGCCACGCAGGAGGATTTCGATCACGTACTTACATCACTTCGACGGCTACGCAACCTCGCCCTGTTGAGCCGCGTGCAAGCAAACCAATTACATGATGTAGCGGATGTACTCAGCATGTACAGCTCTTCCAGCAGCCGCCTTTTGGACGTCGTGCCGTCATCTCGTGAAGCGATTTCGAACTTCGCCGACAGTCTTGCCAAGGCGAATGATGAGAAAGACGACCCTTACCACCTACAAGTCTATATTGGGCTTGATTCCGGCTTCCACACTCCGTCTGGATCACAGTTTTGGGCGGTATGGGAAGTCGACCCGCGAACCCAGTCCCCCATCATCTACATTTCCAAATCTGTGCAAGACACAACGTCTGCATTGCTCCACACCTACCTGAGCAAGTCTAGCTTCTCAAGATATCAGTGCTTTCTGCTTGAATATGGATTGTCAGAATACCAGGCCAATACCGACCAACTCCAACGGTTACCCAAACGCCTTGAGCAAGACTTGAGCTTGCTGACGCCAACCGATCTGCTTCTGTATCTGCAGCATCTCCAATACAGTGAGTGGAATGAAGGCTGTCCATTGTTGACCGCTATTCGGTCTCACTGCGAGGAGATCTTGCTTGATATCCCGACATATCGCCAGATGAAGAAGCTCTGTAACATGGATTACCTCAGCGGAACCATAACAGCCGAGCAACTCGTAAACGCCCGGATCAAGTGGTATCGTCTATGCCGGCTACCATGTCTGGAGAAACATGATGCTTTAGAGTTATTCCGCCATATCGACTATTATTTCCGCGCCCTGTTATGGCGTCGGGATCACCAGAAGTTGGATGCTATAACGTCGGCACTTGAGAAGCTAACCAGCCGAGATGAAATCGACTCAGTGTCTGATTTTGTTCTGTTCTGCATATTCTGTGCAGCACGAAAAGCGGGTTTCGAGGAGGTATACACTGAAGTCTCGGACAGGAACCCCCTGTTCAATCAATATTCGGATCAAAGCGCAGCCTTCGCAGAGTTGTTTGCCTTGGGTTCTCGTTGCGAAGCTTACTTCGACATCACACCAAGTGATATCGGAGTACTTCTGTCAAAACGGCACCGTGATTATTACAATCAAAAGGATCATCAGCCCCCCATGTGGATTTTCAATGCGCCCTCATTCGCTTCTGCATACGCTGCAGCACAAACAGACATTGATCCGAACCAGAAAGCTTCGGTCCTCCCTGGGTACCGCAGGTTTACCTTTCTCAGTGTCTTCGCCATACCTGCGCTTGTTGGTAAGCTCTCATCCATTTGTTTCGTAGACGTAGCTGACTCTCGTAGATATCTTGATGCTCAGTTTTACAGGTCACGGCCTCTATCTTAGCGGTCTGATGAGCACCGAAGAGCTGAAATATGCCACTCTAGCGTTAATGGTCTCCTTGCTCCTTTCCGGAGCTATCGGAACCTGGATTTCAATCGGAGGAACCTATTACCTCATTTCCATGGCATTCTCGGCGGCCAATATGTTCGTGCTCACACGGCTGATTGGCGGTCTAGCATTCACGGCTGCTGCGTCCGTCCTTGGATTCGTCGTCGTTGGAACGGTTGTTAACGTACAGTCTGGTGCTATCTTCTGCTTCTACCTCTTTGGCTTGACTTCCTATCTATCGGTTCTTGCGGTACTCTCGACGTACCAAGTTCCTGGGTCAGCGTTCCTTAACGGGCGCAAAACAGTCATCGTGATCCTTCCTACGCTGATCATTTCTCCACTCTTGACAATCTGGGTCCCAGGGCACGACATCATCATCTATCCTTGTGTTCTTTACCTGTTTGTTATTTTCCTCATCTTAGGAATGAGGCACGTTGGCATGAAATGGGTTACCTGGTATCACAATATCAAAACACTCAATGACGCAGATGTCAAGGAATGGTATGTCAAGAGGCATGCCCACCAAGACTCATCCCACTCGCATGGTAAGTCTCATTACTTCAACGCACCGCTACAAAGCTGACAAGGCTCCTAGCGAAACGCCTGAGTAAAGGCTTACGGGAGTCAGTCACTCTACCTGCATCTCTGGCATCCTCTTCCGAGATGTCTTCTGGCGAGGAAGATCTTTTCAATGGTTTGAGTGAGCCCGCCATACTCGCTCTTTGTCGAAAAGAGTTGTTTGATGCGGTCCAGAGGGAGAAGAAGCGCCCCTTTTGGCAAAGGCCGACCGAGGATGCTCTTGTGAGACAATTAGCGCAGTGTTGGGACTCCACTCTCTTCCTTCTGGACTGGTACAGTAGACTCACTGAAACCAAACGACCTATTCCATACAGCTCTACCTGGAACTTGGAGACCCAGGTTGCGCTAGAAAGTATGCAACAGTCACAAAAGGGCATCAAGCTCCACAACAGTTTCATTCATTGGCGGAATGCCGGCGACGAAATCGGTTGCGGAATCTTATATTTCCTGACCGCACTCATGGATCGCTGGCTCGATATCCTTCATGGCGTTACCCTGGTCGGACTTTCCAAGGACCAAAATGACCAGTATCGATTGGCAGTCGGGTTTGGTCTTGCGTACTACCTTATTGGAGCTGTTCTTCTCGATTACAAAGCTCAACATTTGCATACTTTATCGATGCAGTCATCGCCGGTTTCTATCGAGTCGATTCCGCAGATTCGGAAAGCAAAGTCCAATGACCAGAAATTTCGGCGGCACCTCTACTGGAACACATTGCTGCTATTCATTGGAGTGCATGTGTGGGCTCTTTCTTTGAGTACCGCTCTGGTCTGGATCTTCAATGGTTCCTCCAGCGCCACGATTATGTTTCTTGCCTACGTTGCGTCATACAGCGGACTGCTACTCTACCAGTACAACAAGATATTCTCTGGGCCTCACGCACTTATGCCGCTGTTGGTGGCTGTCATCTTTGGACTGACTGTTGGCATAAGCTTGAAACAAACACATCCAACCTTCCATTACGTCAACGTAATCGCTCTGGCTGTTTCTACATGGACTGCAGCTCTGCTGTCTTTCAAAACTGCTAAACTGGGACTACCTGAAGCCTTCGACATCAGGATGTATATCTCTGAGACTATCGAACGCTTCCGACGACCGAAGGCGCCTTATAAATCTACCGACTCTGTTAACATTCGAGGCCTACCCTCTCAGTATCGAATTCACTGGTCCAGTACTGAGCACTATCACTCATATAACGGGTCTGGCTCAGACCCGCTATATAGCCAGAGCGAACTTCAGGCGTTCGTGAATAAGTTGCGGTCTGGTCCAAAAGATGATCGATTTAGGGTGCTGCCATTCGGTAACCCTGGAGATCAAGTCACTGCTCATCTATTATCTTGCACGCATGAATCTCTCTCTCGGCTCGCTTTGCATGCCTTTCCCGCAATGCCATATCTTGTCCAGAGGATCGTGTTGGCATGGCAGAACGGTCTTATCAAGATCTTCATAGTGCCGATGCAGTCAGTTGTGGATCCCAAAGTCGACCTCCGCGCAATCTCCGAGTACTCGGATGGCCGACTGACTCTCTTCGTCGCGTCCGATTCGAAGGGTGCTACCGCTGCGCGGATGAATGTTACGAGCAACTGCCAAGTCATCGCTGAAACCCTGATACACGCCTGCGCAAAGACTATGTTCGGAATTCCCGACCTGCAAGCCGCTATTACCGAATCAGCCCTGGTCTGCACTCCAGTTGGGCACGCGCCATTTGCAGTCTCCGAGTGTAGCAAACGTTCAATGCCATTTGGTGGTTCCGGCACAGAGGTTGCTGCTTTCGAGTCGGAATGTCGAAGGGAACTACTGCGCTACCTCTGCCTGGGATATGATTGCGAAACTCAGTGGGACAACCTTCCTCTGGACATCCGCAGACTTTTCCTCCGCAGATGCCTTGGAGCGCGGGGCCCTTATACCAATACAGAGATGTCATGGATCCATCAAAATGTACCGGCAGAGGACGCGTGCACCATCTTATCGCGTGTTGCTCGATACGATCTTGGCGCATTTCTGCTTGTTAACAAGTACAACTTCTTCAAGCAATATGAGGACCAACATGGTATGGAAAAAGAGTACCGACAGAAGACAGCCGATATCCAAGAATCCCACCATCCGGTTCTGAATCGCTCTGCAAGTTATGTTATCACCGATATTACTCGGTACTTCCGTGTTCCCATTGCCTACGCTTATCACTCTCTCGGTACCTGGATCAAGTTCTTTGTGCTGGCCACCATGGCCGACACGGAGTACCAGAGGGAATTGAGATGTGCCCTTGGCAGCACCCCTCGCTTTCTCAAAGCGCCGGCCACTTTTGTACTGACTGGGCTCTGGATCTATTCCCGATGGCTCATGTCCGTTACGCTGCCCTTTTTCTTGTACCACGGACGAAAGGACATAGCCGACCTGTCAAATACTGTGAAGGGCAGCGTCATTGCACAGCACAAAGATCGCCTGGTTATCCGTAGTTACGGCGAAACAGAAACGGCTTTCATTCACCCTATCGAGGACTCTGGGTTCAAGCTTGTCTTTTATCAAGGAGTACATCAGCAGGAGCCCACTTGGGGCCATACAAGGGTAACCACCTATGATAAAGACATGCGTATTGTGACGCGAGAGGACTACAAGAATGCACAAATAATCAACAGATTCGTTTATGAATACCCGAACAAGCGGACTCAGAGGATAAGCAAGATCACCAAAGTCCAGAACACCAGGATACCCCTCAGTCGCCGTTGCGTTCAAGGGGAACAGGAGAGTGCGAAGGTGCACTACAATCACAAGGGTCATATTGAGTCTGGCAGTTATGTCCAGGATGGAAACCTGGTGCGGTTCAAGTACCATTACCGCAAAAATGCAAAGTACGACGATGAACTTCTACGAGCAGAATTTGTGCTCCCGCACATGTCAGCGAATGTCAGTTGGTGCGCGCCGCCGATCAGACATGCTGAGAAGATGGAGCGCTGGATACCCACTCCCCGTGTGCTCGAAGCTACTTTTGTGCAAGGAGCAGACGTGTACGAGTGTACATGGCTCTATGATCACAAATTCCATCCAACCATCACTACTAAACTGAATGGGGAAACCGTAGACACTCCAGATATGATACGCTTCGATTGGTTGGGGGTTCTGAAGAAGCCCACACGGTGCAACTTCACTGATGAAAATCCTCTGCTGTCGTTTAAGATGGCAGCCTCCAGTCTGACGAGTCGCCTCTTCCGCACAAACATTAAGCGACAGGAGATCTCAACGTCCCGAGCTCGATCTCAACTGTGGAAAGCTTGGAAGAAACGCCTGGACCTCGATGGTGTCGTCGTACGCTGGGTTGATGAAGAGCTGCTCCGTAGAGAAGCCATGCTGCGGCCTTACTGGCGCCGGAGAGATCGAGGCAATCTGCTCAAAGCCGAAGACTATCTCGCATTGCATGCTGATGCTATTATGGCAAGTTCGGATCTTACAAGCGATATCAGCGCGTGGACGCCTCTCGCAGTACGCATGAGCGACTTATTCAGTTTCGGCCAAGGGGGAGACGCAGTCATCTATACCCGGACCAAAACACTTGGCCGTGATACCGACAAGACCCTCCATGTCGTAGCAGTAGACACTGGCACTTGGCCGAACGAGGGTGGCGGTGTCTCTGCGTGCCGACGTGATCTCATTAACAATCTGCGCACTATCAAGTGGCACATGGTTGTGGAGTCTGCCAACGATTTCGGTCTTCCAAAGCACCAAACCGAAGAGAACGTCGAATCGCTCAAGATCATTCCACTGTGGGGTCTGGACTTCCTGCATCCGTCGCACGGCATGTTCACCAACAAGCTCGACAGCGAGGTCGACCATCTTGTGAAAGAGGCCACTATCAACGACATCAAAATGAACTTTATCCCAACACTGACCGCGCTTGTACGAGGTGCTCGGGCAATCAACATGACTCCCGCTGATGTGCAACAAGCCACACGAGCTCTTGTCAATCTCAACACGTACTTCCAAGACTCCCGGCACTGGAAGGAGGTATGGTCTAGTGACATAGTCAAGGATACCTGGAGAAAACTATGGCTGGCGGATGATATGCCAAATGCTCAGCCACCTTCGGAATGGTTCCGTACCGAGCTGCCTACGCTGGGTCATTTTGATACTGCCTTGGAGCTGTGGTTTAGATGTAAGTTCCCGTCAGTCTTGGGTGGACGTGTAGCTGACTTGGATAGACTTGTTCATCTTCTCGATCCCGATACCAGAGAAGATTCCAAATGTTTTCCAGGCTTCTCATCACAGCGTCTCGGCTTCGTATGGCATCGTCTGTAAGCTAAAGCGTAACTGCACGCTGCAGATCTGGGACCACGCCATTTCTTGGAGAGAAACTAACCTCTATCTGTCTTCTGCCATGTGCACTCTGCCTCCTTTCATTAGGAACTCTCTTCTTGGGTTGATGAAGTTGACTTCCTGTCTAATTCTGCATCATGCGGACCAAATTTTGCCATGTGCGGGTATGTAACCTTGAATCCTCCATTTCCCCTCGTCGTCGTGACTAACCAATCTCGAGACTTCTTCAACCCAGGATGGGAAGTGGAGATCGGCAGTGCCAAAGGCCAACTCGCGCACCGCAACAGGTTTCGTCGCAAAGTCGACCCTATCGTGAACGGCATTACCGACATGCAAAAGTTCGCACCTGTCACAGAGATCAAAACTAAAACACCGACCGTCACCATGCTCTCCCATGTCTGGTTTGCCAAGGACATCAAAACTGCCCTCCTGGCAGCTGACATCATCTCCAATGAATGGGGCTTCAAAGATTACAAGCTCGACATCTATGGTGCCCTCAACAAATCTCCCGTCTATTCGGCTGAATGCCAGGAAATTCTTGCGTGCAAGGGTCTGGGCCCAAGTGTCACTCTGAAGGGCACCGCCGACCCAGCTATGGTGTTAGCCAACACGTGGCTTTTCCTCAACTCGTCCGTCTCGGAAGGTCTACCTCTCGCTCTGGGCGAAGCCGCCCTGACTGGTGCGCCTGTCGTTTGTACCGATGTTGGCGCCTCCCTGCGTGTCCTGACCGATCCCGATACCGGTAAGAGGTACAGCGAAGTAGTCGCTCCAAACGACGCGTACAGTCTCGCACGCGCACAAATCAATCTCCTCGCCATGCTAGACGAGTGGGCGCAGTACGCCGAAGACGACCCCGATCACCCCGCGCCAATACTCCCTCCCAAACCAACACCTCGTGACGTGGAGATCATCACAAAGAGGATGTACGAGAAGTCCGAGCAACGTCGCAAACTCGGCATGATGGCCCGCAGTATCGTGCAAAAATCCTTCGGAGGAGAACGCTATCTACGCGAACACGAACAAATGCTCTGGATCGGCAAAGCTCATTACGAGATGCTGGGTGTGGAGCGGAGAGTGCCGCCTCCAAAGCACCCTGCACGTATGCTTTCACTTAGACGCGGGTCTCGAGTTGATGCTGCTGCACAGCAAGAAGCAGATACAGCCTCCAGTAGTATTATCGATCCGCAGCTGGAGAAGATGCAGCATCCTAGGCCACCGATGGCGAAGCATTTCTCTACGACGACAAGTTTCTCGTCGGTGTATATGGATGAGCCGGGTGGGACGTCGGCGTCGGCGTCTAGTTCTGTCTACGGTGATGATTGGGGACATGCTACTCCGGATTCTTCGGTCATGTATCCGAAGTCCGAGAATGAGAAGGAGTACTACGCCCCTATTGCGCGGCCGCCACGAGCGTACGGGCCCGCGATTGCGACCGCATTGCCAATGGCTAGGGGTCACGTTGCAGCAGGGAAGCGCCCAGTACAGTATGGATTTGGATATGGACATGCGGACGGGTTTAAGCATGTCCCCAATGTGCAGTATGTGCCGAAGGGGCCTGTGGATCCGAGGAGGAGCGCGTTGATGAGGCAGTCGGTCAGGCCGGAGAGTGCAAAAAGTAGTGTGAGGACGAGGAGTCATCTAAATGAGGTGCAGGCCGCGGAGTATGGTGGTGTGGATGGGCGGTTGTGAGAGAGGAGTGGGTAGCAAAGATCCGTTGAGCGGAAGAAGATGGAAAGGGAAGGGCAAAAGTAAAGCTTGTAGTGGCTCATTATGAAGATGTTGGGAGTCATATTTATACCTATTTTGCTGCATTGGGGTTGGGGGTTTGGGCTTACATGGGACTTTGGTTGATGCATTGCATTACATATTCACTCGCTAGCATATGCATTTTGGAAGGATAGAATCTAGCATATCGTTCATTTTGTTGACTGATGTATTAACCTCACAGTGAATCTTAATGGTCCGTGGGTATTGAGAGGTGCGGCGGGTGAACTAATGCCGTAGACTCTGTGGCTTTTTGCCCGGGAGGGCTGGATATGGTTATGTAGGTGAATTATGCTGTGCTTCTTTGAGGTAATAACCCCTTTCCGATTCTCTAGGAAGAACTATGTTGTGTAAAATTCTACTACAGCATATTGCTTCACTATTCAAGTTTCTACTGGCTGGATTGCTGGCTTGATCTAATAGTAGGTAATGCGTGATCAACTGTGAACATATCCCTCATGCTCCCACGTCCGACGTGGGGAGATGCGATGCGTGATCGAAAGTGTGCTATGGGATTTAAGCACATATAAACCCAGATTATGCCGTGGGGGCGAACCATTTAGCAGCTCAGAAGTCTACTGACGGAATACAAATCGATACCCAGTCTTTTAATTCAACGAAATAGAGTAATAATCACGGTAAAATGTTATAAGCAGGTGGACGATGAAGACGAATCCGAGATCAGAAGGGTATCCGTAGTTTTAACACCAGCAGTACTCCGATGTTCACTCCAGTGCTGCTATCGAGCCCCAAATGAAACATGCTGATCACAATGCAATACAATGGCGAGTTACTGTATAAGGAATGACCGCTCCTCTGCACGACAAGGACAGTGTGCCTATGGAGTACCCAGCCAGTATTTGTCATTCACGCCCTGTTTTGGAATCGCTCAGGACTGCACAGGCATTCCCTCGTCGACGCCACAGCTTCCTTTTGTGACACCTCCCGGGTACTCTCATTCAACGGTCTTGTGCACCTTGGCTGCTGTTGCGTTTCTCCCAGAGCAGGGAGGGCGTCAATTGTCGGACAAGTGTCAGATATGTGGGTACCTCATGTTCGTTATGAAGGTTATCAGCTCAACCCGGGTCCCGTTCTGCAACTGCGCTAGAGGAAGCATTTTTCCAAGTTCGACAGATTATAATGAAGATGCGGCTACCTCTCAGAGTTTCTAGGCGGCGTACTCCGTATTAGACAGCTACTTCACGAATACGGTGCAGGATGATTTTTTAGTGAGGCATACCGGAAACATCACTGGCTGAGTTTCTGGAGCGTTTACCCAATGGTGAAACGCAAGAGCTCCGGCCCTAATCTATCGCAAAGTTATCCCAGCCATGCGACTGCAACGACATTTTCAAGCGGGGGCCCCATTTCTCTCATCATCGCAGCCTGCGTCCTTCCACCGCGGAACATTTCCCCGATCCAACGTTCAAGACCACACGCACAACACATCGTGCATCATGCATAACACACCCGACGGGAAACCCCGTCCCAGGGCAGGGGAAAGGTGCCGCCGGTTACCTAATTCCCTCTGTGCTCGAACAACCCCCACAATCATTCAATGATCAGTCACTGTGTAGTCCCACAGAATTTTCCTTGATTTCTGAAACCGTCCCCGTCCGCCACTTCGTTTGTACAGGCTGATATCTTTCTCTGGTTACGAGGGAGACCCCTCATTACAAGAAAAAGTGGGTCGCTATACCTCACTTTTCCGGTGCCACATCTCTCGTGTGACCCATCTGACTATCTGTGCTACGGAGAGGCGCTCCAGGCTTTCCTTGGGCAGCAGATCCACAAGATGGCGGTAACAATGACCAGGGTGAGCGCTGTGCGAAAGAAAACAAGGACAGGGGTTGAAGGGGGGAAGGGGAAAGGGGACGGGAGAGGATGGGTTGGTGAAGGTGGGATGGTTGTAGCGTGACACATACGGTTTCGTTCATGCAGGCGTGGATGTCATGAGAGGAGAGAAAGTCACCAGCCCCCAGAGCAGGAAGACCTGTCACATGCATTGTGGATGCATCTGCGCTTCACGTTTTGCGGAGAATTGAAAGAGCGGTGGAAGTATGGGTGCCCCGGTGAGAGAGACGGGGAGGGAGCTGGCCGAAAGTCCTTTTTTCCAGGCAGTGCGCTCGTGCCGGGGTTCTGGAGAAGGGAGCTCGTGCTCGATCGGATTTTCTTTCATGGCTCCAGCTCGCTTGTGTTCCTGATCGGTGATTGTGTACATGGACCACAGTAGCGGAATGCTTAATCTACCCTCACGAGAGAGCCCTGTGGGAAACCCCGCAGGAGATGACAGTTCCCCACAGATGTGGTGACAGGAGGTATGATCAGTTTCCATGATTGAAAAGCAAGTAGCTCATGCGACAAAAGTTAAACTAGTATTAGTCCGTGTCGGGGAAGCAAATTTCACCTCTTCACCACATCCTCTGAGCCGCTGGACCCAGTACGGATCCGGGGCATGTTACATTACAATGTAAATTTCGTACAGGCTGCGCGATGCCTGTAGATACGATTGATAGTCCCTCCAAAGACAACCGAATAGTGAGAACGCAACAAGCTGAAATAGAGAAGGTTGAGTATGACAATCAAAAAAGTGCGACATAACGTCAAGTTGTAGCTGGGATGAAGTTCGTCGGCCCAGGATCTGATGAATCGTGTAGCTGCGGAGATTTCGTGCAAAAGTCCCCAAAAATTAGGATCCCCATGGGTAAGAAAATACAGTAAATTGCAACAGACCAAGGAACCAGCCAGTTGCTGTGCTGTGAGGAAAATTAACAAGGAGCCACTGAAGCTGAGTGGTGGCAGATCAAATCGCCTAGGTCATAGCATTGTGCCGGCAGGTGCTGTTTGCGCTGGTCTATCCTAGCCTCGTAGATATCATGGCCCCTTGCAATTGATACACGGGTAGCAATCCTTATGGCGTATTGTCTCAAGCCCGAAATGAAAAAAGATACCTTTATGTCGAGATAAGATTATGTCAATGTTTGACGAGATTACCTCCTCTTTTGAAGCCCATTACCGGATATGAGGCTTCTTGAACGCTGGGTAAACAAAGTGCCATGTGTAAACGCAAAACAAGTGGCTGCGGCTAGTTCGACGGAAGATATGGCCGAAAGATTCGTCAACTATGCAATAGTTGAGCCATGTAAACATTAGAAACTGCGATTCAAAGTAGGCATAGAGGACGGATTGATTGAAGGTGGCTGGGATTTCAGTTCCACCAAATGTGTACCATCCGGCGACGGTTGAAGAGGCGTGTATTGCTGGCCGCTTATAAGGGCGCCTTCGTTGGATGATCTCCTCAGCGGCGTTTGCTTCTCTGAGCTGTCCGTACTGAAACTGTACATGTTGGACAGAGAGTTCGGGCGGGCTAATACGGCGAGTGTATCTGTAGACGAGGAGGTTGGCAGTGTGTAGTTCCGGAAATTGGAGTATGTCGTTGTTCCAGCTACAGTGGGCATTGTTTCAAGGAGGGGCGAAGTACTGAAGCTGAGCTGCTGCTGCGTGTTCGAACTGACGGACTCTCGCTTTGTCGATGCGGTAATACCGCTATATGCGATGGTGTCGTTTATGTCTCTTGTAGTCGCGCTATGCGCCACGATATTGTTTGATGATGCTTCGGAGGAAGGTGTGCTTTGAGCATCGGAACCGGAAGAGTCGGAGCTCCAAGTGAGTGCTGGCCTTGCAAATGAATGCATTTGAATTCCAGGGATGGTTTGTACAGAACGAAGCCTCTGATCTTGCAGGATATCCACCGCGTTTCTTGCCCTACGAGCAGGCGACGGCTGAGGAATCGGAAGTTGCCTCCGAGGAGCGGCAGCTTGGTTATGTGGCCTCATTGGTAATGATAATGGAAGGGCAGATTGTATCGACGTCATATTAAGCGGAGACATTGCCTCTGCAGTGGTGTTCGGCGGCAGATTGGAGGTCTGCAGCACAGGTAATCCCGCAAGAGTGTAGGAGGCTTGACTGTTCTGGTCCTCCAGGTATGTAGAGGGCCTGTTCAGTGGAATTCTTTGGCTGGCCTGGTTCCATTGAAAATTTGCGCCATACATGCCCATGATGGCATTCGGGTTCTGCAGATATGCCGTGGTGTGGTCCAGATTGTACGGCTCCGTTGAACAAGTGCTTTCGGGACAGGGCATACTCCACGCTTGCGGATACACTGCAGATTTCGTGTCGATCTGGGGATTGTACTGAGGACTTTGTAACGAGCGATTGAACAAGAGACTTCCATTAGGGCTGTAAAGGGGAATCGGATTGTTCTGGTTGCTTGCATGAGGCAGGAGATTTGCGAGCGCTGCGGTCGTAAGTCCCGTCAAAGCGTCGGTCGAGCCAACCTACACTTGAACTGAGACTTGGTCAAGTTTATTTGAAACTTGAATTCTTACCCTGTGAAATTGGCATCGACTGACATCGACTCCGGCTTGCTTGCAGGCAAGACATCCACTAGCGTCTCCAGGATCACCACTGCATCGAATTTTTCGTTGTCTGCATCGAGCGCACTGGATAGATTAGTAATTGTCCATGAGGGAATATAACATGTTCTCGGCTGGCACAGCCTTCTGTTGCCAGCCTGGGCACAAAGGGTGTGAATGAAGGGGTCGGTCACTCACAGCTACGGCGATGCGACGCCTGGGATGGTTGTTCGTCTCTTGAAGTTTTTCATCCTTTAGTTGACCTCCTCGAAGTCGCATACCATGGCCGGACGCGTTCAGTGGACACGTATGCGGATCTGATCTTGAGACGTGAGCCGGGGGGAATGCCGCATTTCGTTCGTGCGAATAATATTGCGGGAAAACGTAAGGATCGTAACGACGACAATCCAGCTGCATAGTTTGTCGGAGAACCTGCATTGAGCATGAGTGTGTTGTCAGATCGCGAAAAGAGAAGCAGTACGTCTGTGACTTTCGCCGTTGGAGGAGTATATCTGGTAGGCGAAGAAGAGAACGACAGATGCCGACACGCAAGTGGGAGCTCCTCGGGGGTGAGATTGTCGATTAGCGGAGAGAATGAAGTTCCGTATACTACACTGATGAAGCTTGAAATTGTTGAGACGATGTGACCAACTGTTTTTTGGATCCAAAAGCCGACAAGAAGAACTTAATGCCGTAAGGGAAGCCCAATGTATTCAGGATATTCCAAGCAGCGTGAAGATTGCTCTGTTAACAAAACGTGGGTCAAATGAGACGCCTTTACCCCTCAAGAATGCATGGATAGCTTTTGAAAAGCGTTGAGTTTGCCACCAGGCTGGTACTAATCGATACCCCCAACGCCCGTGCGCCTACGGAACACTGCAGACTTGGACCGATATATCGTGTGATACAAGTAACACTCGTTACTGAATGTACAAACGGTATAACGAGGCTTGCTGTCGTATCATGCCACCAATGGAACGGTGTGGTTGGCTCATTACTCACCAGTCTACGACCGATAAATAATATGGTCCCAGGGAGAACACCCTCAGGAATGTCCAGAAACCTGTAAGAATAAGTGAGAACGCTAGCTGTGCTCACTTTCCAAAGCCAATAACAATATGAAGAGGCATCTACAACAAGCAAACATAGGGGTACTCAGTCAAGGGAACTGTCATCGGGTTCACACCGCACAAGAGATCATCCTGGCAAGTCCCGTTTGCTCCCTAGACATCGGGGAATCGGGATTTGCGTCACATGCCGAATGGTCGTTTCGCTTTTCGCTTCAGGGACAATCTTTGGCCCCGTACAAGGAAGACCGGTCAGCAGTCAAGGGCTGTATGGTTTCTCCGTGACATCATTCCTTGAAAATATTCAAGCATGGACGCTGCGACTTAAACTCTTTAACAACATATGGTGCAGAATCGTCTCTACAGTACGTTATGTTAGCTTTCCAATCTGTTGGACCGAAGTGTTTGTACGTAAAGTAGAAGAACAAACGCCAGAAGTCTGAGGAATTGTGAGATCTGAAGCTGCCCCAAAATGGTGAGGCATGCACTAGTTTCCGTAGCCGGGTTTGCATCACGCAGCCGTTAGATTAATGTGACCTGTCGTCGCTAGCCTTTTGGATAATGCCTTCGCCATTTACAGGTGTGTGTGTGGGGCGCTGCATGGAGAAACAAAGGGGCACACTATGTATGACACGCCCTGCATGCGTCGACCAGATGCATGCCCCCATTCTTCCCAGCCCAGAATTTACGACGGCGCGGGACAGACGTAACCTTGAGAGGAGGCGGGGAAGTGGCTGAATGCCGTCTTCTCAGGTGAACGTCCTCATTGGGGCCTTCCTAGATCAACACAACACCCCTATCCTTTGATATCGACACTTCTGTACTTCCCCCGTGCCACTCAAAGCCGTGTACCTGTGAAGGACAGGTTGAGAAAGTAGTGATAGCACTGCATCACAGCTGTCTGGACATTGCCAGCCAATGGGGAGTACGTGGCGTACGCCAAGACTCAAGCAAACAGCATCCACAGTGCTCCTCCAGGTGTGTCGAAGGAGGATGGTTGCTCATCTGTCTGCTTGGAACTGGTCATCGCGCTGTCGAACGTACTGCCACCCACCGGGATTCGGGAGAAATAGTTTCGGAAGCTGGGTCGGCAGCAGACGAGATCTGTAGGAGGAGCATATATTTTGACCATCGAGGATTGATCACTGTTAAAGTAGTTCAGATAGAAGAGATATTTGCTACCCCTGAAAACGCTATGTTGGTGTTGAAGATTCCAAGTGCTGGCAGTGCCATACGTGGTGGCAGTGGCGGTAGCACCTGCAGACAGTGTGTAACTAGTGAGAGGTTGCCGACAGGGAAGTCTTTTGCTTGCTATCTCGAAGAGACGGTGAGCTCCAGACGCAGAATTCTCAAAATCCGCAGAGGTCGATTCAATACATGGCCCGCGATAGGAAGTCGTGAGCGGCTCCCCTTTCACTGAGTCTCTACTCCAATGTGGAAGACATAAACTGAGGTGCTAGTCCTGAAGACCTTACTGAATCGTTGCGCGTGCGGTTTTGTGCACCGGTTCGTTGGGAGTCGGGCACACAAACACCCGACCGTGCATGCAGCCTTACCGCCTTCCTCAGGTCATCGCGGCTCTTCCGGGTATCTCGTTGGGTTGCATCAGATCGTTTCGTGGCGTTCTCAAAAATTGGAATCAACAATGAGTAAGCCGCTCACCTTGAGGTCGCTACTTTCAGATCAGTTACCGGTTCATAACATCACAGTCAGCCTAGAGGGGTTGAGAAGCGTTACAGTAGAAGAGGGCTTGGAACAACTACTTGTAAGCCTAGAAAGAGAGATTTTAGAGCTAAAAATGCCATAAACTTGTACTGGCTAGCATCAGAATGATACTATTCAAAGATGACGTTGGCATTGAGGTCGTCTTTAGCTCTGTCGATGTTAACTTACACTAAGCTTTGCTGACTAAACTCAACCGGCGAATCTATTTTCCGCACGCCTGACGGCCATTGATGGGTACTGTTTGCGATCACCACAACCAGAGCACGACTGTACAAACTGACTCATGTCATGTCTGTACTCCTGGAAACGTCACTGGGCGACATTACAATTGATCTGTTGGTGGACGATGCACCGAAATGCTGCGAAAAGTAAGCAATCCCAGCGCTCCCGAACACTCTCACGCCCTTCGCTTCGACTCTCCCCCGCAAGCTCATGCCCATACCCGCTGTCAATTGAAGCAAGCTGAGCACAACAGATACTGACAGCTCGGCAAATACAGCTTCTTGAAGCTATGCAAGATCAAGTACTACAACTTCTCGCCAGTGCATAGCGTCCAACCCAACTTCTCCTTCCAGACCGGTGACCCGATTGGCCCTTGGTCTAACGAGAGTGATGGCGGCCGATCGATCTGGGGCGTGTTGGACCCTCAGGACCGGGCGAAGAAGACGTTCGTGCCCGAATTTCCACCGAAGCTGAAGCACAAAGAAAGGGGAACCGTCAGTATGGCCACTGCACCAGCGCCGGACAACCCAGACGAGCGTTATGCAGGGAGCCAGTTCATTATCACGCTCGGACAGGATATTGATTATCTTGATGGGAAGGCGGCCATTTTTGGGACAGTGGTGGAAGGCTTCGATACATTGGAGAAGATCAACACCGCTTATATCGATGACAAGGGTCAACCATTGAAGGATATCCGTATCTTGCACACCGTGGTCCTGGACGACCCATATGACGACCCTCCAGGGCTAGTTGCGCCACCCGAGAGCCCTGTACCTTCGGCTGCGCAGCTTGCTACAGTCCGTGTCGCATGGGATGAGACCCTTGAAGAGGAAAACGACCCCGAAGCCCTCGAGCGGGTACGGAGGGAGCGTGAGGCGCGAGCACAGGCGCTCACTTTGGAAATGGTTGGAGATCTGCCATTCGCCGAAGTCGCTCCTCCCGAGAACGTCCTGTTTGTCTGCAAACTGAACCCTGTCACCGTTGACGAGGACCTCGAGACCATCTTCTCCCAGTTCGGGAAGATTATTAGTTGCGAGATTATACGAGACAAGACGACAGGTGACAGTCTGCAGTACGCCTTCATTGAGTATGCGGACCAGAAGTCATGTGAACAGGCGTACTTGAAGATGGACAATGTTCTGATCGACGATCACCGGATTCATGTGGACTTCTCCCAGAGTGTCTCAAGAATTGCCGACGACTGGCGTGACGCTGCGAACAAGAAGCGAAGACGCGCAGCAGGAGGCTTTGGAGGCATTGAGAATCTCGAAAAGAAACGACAGTACCGTGACGAAAACACACGAGAGCTGGCCCCTGACTCCGTTGTGGATAAGCTCATAATAGATCGCGACCCCATACCCGTAGAGGCGAGGGACCGGCCCAGCGAGAAGCGCCCGGCCCGCAGAGACGACGCACGGAGGCGCGAGCGGCGGGAAGCGTATCATGATGATCGTTGGAAGCGGGATCGAAGCCGGAGCCCAAGGAGAGACAGACGCGATCGAGACAGGGATGGCAGATACGATGACCGCCGTGCCCGGGAACGGAGCCGAAGCCCGGATCGATATCTTGATGGGCGCCGTCGGGAGCGAAGTCGAGACAGGTATATCAAGGAGGATCGGCGTGAGCGCGACCGCAGTCGCGACCGCTACAGACGGGATGAGCGTCGAGACGAAAGGCGGAGACGAGACTGATTTCGAGTGGCGGTTTTGGGTATTGGGGGATTGCGGGATTCTAAAGGCGTTCGATATCAACGGATTCTCACACGGATTTTTCAAGGGCCGATGAACAGGTCATGTTTTCTGAGGAATAAAGAAGCCCTTTTACGAACCGCGAAGGCCTGATCCGTGTGTCATGCTATATTTTGGTGCACATCTCGGGATTGTCTCTGATTGTGCACACCTATTCGTATCCCCTTCACCGTCCCGAACTATATGCCTTATCCAGCACACGTTCACGGATGTGGCCGTTGAAAGGCTTACCCTATCTCTAGTCCGAAACACATGTCTTTGTACTACATACAACCGACAAGATCCACTTACTAAGGTATGGCTTCGGCGGTAAGGGGGGCTTGCGAAAGCTTATTTTGACCACGGTCGAAGAAAACGCGAGTGTATGATTTCTCGGATATGGCATCTATGCTCCTTTATCCTGAGGGAACGGTGCTTCGTCTAAGCTCATCTCAGCACCTATCTGTGCAGAATCGCCTGCAAGGTACGTCGAGCATGCTAGAACAAGCTGTGAGGCAGGTAAGTGGGCAACAGAAGTGGGACTACTAGCATCATAAAATATCTCATTTATTTATCTATCTTATCGACCATGCCTTGGATCGAAGAAGAGGGTACAATTGACTTTACACTTTGTGCATCCTCGCCGCAGGCCAGGCCTTTCCAAGGAACAAGCCAATTCACTGATTTTATGATACGTCTGCTCTAAGATACGAATCCGAAAGAATTTGATAGCACAAAAACGCGTCTCCAAAAGATGCCGGAAACCAGGCACCGTAATCCTAAGATAAATATATACCCCCACCAAGCCTGAAATCAAAAAACGCCAAGGGCCATGCAAAAAACTGCGGACGAATTTTTCACATCTTGAAGCCGTGTAAACGGCAGCTAAAAAGTGGGTATAGAGCCGCAGAATCGGCAAAAGGTGTACTACTTATTCCTAATCTCTGACACTGATACCGGTACGCGTGGTAAACATGCGAGTGGCAATGTTCATGGCCATCAACTCCTGGAAGAGCAGCTTGGCGGCGTACGGGAGCTGGATCTGAGAGATCTGCGTCTTGTTGTTGCACGGCCTGCACTCGTAGAGGTTCTTCTTGATTTGTCTGACAGCGTGTTAGTAAATTGCTGAGCTATGAATGGATCATGGGAATGTGGAACTTACGCAACGGGTGTCATCAACCCACAAATGTCGCAGACGTGGACTGTATACGCATCCGAGACCTCGAACAAGCGCTCCTTCAGGAATGCAGCCGCACCATGAGCAATCATGCAATCGCGTTCCATTTCTCCAAAGCGGAGACCGCCATCTCGAGCACGACCTTCCACAGGTTGACGAGTGAGGATTTGCAAGGGCCCTCGGGCGCGTGCGTGGATCTTGTCATCCACCATGTGGCGGAGACGCTGGTAATATGTCGGACCCAAGAAGATCTGAGCACGCAGCTTCTTTCCAGTGTGGCCATTGTACATGACCTCGAAGCCACGTTGCTGGTAGCCATGCTCCACTAGAAGCTTGGACACGCTCTCGACTGTGACATCCGTGAAGGGGGTGGCATCGCCCTCAGCACCCTTGAGAGCTCCAACCTTGGACAACAGACACTCGACCAAGTGTGCGATTGTCATACGAGAAGGAATCGCGTGCGGGTTGATGATGAGGTCCGGCGTCAAACCTTCCCTCGTGAAAGGCATATCCTCTTGGCGATAAGTGATACCTATGGTACCCTTCTGTCCGTGGCGCGATGCAAATTTGTCGCCAATTTGCGGAATCTTGGTTGTCCGTGTACGCACCTTGACGAAGCGGAGACCCTCGGTGTTGGTCGTGAACAGCACCTGATCCACAATCCCGTTTTCCGTTGCACGCAGAGGGGTTGAGACGTCACGCTTGGTATGCAAGATGGTCTTCTGTCCCAGTTCCTGAGCATCTGGAGGAATAGGTGCAGTCTTTCCGATGATGATATCTTCTCCGGAAACACGCACACCAGGGGCAACAACACCATCATCGTCCAACTTGTCGTACGTGCCTCCTTTCATACGCAGCGTGTCGACTTTGGACGGCTTCTCGAACTGCTCCAGAACATTGACACCGATCCGCTTCTCCTGCTCCGTGTAGGCGCGATAGAACAGACTGCGGAAAAGGCCTCGATCGATACTACTCTGGTTCATAATGACGGAATCTTCTTGGTTATACCCGGAATAACAGGCAATTGCCACAATAGCGTTCTGGCCAGCAGGTAGCTCACGGAATTTCAAGTATTCCATAGATCGAGTGGTCGCCAGTGGTTTTTGAGGATAGTACAGAACGTTCATCATTGTCTCCATGCGCAAGGCGTAGTTCGTGAGAGCGACGCCCATGGCTTGCTTGCCCATTGCGGACTGGTAGGTGTTACGGGGCGACTGATTGTGGTCCGGGAAAGGAATGATACTGGCACAGATACCAAGAATCATACTGGGGTGAATTTCGCAGTGCGTATATGTTTTGACGGACGGATTGGGTTTGGGCTTGATTCGCTTGTGGCGGTCCGGTGCTGATGTTTCCGCTGGCGGGATACCTTGCATCAGTTCTCGATGTTCGTCGAGATCCTCGGGCGTCATGATAATCATGGCAGTCTCTTCTTCCTCAGCATCCAGATATTCCACCACACCATTGTGGATGAGGCCTTTCCAGCCAAATTTGACCGCATTGGTATCCTCATCATTCATACCGGACGTATCAATATCTCGGTCCTCCAGAAGCTTTTGGATATGACCCTTATTGAGCACCAAGCTTCCCCTGTTCGGCTTGGCGTAGTCCGTTTCCACCACGAAGAGCGGTCTCATGACACGCCCGGCATCTGTGAAAATCTTGAACTCTCGGTCGCGGATATCACGGATCAAGCTCATCTCATATGAGAGAGTGCCATTGCGTCGTAGCTCCTGGACGACCTTCACCAGCTGAGAAGGGTTCGAGTGCACGCCGACCCAGACGCCATTTACGAACACCTTGGTGGCTGTCGGGTTCTGTACAGGATCGTACTCCTCAAGAAGTTCCATGTTCCGCTGGCTCATGAAATCTGTGATGGGCGTACTCTCGCTACCAACACTGACGTAGCACATGAGCGACAAGTTCTTCACCAGACCACACGCCTGCCCTTCTGGAGTCTCGGCAGGACAGACCAAGCCCCAGTGAGTATTGTGTAGCTGGCGCGGCTTTGCCAGTTTGCCATCTCGACCGACAGGTGTATTAGTTCGGCGCAGATGCGATAGCGTCGAAGCATACGTGTATCGGTTGAGCACCTGAGAAACACCGGCCTTAGCCGACGCTGCCTTCTTCTGGTCGCCCCAGTTTCCAGTCGCAAGGGAGTACTTGAGGCCGTTGGTGATGATGCTGCCCTTCACACCCATCTGAATGTTAAACTCCTGATTGTTTTCCACACATCTCTGGAGATACTTGAACAGATCTTTTGTGAGCTTGAGGAATAGAATCCGGAACAAGTTCGCAATCAAAGGTCCAGCAAGGTCCAATCGCTTCTTTCCAAAATGATCTCGGTCATCCTCATCCCTACGGCCGAGAACACATTGGAGCAGGCGGTGGATCATGTATCCGAAGAAGAAAGCTTTCTTGGTCTCCTGCCCTTCCCTCTGGGAGATGTGAGGGAGGAATTCACGCTGCATGATGGCTTTCGCAAACTTGAGTCGAGCATCCCTTGTACCGGTGTTATTTCCGCGCCTTGCAATCCAGTCCAACGCAATCTCGCGTTCCTGGATTGTCAAGCCCTCCTCAATGCTGGGTTTGAGTAACTCCAGCATCTGCGTGTCGTTCTTATCATAAACAATGTGATTAAGAATGTCTTCATCCGAGATGACGTTCAAAGCGCGGAATACTATGGCCATGGGGACATCTGTCTTGATGTAAGGCAGCATAGCATAGCAGAAAGGCCCTGGTGTTCGCTTCTGTATCAGGGAGTTTTCAGCCCATTTGATGTTGAAGGTGGAGATGAGGCGGGTGCCCTTCTCAACTGCGCTGCGAATCTCCGCTGTCCAGGGGATAGGCCCTTGCTTCTTCCGAAACACCTGTACGATGTTCGCGGCGCTCCGCTCCTGAGCGATCAGAACCTTCTCACTGCCGTTGATAACGAAGTATCCGCCCTGATCGTAGGGGCATTCGTTGAGTGCGAAGAGCGCTTCATCTGTTTGGTTCCTCAACCAACACAGCTCGGACCGGAGCATGACTGGCAACTTTCCAATGAACACCTTCGCCTCAGCGTCTCCCATATCACCAGTGTCTTCAACCTCCCACTTCACTCCCGTCCGGACCCCTCCTATGCCTTCAATCTCTTCGTCATCGTCGTCCCCATCCGTCATGCCCACCGGGGCTTCCCTGGCAACGCTAACTTTGCTAGTGATATCGGCCAACATGGCCCCAGAGTATGTGAGATTCCGCAGGCGTGCTTCATGGGGGTACAATGACTGTGTTGTCCCATCGCCTTCCGTATGGCTCGGACGGGCCAGGAAGACGCGGCCGAAAGAGATCTGGTACCGGCGTTTGAGAATGGGAGAGCCACCGTCATCGGGATTATAAGGGGTGTTCTGGTCGAGGATTACATTGCCGTTCTCGCGAACAATATCCTGGATGGTGTTGCGGGTGAATTCATCATAGGAATCGAGCTGCTGAGAAACTAGACCCTTGGTATCGAAAAAGGAAGTGATGACGGTCCAGCAGTCTTCAGCCGTGATTATGGGGTCATCTTCGTCATAGTATTCATCCTCCACATCGTATTCGTAGTCGGCCATGGTGGCGGATGCTCCAGGGTGAGCAATAGTTGAATGTCCAACCCTCCAGAGATCTACAGGCGGCTCGCGCTATGTAATCGCTCTTCTGCTCTTCTCAGTTCTGCCTCGATATGCGCAACTGGGTGTCGTCCTTGTATGTCGCCCGGCGATCTCGCGCGACGTGGATGGATCTCGAAGGCCGCCCAGGTGGCGGGGAGGTCTGACAATGGCGACACGACCAGGCGCAGGCGAGCGCGGAGGTGAAGGAAAGCCGGCGATGCCACTAGCTTCACCGTAATGACGCGAGCCACACTCCAGGGGAATGCAGTTGGTGCGGTGAAGGGGAGTGAGTTGGAGATGGAGCTCCCTGCCGGCGCGTTTCGAAGTTTCAAAGCAGCGGCGAGACAGCTGCCAAGACCGGAAGTTCGCCAAGGCTAGTCCAAAACAGACTAGCGGTCCCTACGACCTTTGACATTTCTTTGAACCTCTTGTTGACCTCGACAGACATTTCATTCTTATACCACCACCTTTATCCGCGCCTTCGCTACGAGCTGGACCTGCCCACCAAGAATACAAGTCGGCAAAATGGCGCGGCGGCATCCGTCAAGGCTTGATCAAGCTATGCCTCTTCACCCAGCTAACTGGCAGTGCTCCATGCGTAATAACCATTGGGTATACAATAGGGCTCTACTCAGCACTGATCCGGTATTGAGGTGGCAGTACCTCTGTATGCACAGCATGGCAGCATCCTACTCGCAATTCTCATTACCTTCATTTCTTCTGCTTCAAGTGCAGGCTTAGCGTCCCTAAACTGGTGATATCTGCAACACAGCAAAATAACACCTGGATAGAATATTCGTCTAGTCTCAGTTCGTTTTATAATCCGCCCTTTCCTTTGGAACACTTTTTAGCCTGCTTGCCCAAGAAGTTGCCCGCGGTCCAACCACGCGTACCACCAAGTGTAGGCTATTCCTCGGCGTTCTCGATGGCCACTCAGGATGTTGACGGAGACTTGAAAAGGCGTATTGCTGATGATAGATTCGGTGGGTTGTAGGCAGTGGACGCCATGCTCGTCAACATCAATGTCATGCAAGAATCCAAGCGTGCTTCACCACTACCAGTCAGACATTGAGTCCCAGAGCTACCAGTGCCTGGCTCACCTTCTCCTACAGTGGATATCCTTGATGCACTCGTACGCAGTAGCTATCATCAGGGTCTTGCGGATGCGTCGTGCACTTTCTAACTCGGGCAAGTTACCCCGCAACCAACAAAGGATTGCCGCACGTACTCGCCACTGGCAGCATTGGATTCTCGCAGACGAATACTCCTCTAATATCATCAAGTACGCAGTATACAGGATCGCAGTAACGTGAGGTCAGACCGACAGGCCTACCTACGCCGGGTTCGTGGAGGACAAAGGAAAGACCACGAACTTACTACTTAATTATGTACTGTTAACAAGTACCTACCGGAACAACCTCGCAGAAGAAGGGCACTCAGCGAATCAAGTGATGAGGGAGGTGTTGAAGATTGGCAGGACAGAGTTTACGAAATCTGCCAACAATAATTCTTGTAATTCCGCTTTTCGCTGGATCACTTCACTGAAGCGGCAGGTACCTGGTATACCCTCGAGCAGGACATCTCCGACGGTTGTCTGATAGGTCCGGCAACTCGCAAACATACCGCGGTGCAGGTCCTTTCATGGAAGATAGGCAGGCGTCGCTCAAGAGATCGTCGCGCGAGCAGAAAAGCGGTGACTTATTCCGCAGCCCGCAAGTTAGTGTGAATATGGGCTACTGGTTTTGAAAAATTGAAAAACTGAAAACCCGACAGCAGTCCTTCAAGCATTGATGGAAAGGTGGGAGGGTGGGCAAGAGAGACTGGGAGCTGCTTCGGTGGTATACCCTTTGCTCCGTGCTCCGAGTGTGGACCACTTGGTGAATCTCATTGTACCAAAGTATTGTGTACTGTGTAAACCGCAGTAGGTATATGCGGTTGAACGTCATCGTCTGACAAAGACTGGTGATACCTACCTAGGTAAGATCGTGCGGGTCGGAAATGTCCGAATCATACCGTACAGACTCTGAGCAAGAGATGAGATGTTGAGACGTCAAACGGCAATGCGGCGTGCAGTACGGAGTACGAGGTTTCCGAGTAATAATATTATACACACTAACAGTAGTAGTAAGATTCAGCTGACATGTGCAAGTTGTCTTGGTCAGGTTGGTTCATCAGAAGGCTGGCGACTGAACCGCGCCGTGAATGACGCAAGGATGTGGCAGGAAGACTCGTTTTGCAGTCGATCAAGCAGATTTGAAGGGCTTGGGGAGTCGGGTTGGCGGCAAAGAGCGGCTCGTCGTTGTTGAAGATGTGCTGGAGATGAAACGGGGAGGGTCCATTTAATAAGTACATTGTCCCATTATAGCAAAAGAGGCAGCAGATACTCGGGCCTCCGCTCCATACAAGGGGCGTTCCATGTGACCCGGCAAGGCGGACGTCGCAACATGCGGCGCAGGGTCCAAAGTCGCGCAGATCTCACTGGTAACTGGGGAGAGGAAAAAGCAGGGCGTGCGGCACGAGGTAGGCAGGTGGCATGAATCCTGATGATGCAGGCGGCTGGCAGGAAGGTGGATTCACGCTTCAGGGCATTCTTTTCCAAGGTTGCTCAACGGGGGGCGGGTTTCAGCAAGGCGGAAGGCAGCCGTTGAGCAGCTTTTCGTCACGCGTATGATTGTTACACAGTATTTACCGGAGTACGGGTCTGACTTGCCTAACCTTGGAACCCCCTGCTGCGTGGGGATGCCAAGGCCAATCCATAACGCATTGAGATTGGCGGCCGGGTGATGTCATTGCTTGCCTCATGCCTCAGCAACCGCCGATCAACTACCAATCTTTCTCCTGTCCGGCCCTGAATTTGCCCTGAGAATTGCCCTCCTGCCAACACCGGGCTTCGATGAAAACGAAACAATGCCCTTACTTGGGGGCTGGGAACCCGAGAATCCCCATGGCAGCTGCGGCTGCTTGTTGCAATCCCTCTTCCCCCTCCGCCTGTCGGTCTCACTCGCACAGCCAAACCCGCCATATCCACCGCCTTGATAGCCGGTTTAGTCCACCGCGCCGAGCACGTCGATCGACGAGACAATCTGTATCACACTGCCTGCCCGTCCCGTAACCGTTCTCCGTTTCTCCTTGGTTGGGCAATATAACCTCCCATCATCAAACAACTCCCCCCGTCCCAGGCGCACTTCTCCCATCAGCTCGTCCTGAGTCCTCGCCTTCAGCAGACCACCTACTAGCAACCACGACCGAGTACTAGCGGCGGTAATAACGCAAGTCGCGAAAATTCCTTCCAAAGGGTCCTCGCCCTGCAGCTGCGGCACCTACTCCGGACTGCGTACTGTTACAGTACGAACAGCCGCCTCGACGGAAGAGATCTACTGTCGATCAGATTGCCGTTTTCGCTGCACAACGCCAGGAGCCTCCACCATATCCCATCACCTTCAGCGAGCGCACCTGGTTGACCGGCAACCGGCACCCTGCCCACTTTTCCTAATTCCTCCATTCCTTCATCATCCACCTCGTTGGCAAGGGTCTGTCGTCACTCTTGTCCCAAAGCAGTAAAGGTTGGTTGTGGACCCTGGCACTACTGCGTCGGTAGCGTCACGCTGTCCGCTGCCCATCCCGCTCCCTCTTGGCGCCCGCCATTCGACTTGACCTCGCGCTTTTCCCAGCTCCCTCTCCTCGTGAGCCTGCACTTCGCTGCCCAGCGCCGGCTAGCGACTCGAGCGTGTCCTCGACCACGCCTGCGGCCCCCAGTACCCATCCATACCTTACTCTGTACTTCCTGAGCCGCAGTTGTTTCCGCCTCTCTACCGCACACCCTTCCAGCTGCACAACATGTCGGCGCCCGTCGCAGCAACTGCCTCGCCAGCTACAGCCCCACAGGAAGCCGCCGACTACCGGCCGACACTGGCCCCCCGTGGCCAGACAACTTCGTCGTCGTCGTCGAGTTCCTCCGTGAGCGAAGCGGACCAACCAACTTCAGAGCCGAACAAGCTCACACGACCGCGTTTGGGGAGCAGGAAGTCCAGTGGCACAATCATAATACCTCGCGACAGCGAGCAGGTCGAACTGAAGGAGGAGGAATATGATGATGGAGACGCAAGAACCATGAGCCCACGGCGTAGCAGTGAGGAGATCGAGAGAATGGGTCAAGAGGCTCGACAAGCACTCATCGAGTAAGTCACTGCTTCCCACCTTGTTCTGCACTATGCCGGAGATGTCAGAGATCCCCTTCTCGAAACTCTTGAAGTACTTGAGTGAGCGATAACGCTTGCTGTCGCCCTCAGTGCGCTTGTAAAACCCTTTCTTTTCGTGCACCGGCTTACCCCTCGCCAAGTCCTCTGTGGACTCCAGAACTGACAGCCTTCGCCAGGCAAGCAAAAGCCCTTCAACAGAGCCTCATGCAGATCGTCGACCGCGTCGAGATTGTCAAGTCGGAACACGAGAAACTGGAAGGAGGCAACAAGTTCCTACAATCGTGAGTTACCATCCTGCCCCTACACCCCTCCACCTAAATACTAACTGAGGCCAGGTACATTGGCGAGCTCATGCAGACGAGCAAAATCACCTCCGTCGGCGCCCCGAAGGCCAAAGGCAAAGGCAAGGTTCGCGCTATGAAATAGGAACCAGCGCTAGCATTTCCACTTCCCGCAGCACGACGCTGTCAGACTCCGTGGAGCTGATCCTAGCAGCCTCTTGCCTCTCCAAACCGCACACTGAGACGACTTGAGCAAACAAAACCATCACGGCCTGACCATGACTGCACGTAGTCGCTTGCGGCTTAACAACGCACACACACACATTTTGTTCTTTACGAGCGTAGCATTTAACGGCACTGGGCGGGTCCATCGGCGTTGATCCTTCCGTTTCTTTCGACCCATTCCATTGCCTAGGTCGTACTTTTGCTTTCCCCGGTGGGAATGGAATTTCAGGACCCTATCGACTGCATACCAAGAAAAGATCGCGTAGACTGCTTTTTTCTCTTCGCCTTTTATGTCTTAATATCCGACATCACTGCCTATTGCAGTCTTTTTGCAGCTGCTCATTTTTCGGGGGTATCACGGCAGTTCTCTATGCTCGGCCTCCCTATCCGACGGTAATATGGCGAACCTTGGCGTTTTCTGGAGTTTTATAACAACATGGCATGCGTCGCCGTGTTGTTCGTCACCATGTCCTTAGTTTCTTCGTCGTGGAGGGCTTGCTCGTCAATTCAATTTGATTGGTTGAGACCTATCCATTTCCGCTTCCTACCTCTATCAAACTGTCCAGGTTAGATATCGGAGCGTTGTACGTACTTGCGTCTCTTATTCGTCTTAGCTCGCCAACGGTCATCTTTGAAGGTCGGGCTCGTGGGAAGGAGATCCGGGAGGAACGGCAGATGCCCACATGGAGAGCGGTTCGAAAGGGACTGGACTAACAGAGAGGCCGTGTTATGGTTGTTTTTCGATGCCAGCTGGTCCCTCCAATGTTCTGGAGGGAGGTTTTGGTCGGGTCGGTTTTGAGCATGATGTCCCAAAATCAAATTTATTCTACACAATCTGTACACAGCACTTACTGTAGGCATGGGTGGTGTGATGGTGGTGCGTTGCTTTGCCTCCACCGTTTTTCGTAGCCCTGGCTCTGCTTTCATCCTTTTCGGATTGCGTATTTCTCATTCTAGGGCCCCGGGACAGGTCGCTGGTGACTTGGTATACACAGTATAGCACTGTACGCAACCTTGCTCTAATTGACGCCATGCTCGCCTCGGTGAGGTGGTGGTTGATGGATGATGGATACGTCTGATCCGATCACCACTCTGGAGTACACGGTAAAGACAGGGCAGGTAGACCGAAGAACCACCATCTTCTTTCTATTCCATATTTTAAATATTTCCTGCAAGGGGTGAACGAGAATCATCATGTCAGGTGAACAAAACAATGGGTTAGCAAGATATATATCCGGTTCCATCTCTCCCGCACGTGTAACCGCGATGGATGAATGGATCCTCGACCGTGATGAATTGGGCTTCTCCTCCTCGGCTCTGTCAAGAAACGGCACCGGAGGACATGATGACACATTAAGAGGATGTCAATCGTCTCCCAATATCAAAACTGCACTTCCAGCACTTTTCTCTCCCCACACACAAACACACACACAGGCATATATCCAGGACGAAAGCTCACCCTTCTCACAGTCACAAAGAAAATCTTTCTAGTATCACTACGTGTACACATACACACAAAATACAGATGCTGCGAGTCACTCCCCACGCTCCCTCCACTCACTACCTCCTACTTCTACCCCGCCCTCTTTATACACCACTCTCACTCTCCTCCACACGTCTATGAAAAGTTCCTGCTCATATCCGCCCTGACCCTCTGGTAGTCCAAAAGCCCTTCAATCTGTCCCACGGCACTGATGGCAATGTCGCGATCCCAGAGCTTCCGCTTGGCGAAATCCATCACGTCCTTCTCCGTGATGGCGCCGACGACGCGCTCAACCTCCTCGGGCGATAACCGGCGGCCCGTGGTGATGATCTGGCGGCCAATGTCCTCGGCGACGGCGGTCGTGCCGTCCAGAGAGAGGAGGATGGAGGCCTTGAGCTGGGCCTTTGCACGCTCGACCTCGGCTGGGGTCACAGCCATGGAGAGGCGCGACCATTCGCGGAGGGTGAAGTGCACCAGGTCGTCCACACGGGTGGGGGTGCTGGAGACGAGGTAGATACCCCAGAGACTATGGTTACCGTTAGTACGTCATTGGCATGCCACGAAATCCAGAAGCACTTACCCCGTGTCCGAGTAGCTGGTGGAGAAGCTCATGAAGCTGTTGGCGAGGCCGTTGGCCGAGACAAAACTGCTGAGCCTGCTGCCAAGGTAGGGAGAGTGGCCCATGGCGCGGTCCCAGTTACCGACGATGGCCTGGGTGACCAGTGCGGTGAAGTAGTCGTCATCCTTCCAGCTGACACCCTCGACAGCAATGGCAATGTTGGCGGTGCCCAAGGTATCGTCCCGGATCCTGACCTCGGAGCCGACGAAATCGGGCTTAGCCTTCTGCTCCTGAGCGACAACCTTGGCGGAGTAGTCGACGGGCTCAGACGGGAGGTTGGCGAAGTATTTCTCGGCAAGATCGACGAGCTGCTGGTGGGGGACACCACCGGCGCCAACAAGAACCATGCGGTCGGCCGTGTAGTTGGTCTTGATGTAGTTCTCTAAGTCGGAGCGCTGGATGCTCTGGATGTTCTCCTTGGGTCCCAGAATCGTGCGGCCCAACGGCTGACCCTGGAAAGCGGTGGCATGGAGATGGTCGAAGACAACCTCCTCAAGCTGCTTGTCAACCTCCTCCTGTTCGCGCAGAATGACATCGCGTTCGCGCTCGATGGCCTGGGGCTCGAGCTTGGAGTTCTGAAGGATATCTGCAAGAATGTCGACAGCGGCAGGGACATCCGAGTTGAGTGCCTTGGCATAGTAGACGGTGTTTTCGCGCTATCGCTTTCCATCAACATACATCCTGTAACATCTCAAGTGTTGAGAGGCAACATACCGAGGTGTAGGCGTTAAGGTGGCCGCCCATGTTCTCTATCTCAAGCTCCAACTGTTGCTGTGTGCGCTTCTGGGTGCCCTAGTTGCCATTAGCCTTCCATTCCATCCCATCCCACTCATAGCAGCCATGTATTCGTACCTTGAAAGCAAGGTGCTCCAGGAAGTGTGCCGTTCCATTGGTCTTGTCTGTTTCCGCTCTGCTTCCGGCATCGATCCAAACACCGACGGTCGAGGTCTGCGCCCACGGGGAGTGCTCGGTAGCGATCTGCGCAGAGGTCAATTGCTCGTCCTACAGCTCTTCGAGGGCCGGGCCTACCGTGAAGCCATTCTTGAGAGTGGTAGACTCGGTCCGGGAGCCGTAGGTCACTGGTGTCGCAAGGCCTCTGGTCAAGGGCGAGGCGTTCTTCGCCTTGACGGCATTGATGGCGGCTTTGCTGCGCAGACTCTGCTGCAAGTTCAATGCGAGCCGCCGGGAAGCCATTGCGTTCGCTCGGGGTCTGGTCGGAGAGCGAAGAGATGGAGGGATGGGCGTGATGGTGTGGATGAGGTGTTTGGAGCTGTCGTTGCTTGGCCAAGTGAGGTTGTGAGGATTTGATGCCAGGTGGTCCGAGCGCCGTCGGCGGTAGATTCCGGAAGACCCGACGTCTGAGTATCTGATGGTGATGGCTGATGAAATAATGTGAATAAAACAAGCTTGTATTAGGTGGGAAAGACCTTCATCGCCAGTAGAGCTCTATTTAGATTCTGGCCCAGACGACACCTTCCCAGCTGTGCATGGTCCTGGTTTCACTGTTGCAACTATCTGAAGTCAAGATATCTGTGTACATAGATCATGACAGGCGCAGACGAACGCTGCAACACCGGTCAACAACACAATTGGTCTTGACCAAGGGAATAATATGCATTTAGATATACGGATTCTGTGTCAGGCAAATCTACAGAACAAATGCACCAAAACACATACGTTCTAACAATCCACCACTCTGTCGACCATTCCCATGACCTCTCCAACCAATCACAAGCCCCGCAGTAAGCGGCACTTTCTCAGAACCTCGGGAACAAGCCTCATCCCATAGATCCGCACCCGTCAACCCACTTCTCGAACATCAACCTACATCACCAACTCTTCCCCGCCAGCCCATTGCCTTCGTCGTCGCCCTGCCGCCGGCACCCACCCCCTCGCAATGGCCTCGCTCCTCCGCCCCAGCCTCCTCAGGCAAGGTCCCGCCGTCGCCGCACCATCATCCCGCTTCCTCTCCACCGTCACACGGCAAACAGCTCTCCGCCCGGGAGCTCTCGCTGCTTCATGGCAGAAGCCGACGACGACGACGCAGCGCGTAGCGGCATTCCACGCGACGCAGAGGCAGCAGATTCTCCCGCCGCTGCCGCAGAAGATCCAGGGTACGGCCAACGATCCCGTGCCTGTGCCGGCGCCGGAATATGTGCATGGAAGCTATCACTGGACGTTTGAGAGGTATGACTCTCTTTGTAATTCTCGAAATGGAAAAGCTCGATCCGTCTTCTTCGTAGAGAAAGAATTGGGAAGCTTTGAGATTGAATTGTCATTGCGCTGCATTTACTCCATGAAGCGAGAGCTAACATTAAAAACCCACCAGACTGGTCGCCACAGGTCTCATTCCCCTCACCATCGCCCCCTTCGCTGCCGGCTCTCTGAACCCCCTCACCGATTCGATCCTCTGCGCCCTCCTCGTTATCCACTCCCACACCGGCTTCGAGTACGTATTGATTTCCCATTCCCTTCCCTAGTCACGAAGGATCATTACATGCCAATTTGGGCAAATCCCGAACTACCTCCCATCAACAGCAATCATAGCTCCTCGATTCCATCTCTGGACAGAGGATTGGAGAAATGACAAGGCAATGCTAACACACGAACAGATCCTGCATCATCGACTACTTCCCCAAGAACCGCGTCCCCAAGACCCGTGCCGCCGCCATGTGGGCCCTCCGAATCGCAACCGTCACGCTGGGCGTAGCTTTGTACTCGTTCGAGACCAACGATGTCGGCATCACTGAGGCCGTTTCCAGGCTCTGGCACGCATAGAGGGACATTGAAATGATTTTCTCTTTGCCTGGCCGTATCAGGGTATAGTGTCCGTACTGTGTATATCAATGCAAGAGCGCTGTTATTCTTGGCAGGGGTTCAGCAAGGGAAAAACCATCGAAAGTTGGGTTAGTAGAGGAGATGGGGAAATTTGAGAGCAGTCGAGGAGAGGGCCATGCATGGGTCTTGTGGGGGTTTTCTGTATTGTATTAGGTTCAGCTATATGCAATGCCAATGTTTCGATTCCGAAGCCGGGAAACGCGGAGTGTCGTGCCCAAGTGTCGAATGCTCTCACTTCATCGATTGAGGCTGGAGCATTCAGTGACCTGTCGGAGGAGACGAGTAGTGTACCCACAACGTACAACGGGTATAAGGGCTGGAGAGACCACCTCCGAGGCGTACGAAGATGTCTATGGTGAATAATGTGTAGAAAGCACTATCTGCAGAGCTGGAGGTACAAGTCGTCCTTTTGAAGTCGCGTGGTTCCAATATGCGGAGCACGTTTGATCATGTATTCAGTGCCCGAGAAAGCACATAGTCACCCCTCCGTGTTTTCACCCACAGTCGTGCAGCTAAGAGATGACAGAATACCCCATAATAATCCGTGTAAACCTGGCTTTTATCTCCCATCATGTCGACGGCTTGACATCGGTAAGCTCCGGTGACCGGAAAGTCGTACGACGGAAGCTCGCGGCACGCATCTAAACATCATCCGCCTCTTCAGCCTCGTCCAACTCGTCGGGATGCTCCAGCTGAGACCAGTCCCTTGATTGCTCTGAATCGGACATATCCTCGCCCTCGAGACCAAGCGCTTCGTTGATGATCTCATCCATCAATCTTCTCCGAGAGAAGATACTGCGATCAGTTTCCCCCTTGCCTTCCATTCGCCATCGATCCCATGGAGTAGGTGCACCTTCTTTTCGGAACCGAAGACCAAATGTTTCTCTCATTTGCCGGCGCGTCATCTCGAGGTCCTCCATGCACGAATGCATAAACTCATCCCTTTCCTTCTTCACGTCCAAACCCAGCACATCAACCGACGCAGGGGTCAACCATCCCAGCCAGGCACCGAGTCCTATAGAAACTGGTCTGCAGTGACCTAGGGAACAGAAACAGTTCGTAAAGTCTACCTCCACGTAGTCCAAGCCACCCTCAAAATCCCTAACTTTGCCTTGCATAGTCAGCATGCCATCGAATGTAGCCTCCATGATGCCCTCATGGATTTCGTCGTAGATTTCAGTTTCGGTGCATTCGTTAAATGACGGCATGTCCATTAGCTGCTCCCTCATGGCCCAGTCGTGGTGATCCATGTAGCCAAAGTGACTAGAGAGTCTTTGGTCCACGGCGAAACTGATGTTCTTGATGTACTGAAGCCCATTCTTCGAGAAGAGGGGTCTCTCCAGACGCTTTCGGAGGCATTCGGAGCGGTGAACGCAAGTTTCAGCAGAGAACGGTGGCGAGAAATGCCAAAGGATGGGCAACACGAAAAGGTTCTTCGAAAGGTAGATTGGTTCTGCTTCGCGGTGGACTTGCTTGCACACCCGGAACAGATGCAGTTCTGGTTTGCGAAACATCTTGAAACCCCTGCAGCGTTTGCCGTTGAGGATGTCATGGCGGTCCGGACTGTAGAAGACCTTGCCCACTACAACGACTTCCTCGTATATCATGACACGTATTTCTGTTGGCAGGTCCAGGAAGCGGAAACCGGCCCCTGTCTCGCCCGGCTGTCCCGGACCAGGCTCGGTGACTACTTCTCCGTGGGCTGCATGGCCAACATCCGCTTTGATAGTTCCCAGAGTAGCGGAGACGGTGATGGGAAGGCCTGCAGAGGAGCTGTATGACTGCTGTTTACGGAGACGTGGAATGAAACCGTCATGATGCAGAGGGTTGGGGCGCTCGATCTTGGATGGTGTAGAACTCCCCATCTTGGAAAAAAGAGGGGAGTCAGTTGCTGAAGAAGGTTAACCTTTGAAACAAGAAGAGTAGAGAACAGAGCAAATACGGAAATTTACCTGCTTGAAGCGATACGGTGTCTCTGGCGAATCACTGTTGCTCTTCTCGTGACACCTCAATAGAGGAAGCAAAAGCTGCTGAGGAAACAAAAGCTGCTGTTGAAGACGCTTTCTCCACACGTAACGAGACGTTGTAGACGGAATGGGGTTGTGAGAAGTAAGAGGGGTGGTGTGAGACAGCGGTGCAGGTGGGGAAGGAAGTTGCCTGCCTGACGCGACGAGGAAGGCACGCGTTGTCACGCGTCCCCAGCCGGACTAACGAGGCAGGGACAACTCTTGACGTCAACAATGACAAGATGAATCAGAAACAACGCCCATGCACTCGTGGTAATTCTGACCTTAGTTGGATGGCTGTCATTACAGTCAAATGAAAGAAGTGGCTGCACAGTATCGTTGAGACAGAAATTGATATTGAACGGAATCAAGCGACCCCTTCGTGCATACATATACCTCCATATATCGGTACAGACGAAATAGGAAGAGAATCGAGGTGAAAGCGGACATATGGTTTGAGTATAGTAATCTGATCAATGGTGGTGAGTCAAGTTGGACAGACTGTGGCTGGCATGTAGCGAACCACTATAGAAGATAGGACATGTGGGACACTTTTCAATGATACCATACGCATTGCTGCAGCGGGAATGGGCTGAAGAAAGTAGCGAATGAGTATCTTAAGCTTCTGTGACAGAGGCTACCAAAACATGATCAAACTCTTCACGATTGAAACCGAATGAGGCTACGTCTCCCTAAATATCCCTACATATCTCTTCAACCAACCTCGATGAAACGAAAAGGGATGAAAGACAGCAGACTTCTGAATCGCCATAAGTGGAAAAGTTTCTGCTGCTTAAGTGTGCCAGAACCTTTGGGCGAGAGACACGCCTCCGTTCCATAGATCTTGAGCAGAGAGAGAAGCTATATGCCAGATATGTCGCTGACAAATCTTGCAAATCGCCATCCGAAAATATGCCAGAATGAATTGCTGCCGCATCAGGGGAGAATTGCTTTAGCATTCAGCGAGCTCCAGTATCATTCCTCATCTGAGTCCATCCCCTCTTCATCTGTGTCCACTTCTCCCTCGCATGATTCGCCGTCGTCTTTGCAGCTCGGATCAGGAGTCTCCGCCATGTAGGAGTCCCACTGGCTTTTGTCGCTCCTCTTCACAAACCGAAGTCCATGCTGTATTCGCAGATTCTGATGAGTTAGGCCCCTCCTCCGAGCGATGGCAATGAACTGCTCCCGCTCCGCTCTGGAGCACAGGCCTTTCACGATAAGGGTCGATGGATCAAGAGTAGAGATCCAGTAGCCAATGTCAACCATGTCCATTGGCCTGCATTCCCCTAAAAGGCAGTAGATATTCGTGAAGTCGAGCTCGACGTAATTCAGGGTGGTCCTGAAGTTTGACAGTTTATCCTCAATAAACCCCCAGTCAAATTGGCGATTGACTTCTAAAGCTTCATGCATTTCCTCGAGTTTCTCCTGCTGTGTTAGTTTTGCGAACGGCCTCTTTGAAGCAAAGCTATGCCACTCATTCCGCGATATGGTCCAATAGTAATTGTTGAATTTATCCCAACTTGTCCGACAAACTTCGAAATCAATCCCAAGGCTGACATTCTTGATGAGTGAGAGCCCCGCTTCTGAGAAGAGGAAACGAGACGATGAGGTACCCCCAGGGGAGCGGAAAGGGGAGTGCTTGAACCAGTCGACGGGAAGGACGAACAGATTTTTAGCCAAATAGATAGGCTCAGCCTCAGCGTGAATTCGCTTGCAGACTTTTAGAAGCTGCAATTCAGGTTTCTTGAATGACTGATAATTGTCACACCGTTCACCGTTAGAGAGGTCATAATCAGTGGGCGTGTAGAACACCTTCCCCACGACGAGCACTTCCTCATAAATCATAAATCGGATTTCCAAAGGAAGGTCCAGAAACCGGAAGTAGGCTTGTCGCTCCGGTAATGGCGCATTCTTCACGGTCCTGAAGATCGTTGGTATGAGTGATGCTGTCGAAGCCCTGCCATCGAAACTCTTTGGCCGAAACCAGGCTGAAGGCCTGGGAATTGTGATAGTGAAACTGAGATATTGCTCATTGTTCAGACTCTTTGATCCTTCTGGGCAGGCACCCGCGGCTGTTACTCGCAATGGCGCTCCATCCCTGACTTTGGACAATGAGGAACCCATAGTGGAGGATTTTGAATACGTTGAATCGGAAACGGGCAAATGAATTCTGAAATCAATCAGTCATCCGAGCGAAAAACACGCTGTCCAAGACGCCATACCTTGAGAAATCCTGTGTCTTGTGACTACTGGAATATTCTGGAATACGTTAAATGTCGGAAACTGGGAAACTTCAGTCTGACATCAGACATCCTAGTGAAAAACACGCCATCCAAGCCGCCATACCTGGTGAGATCCTCTGTCCTTGTGACTCCTAGATTGCCCTTCGAGCTTAGCAGTATCGATATGAGAAGGGGGAATGGAAGTGCAAGAGCAATCAATGGAGGAATCAGCTCTATTATACTCTCTCTCTCAAGCAAAGTGAGAGAGTAGACAGCGGAGAGAGCCTCCGCCGAAGTGAGAGAAGTCGACGAGAGGGAAGCGGTGAGATGATAAGAGGCAAGGTGAAGATAGGATTATCGGTACCCGACGTAGGCAGAATTAGATTCACTCACCCCGAGGTGAGTGAGTATCCATATCGTGTGGCTGCCAAATTCGGCGATGGGAAGGAAGCGACGACACAGCCTCGCATCTGCACCGCCATGTCAAATAGCCTCGAGCTACAAAGGCAAGGCGAGAATATCGAACAAAGAAACCCAAATGGAGAAAGAGAACAGCCATGACCGCACAATCACCTGCAGAGGACAAGTATGATATATTCCCATTAGCTTCATAGGACCCAACTCCTGCGAAATGAAACTACTTATCTAGCTACCACTCAGGTATACGCATCCATGAGGTAGAGAAAGACCGACCAAGGAGCGAGTTTGGATATCGATGAACCGGGTGTTGTATGACAGTTTTGGGAATTTCGGATCGTCTAATGAACCACATTGCCTAGAACCCTAGGTAACCCTCCATGCCATGGGAGCAGCGATCCAGACGTTGCTGACCCATTCCAAATGCACCGAACCATAAACCCGTCCACTTTTACCACCAGAGACACTAGAAAACTGTCTAAGCCTTGGCCTCCTCAGTGGCGGCAGGTGCGTCTTCCTTGGGCGCCTCAGGGGCGGGCTCGGGAGCAGCAGGCTGCTCAGTGGGAGCCTCAGTCTCGGAAGAAGTCCAGAGGGTCTGAACCATGCGTCAGTCATCCTCCGCTTATATAATCAGATACCTGTATACATACCAAGTTATCACGGAGGAGCTGCATGATGAGAGTAGAATCCTTGTAGCTCTCCTCGGACAGTGTATCAAGCTCTGCGCGCCGTTAGCTAGGCACATGTTTCTCACAGGGTATCACTTACCAGCAATAGCATCGTCAAACGCCTGCTTGGCCAGCTGGCAAGCCTGATCAGGGGAGTTCAAGATCTCATAGTAGAACACCGAGAAGTTCAGGGCCAAGCCAAGGCGGATGGGGTGCGTAGGAGCCAGGCTGGTGGTAGCGACCTCGGTAGCGGCCTTGTAAGCCTCCAGCGACTTATCAGCGGATTGCTGGCGCTTCTCGCCAACAGCGAACTCGGCAAGGTAGCGGTGGTAGTCACCCTTCCTGAATGACAGTCAGCACGAAGTACAGTTATTGAATGAGCGCGATTACTCACATCTTGTGGTAGAACACCTTGGACTCGCCGCTCTCAGCGTGAGGAATGAGGTGCTTATCGAGGCACTCCAGGATGTCTTCGCAGATCTTGGCGAGCTCAGCCTCGATCTTCTGGCGGTACTCCTTGATAAGGGCGACTTGAGCATCGTTGCCTTTGGATTCCTCCTTCTGCTCGATGGATGTGACGATTCTCCAAGACGCGCGGCGAGCACCAATGACGTTCTTGTAAGCGACGGACAGGAGGTTCCGCTCCTCGACGGAGAGTTCCTGGTCTGCAGACGCAACGGCCTTCATGTTCTCAACCATCTCTACATTACGTTAGCAGGAGCGCTACTCGAGTTTTCAAAAGAACCTACCCTCATAGCGCTCGGCCTGCTCGGCGAGCTTAGCCAGGTAGACAGAGTCTTCGTAACCCATTTTGATGATTTTCGACTTCTAATATGATCCGTCAGTAAAAAACTCCAGACGACGCTTGAGCTGACGACACAGAGGCTTCGCGCAGGTTTGGGCGTCCAGCCGCTTCGACCGAACTTAGGGGGTTGGGAAAGGTACGTTGTCCAATTGGCAGCTTGCGAAGCCGATGAAACCTTTCGATTGCCGCCTCGGGGTTGTGCTTATGACTTCGCTGGCGCTGTGAAGTGGCTCAACAGTGGGGCGGTGAGGTGTCGGAAGGGGCCTCCAACAGGGATGCGATCTGAGACGCGAAAGCTAGGCAGACCGAAGGATTATCGCACAACCGGGCAGAACAGACGGGCGTAGCGAAGCCACTCGACGCGAGGTGCTCGAAAGGAGACGGGGTAATGATGGCAATCGAGGGAAGCGGTGAGGCGGTCGTCGAAGCAAGTTGGAGGGCCGATCGGCGGGCTTGAGGGGGAAATGACGAAGGAGAGGGATTGGTACTTACGTGAAGTGGGAACGAGAGGGTGCGGTGAGGGTGGTTAGGAAAACTGGCAAAAGCGGTAGCGGATGAAAGCTAAAGGGGTGGCAGCAGGTTCGGTCGAAGTTTGAAATCGAGGAGGTGATGTGGGGAGGGAGAAGTCGTTGAGGGAGCGAGGCCCTTCTTTGAGGGTCGTCAGGGGCTTGGCACCGTCCGGGACCCCGTGCATGTGGACCTTCACACCTTATCTGGGCTCACGCAAACGCGCGCTTGCTGTACGTTCGCATATGGCTGGTCCTCATTATGAGCAGCAAAAGCGTATTTTGAAATGGAATGCATCTATACTGTTAGAGGCTGGTTGTGTTGTTCTATTCCAGAATCCCTGCCAGGAGCAAAACTCGACGTCCCCGCATCACCATGGCGTCTCATCAAGTTATGCCCGGGCTGTTGCATATCTCATTTTCTGTAGTGCACAGCATCAACAGCCTCTTTGTGTCTGAGGAAGGACATTTTATAGGAATACACCAGCTTATTTCTAGATGTAACGAAGAATGCTTTCATGCGAACCCGTTTCAGTACCCCGCCAGAGACAACCTTGGAATGCACCCCGCTCAGCTCAAGTGTGATCTCAACGACTGATGTCCTTATCAAACAACCTTGGAAAATCTCACTTCTTCCATGGGTCTCTGTACACAAAGCCAACGACCTCAGGAAGGTTTCATCCCCACCGAGAACGAAAACTTTTAACGATCTGACCCTCGCCGCGCTCGAGGGCTCCCTCTCATGATCGCCTGACATCACGTGCTCATGACATTTCTGACCAATCAAGAATCAATCCTAGCTGCCTGTACACAGACCATCTCCGAGCTCCAGTCCTCGTTCATCCATCATACGTACAGTACAGTACAAACTCCCTCATCAATCCACCTGTCCAACTCACACTATCTCCCCCCCTCCAATTGACTCCTTAACTGCATCCCCACGACCATGTTCCGCACCTCCCTCATCGCCGCCGCCCGGCCCGCCGTTGCCTCGCGCCGCCTGCTTTCGACGACTGCTCGCGCCATGGGAGGCGGTGACACTGGCTCTGGTTTCTCTCGGGCCGGGGGTGAGCGCGCCGGGTGCGTTTCCCCTTCTTCTTCTTCTTGTACATGGAGATGGGCTGGAAGAAGCTTCTGCAGCTGTAGTATGATAGGAAGCAACTACTGACATGCTGTGACTTTGCAGAGACGCCTTCACGAAGCGCGAACACGCCGCCGAGGAAATGTACATCAAGCAGGAAGAGAGGATGAAGTAGGTTCCTCCACACCGCGCAATCCCATACGAGGAGGCACGAAGCTCGGAAGAGAGATGCTGATACCGGACCAGGCTCCTGGCAATCAAAGAGAAGCTCCAGCAGCAGAGGAAGCACATCGAGGAGCTCGAGAAGCACATGTGGGTCCCCTCTTTTCAGTTCTTTGACCACGACCAGGAGCACCTGTTGACCTTTCGCCAGCGACGAAGTGACCGCCGAGCGCTCTGGCGGCGAGCAGCATTAAGCTCATCACCACGCAATCTATCATATCAAAGAATGAAAGAATGTAACAGTTGTCTATGTAGTTGGCGAGCGTCCGTTAGTGCCACACCACACTCTGAGATGACGATGAATCTTCTTTCCTCTCCCCTCTGGCGCCCGGTCTGGCACGCAGGTTTCGCATTTGAGAGTCGGCCACCTGTACTCTCTGAAAGGATAGCAATCGCGAGTGCTTCAGGTACCTTCGAGTAAATATATGTTCTGATATGTTGACGAAATCTCGGTCGTTTTGGCTATTCGAACGAGTTCGTGCAGTCAATGCATTGTTCCGCCCGCCAAAGTGCTCACGCTCTACATTCGCTTTGTATCATTCCGCGATTCCATAATCATACACTTGTCTCTCATTCCCAGTGAACATTCTTGAGCTCGTGCTCGGCTTCCAGCCCCCAAATACCATTATCCTGCATCTCCGTCCAGATTGTGCGCCTTTCCCACCATACCCTAGGAGACGCCTCCAAACCTCTCGGCCCTGCTACCCCGAAAGCTGCGATAGAAATCTTCAGCCGGATCGGAACCAAGGCCATTCCAGCCACTGGCCCCCATCCGGTGGCTCTCCTTCTGCGCTTTGTTGATCTTCTCCTGAAGCTCCGCTTGTCCAGCGTCAATGAGCTGAAGCTGCGAGAGCTGCGAGTTGAGAACCCGGACGACTTTCGTCAACTGTATCGAGGTTAGCAGTTGCCCCTCCACATAGCTCACGAATTGACTTACAGGATCATCGGGCTTGCCCGTCTTGCTGAGCGTCTGCGAAGTGCTATTGATCTCCTCAATCATCTCCGTCAAATCCTTGTTGAGCTCATTGAGCCTGTCCTGCAGCTTTTCCGCCAACTTGTACGTCCGTTCGCGCTCTTGATCTGGTCCGCGCAAGCCATCGGCCCGGCCCTGTCCATTAATCCCATGATGCTTCAGCATGTTGTCGACTTCCCTCTCGTAACGGTCCAGGTACATATCCAGCTCTTGCTGATTGTCTTCCATCGTCCGCAACTGTCGCTCGACTTCTGCTGCATCCCGCTCTGCCTGGAACGTCTTCGAGTAGAGCTTGTTGATCTTATCAGTGTTCTCTACGATGCAAGCATCCCACTTGGCAACCTTCTCGGCTTGCGACTGGAACTCTTTTTGATATTTGGACAAATCGGAAGCCCATCGCGTGATGATCTCGTCCATTGACTTGTTTTTCAGGCGCGACTGCGTGGAGGGTGCTGGACCAGCCGTTGAGGCGGCAAATCCACCCTTGGCGGCTTCGCCTGGCTTAGAAGTTTCGGCCGCTTTAGAGGCATCGGCATTAGCCGTTCCTGCGGCTCCCGCGGTGGCTTGCGTTGCAGGTGCTGCAGTGGTTGTAGATTTTGGTGCCTCGGTAGAGGTAGGTGTATCTTTCTTTGCAAAACCGAAGAGGGAGGGAGTCGCACCACTGCCCGAGGAAGCCTGGGAGGTCGCTGGCTGGGTCCCAGCCGCGCTGGTGCTGGAGAAAAGAGACGGAGCGGGTGTGCTGCTCGCAGCCGCACCAGTGCTGGCAGCCGGTGTGGAAGCACCAGCGGCAGAGAAGAGGCTCGATGCTGTAGTACCCGTTGTTGCGCCTGCTGTCGTAGCAGTAGCCCCCGACGTCGCAGGGGTGGATGTAGCTGGTTTACCTATGGAAAAGCCTCCGTTACCAAACAGGTTGCTAGTGGGAGCCGAAGGAGTAGACATGGCGGCTCCGCCGGTAGTTGCAGGTTTTGCGAACAATGAACTTGTCGGCTGCGAAGAGGGTTGAGTGGATGTGGGCGTTGCACCGAGACTGAAAGTTGGTGGTTTGCTTGCTGGAGTGGATGCAGGTGTTGTACTACCACCCCCGAACAAAGAAGGTTTCGGCGTCGCTTGCGTCGCTTGCGCCCCAGGCGCCCCCGATGCGGCAGCTGCGCTGAAGAGATTTGTGCCGCTCGCTGTAGAAGGTTGCTGTGCAGGAGTCTCCTTGGTCGCATCTTTGGATGCGTCCTTGTTGCCAAAGCTAAAACCCCCAAATCCACCACCCGCAGCACCACCCGCCGACTTCGAAGTACTGTCACCTGTGCTGGGCTGCCCAAAGAGATTCGACGTTGTAGAAGAGGAGGATGCAGGCTTGGACCCGAACAGAGAGGGTGTTTGCTGAGAGCCTGTTTCGGCCGGCTTGGATTGAGCGCCGAAGAGGTTTGTACCTGGTGGAGGTCCAGCCGGAGTTGTCGAGCTCAGGGTAAATGTCTTCGTGGAGGCAGGCGTGGAGGCTATGAAATGGTATTAGTATAATCCTGCCAACAGACTGGTCAGCAGAAGCTGGACGTACTCGCTGGTTGGCCAAAAGAGAAACTTGAGCCGCCGGAAGCTCCAGCAGCCCCTCCTCCGCCAAAGAGGGAGGGTTTGGGTGCATTCCCACCATCATTCGAAGAGGAGGTCGTTGCGGGTTTGCCAAAGGAGAACGGGCTAGCGCTCGATGCTGTTGCGCCTGCGGTCGCTTGCGTCGCGCCGAAGAGAGTTGATTGAGTTGAGGCCGGTGTGGAAGTGGTCGCAGAAGAAGTACCACCGAACAAACTGGAGCCCCCACCTGTCGTGCTGCCGAAGAGGGATTTGGAGGCGGGCGTGCTGGATCCAGTGTTGGAGGTATTGGTAGCACTGCCGAAGAGCGATGGAGCAGATGTCCCGGAGGTCGCACCCCCTCCAAAGAGACTGGGCTTGGGCGTATTGCTGCCAGCATTCGAGCCAAAGGTGAAGCCAGACATCTCGGTGATAGGGATGCAAGTATCGAGGGATATGGCTAGCTTTGCAGTCGTTGTGGTGGACGCAGGTCGCGTTGTTGTGATGACGCCGATGTTGAGACTGACTGAAACCGCAGGGAAGTCAGAGGTCCGCACTGAGCAAGAAAGCTAGACAGCAAATAAAAGTGTGAAAGGCCTTGCTTCCCACCTGCACGACAATGGCTGGACAAGGCAGCGCACGGCGGGGAGCATCAGATTCACAGCGCGTTGCTACGAGCTTCAGCTCCCGAAAACTATGCCAAGCAGACGCTAAATACGGCAGATCATTTCTCCGGCTACAGTTGGACCCCTGCCCTGGACCCCGGCCGGGCCAGAACAGCAGTGGGCACTCCCGCATCTATTGCCTACACAGTACTTAATCCCATTCCCACGCACGTCTCCTCTTGCTTTGGTCCTGCCTTCCAACGTCCTGTACACGAAGTCGAGATTCTGCAGCTGACTGTCATTCACACTTATACCTGCACCAACAATCTGGCCGTGGAGAATGGTCGATGAACTCTCACTTCCTCGAAAGAGTATTGAGTTGGAAGACCCTGGTGCTCATGAACTTGGTAAGACTCAATTGAGATTGTTCAGTTGTTGCGCTAATACATAGTAGCTTCAAGTTCAAGCGATGAGCACTTCTCTGATGCATCTGAAAGCCGCCATGTAGTTGAGAGACGAGCTTCCAGATCAGAAGCAACCTCGCCAGTGCCCATCACAAGAGTAGAGAGGGTCGACGACGAGCCATGCTATGGCGAGGTTCCGGGAACGGAGGCCTACGAGAAGAGAGTTCAGGACGCCGTCCCTGACGAAGTTGAGGTGGTCCCGGACGGACAGCGAAGCCGGAGCGCCTCGAGGGTCAATACGGGAGATCGGCCACTTACGCCCGGTGGCTCCCCCATTCCGAGGACGGTGGTCGAAAGAGTCGATGACGAGCCTTGCTATGGTGAGGTCCCGGGAACGGAGGCCTACGAGAAGAGAATCCAGGATGCGGTCCCTGACGCAGTTGACGTTGTCCCGGACGGACAGCGAAGCCGAAGCGCGTCCAGAGTTGATGCAGGAGATCGACCACGTACCCCTGGTGGCTCCCCCATCCCGAAGACTGTGGTTGAAAGAGTCGACGACGCACCCAGCTATGGCGAAGTTCCAGGAACGGATGCCTACCAGAAACGCCTGCAAGATGCCGTTCCTGACGAGGTCATAAAGGTCCACGATGAGCCTCCACAAAACAAGAAGGGAGGTATGTAGGGTGTTTCCTATCTCCCACTCCCTGCGCACCATTGACGGGACAAGGATCGCCAACCTCCTCGATAAATAGGTCTCCTGTAGTCCACGCAGCAGCCGAAGCGACCGCGCATGGCTCACACACATATAATCCTGAACCACTTTCGTTGGAGGACAATCTAAATGACATTGACGGCTCAGAAGGAGACGGCGACTTTGGCGACGACTTCGATGATTTTGAAGAGGGCGGGGAGGGGGACGATTTTGGGGATTTTGATGATGGGTTTCATGGCGATGGAGAGAATGAGACTTCATTTGTCAAACCCTCGGATCAATCATTTACGCCCGCACCTCCGCCCGGTCTTGTAAGTCAGACAGACTCAATCCCATGCTTCCATAAGCGAGTGTCCATGCACGTGGTGTAACGCGTCGACTGACGTGGATTTTGTGTAGCCTGTCTTGGACTTCAACGAGCTTACCACGCTCGACCATGTTGTCTCCGCTACGCAGCCATACCTGGAAGAGATATACCCGACCACAAAGGAAATTCCCATCATATCTACGACGAACCAGGATGGCATCAAATCGATATTCTCGGAGCGCAGCAGCTCGCTGTGGAGCCAGTTAGTAGCACCGCCACCGCTACAACCGCCAGACTGGGTGCGGTCTCGGATACGAAGACTATTTCTCGTCTCACTTGGAGTGCCTGTGGACCTGGACGAGATACTGCCAGCGTCCAAGCAAAAGAAGCTCATCCTCCCTTCCATACACATTCCCGGGGAGAAATCGCCGCGGCCGTCGGCGGATGAGCGCAACGGTGCACTGGGGCGTGTGAAGAGAGAGAATTCATCATCCGCGTCCCTTGACTCGTCCGGGTCGAAGTCCGAACGGAAACGAAAGGGACCTCCACCACCTCCGGCACTGGACCTCGGCGCTACGAGCAGGCTGTGCGCTACGACGGACGCGGCGCTGCAAAACTTCACCGACGAAGAGCTGCAGGCACACGTGAAGCGGCTGGAGGAGCTGAAGGAGCGTGCGGGCGAGGTGTTTGAGTACTGGCAGAAGCGGTTGGAGAGCGCATTGGGGGATAAGGAAGCGTTTGAGAGCGTGATTGAGAACCTCGTGGCTCACGCAAAGAAGATTCGTTAGCATTGGAAGGCAAGGGATTTGCCGCATGGATACTATTCGCTAGGTGCTCTGTGAAAGAGACTGAGAAACATGCAGATCAGTTCTCATGTTGGAAAGTCTACCGACTGTCATTAGCCACAGTGTTTCAACCTCCTCCACGAAGGCTTGGAAGGTCTCCACCGGTGAGACCCTGAAGATTTCCATTTGGTAACCCCTGGCAGGGTCGCACATGACATGCTCTGCGGCTTTGTGAGAGGGACGATCAAACAGAACGACCGGAGCGGTGCGACCTCTGAAGGTACTTTAACTTGGATGTAGGTAGATCTGTCGAACTTCCCTTTGGCGCAGAGCAAAAGGGTCAAGATGCCAACAGCAAAGATTCTCCTGAAAGCAGTACACAGTAGCAAGTGGCGAAACGAGCGGGGGTCTAGCCTGTAGAAATCGATTCATGTCCTCTCCCGATTCCCACTTTTCTCTCTCGATATGGGGATTTCAAGAATAGGACAAGACTTGATGTGGAACGGCCAACGGCGACAAGTCGGCTTCTTTCTCAAACGGGCCGAGGGGGAAGGGCGGCCGGTTCTGCATGATTGGTCGAGTCGAATGAATTGCACGTGGGAATTCCCGCCTAAGGGATCCCAGGTGCCCAACAAAACCATCAGTCACTGTACTGTGGCGAGTCTGCACTATGCAAATAATATATAATATGCACAGACGTATCAAAACAATAACAGCAGCCAACCACACAAAGAGAAGAATAATGGCCGGGGATTCCAAGGACATTGACTACCGGACCTCCTCCCTTCACCCTTCAAAGAGCGTAGCGTTTCTTTGGAGAATGTGTCTCCAGTAGTGTGCGCCATTTACGTCATTACTCCGAGGAGTGACACCAGTGAGAAGTTACAATGGGATTTCGGTAGGGCTTAAAATAAGGGGTCAGGCACCATAAGAGTAGCGTACAAGTAATGGCAGCCGTCGTCTTGTGGTACGGCCCACAACTGGGGGGCACCTGGGAGAACACGACGAAGGCCACGGGAGCGCAGGTGGCTGCTAGGCCAGGAGGGACAAAGCAGTGAAAGTGAATGAATGGGCGGAGAAACGGCTGGCTTTGTTGGCGGAGGAGAACCCCTGGTGTGGCACTCCAATGATCATGTCCCGCTGCAGGCTAGTCTGTCCAGCGCCAGAGAGACATGTGCAAAAGGGGGAGGAGGAGATGTTCTCCCAAGCACGGAGAATGCCATGAGGGGGAAAAGGCGATTCCTGTACGGAGTACTCACAGTAGGTAGTAGTAGTAGACCCAACAAGGAATAAGTCGGGTGAAGTTGAGGAGGAGGAGGGTGTGCGGCGTGCTCGCCTTCCTTCCTCGCGTGCTGCTGCCCTGCTGGCCCCTCTTCCGTCTCTCTTCCAACTTCCACCACTCCAAGCTCGAAGGGCTTCGGACTCTCTCCGCATACACAGTACACCTCCTCACACGGCACGATTTCTTCTCTTCCAAGTTCCAGCCTTTTTGCCTCCATCGCCGAGTCTGGGCCAGTCTTCCGAGCGTTGTCGACCAGCATCGCTACCGTGCCCACCATACCACTTTCATCTGTCGGTTGAGTGGTCCGTGCGCGCCAAACCCTCCATTCTCGTGTCGCCCATCCGCGCCTCCTGCCACTGGCCATCTTCCTATCGCTGATCGATCATCGATCCCACCGCTGCTCTGCTCGCTGCTCGCCGTCACTGCTTCACTACACCACTCCACTCCCTACCCTCCGACTCCCTCTGCAGTCGCTTCCTGGATCATCACTGAGGGTCCCACCTCTTCGTCAGCCCTTGGCAACCTCTCCCTGTCTATTTACCGCCCTGCTGAGGATGCGCTGCTGAGGCCTGTGAATCCCCCGCAAACCGCTCCGATGTCCTCCCCCGAGGAGCTGCATCGGTCCATCGCTCATATTGTCCGCGGCCTCGCAAAGCAACATGCTCCCCCTTCCGATGCTTCCTTCAACGGCCAGCTGGGCGCCCATGCCCTGCAAAATCTCCCCTTCTCTCTGCCTGGTCCCGACTCCGAGGAGAAGGCTAATCTCGAGCGTGAGCTAGCCAGCCTCGCTGCACGTATACAATACCTCGAAGCCAAAGCCGGCGTTGTCGACAGCCGCAACTTCCCCATAACACCGGGAGAGCCTACTGCCTCCCAGTTCGCCTACGATGCCGTCCCCCCTGCCATCGCGGGCGCCGAATCCGAAACCCCAGCCCGTCGGGCCTCCAAGGAGCGCGCCGCCTGGGTCAGCGACTGGCTGGCCTCGAGGGAGTCCGATGGCGACGGCGATGTGCCTGCAGCTGCCCTTACCCAGGAGCAGCTCAACTACCTTCGCGATCACCTGAACAAGCAAGCCGACCAGATCAAGAACCAGCGCGAACACATTGACAACCTCAGCGCCGAGGTGAACAAGCAGCTCAACAACCAGAGCCTGGCATTCGAGCATGGCATCGAGGACATCGGCGCCTTGAAGCGGGAGCTCGGCAAACACCAGCAGGCCAACCTGGCCTTCCAGAAAGCCCTTCGCGAGATTGGCAACATTGTCACTGCCGTCGCCATGGGTGACTTGAGCAAGAAGGTGCTCATTCACGCCAAGGAGATGGACCCGGAAATCATGAACTTCAAGCGTACTATCAATAAGATGGTGGACCAACTCCAAGAGTTTGCCAGTCAGGTCACTTTCCTTGCCAAGGAAGTCGGAACCGAAGGAAGGCTGGGTGGACAGGCCAACCTTCCAGGCGTCGATGGTATTTGGGCTGAGCTGACTGATAGTGGTATGTGCGATATGCTCCGATATCCTTGCTTCTAATACACTAACTCACTGTTCCAGTCAATGTCATGGCCAAGAACCTTACCGAACAGGTGCGAGAAATCGCCATTGTCACCACTGCTGTCGCGCACGGCGACCTCAGTAAGAAGATTGAAAGACCAGCGCGAGGAGAGATTCTCCAGCTGCAGCAGACGATCAACGTCATGGTGGACCAGTTGAGGTCGTTTGCTACCGAAGTCACCAAAGTCGCCAGGGACGTCGGTACCGAGGGTAAACTCGGTGGCCAGGCCGAGATTGCTGGAGTCCAAGGCATGTGGAACGAACTGACTGTGAACGTGAATGCCATGGCCCAAAACCTTACCACGCAGGTGCGAGATATCGCACAGGTTACCACGGCTGTTGCCCAAGGAAATCTCACGCGAAAGGTTGAAGCTGAATGCAAGGGCGAGATTCTGGAGCTCAAGAACACCATCAACCGCATGGTGGACCAACTCCAACAGTTCGCACACGAAGTCACCAAGATTGCCCGAGAGGTCGGATCTGAGGGTCGACTCGGTGGCCAGGCCACTGTACATGGAGTCGAAGGCACATGGAAAGACCTGACTGAGAATGTCAACGGCATGGCCATGAACCTCACCACCCAGGTGCGAGAGATTGCAGAAGTCACCACAGCCGTGGCCCGAGGTGATCTCAGCCGAAAGGTGAAGGCTGAGGTACAAGGCGAGATCTTGTCTCTGAAGATCACCATCAATACCATGGTAGATCGACTCAACACCTTCGCGCAGGAAGTCAGCAAGGTGGCTCGTGAGGTCGGAACCGACGGTATTTTGGGTGGCCAGGCAAAGGTCGACAACGTTGAGGGCAAGTGGAAGGATTTGACCGACAATGTCAACACCATGGCACAGAATTTGACCGCTCAAGTGCGAAGTATCTCGGAGGTTACGCAGGCCATTGCTAAGGGAGATATGAGCCGCAGGGTGCACGTCGATGCTGAAGGCGAAATCCGACTCCTGAAGGACACCATCAACGACATGGTTACTCGTCTCGACGACTGGTCGCTGGCAGTCAAGCGTGTGGCACGTGATGTGGGTGTCGACGGAAAGATGGGTGGACAAGCCGACGTGCAAGGCATCGATGGACGCTGGAAGGAGATCACTACTGACGTCAACACCATGGCCCAGAACCTTACGTCTCAAGTGCGAGCCTTTGGCGACATCACCAATGCCGCCATGGAGGGCAAGTTCACTCAGATTACCGTTGAGGCATCTGGTGAGATGGACGAGCTGAAGCGCAAGATCAATCAGATGGTGTCCTCGCTCCGGGAGAGTATTCAAAGAAATACGGCAGCCAGGGAGGCAGCCGAACTTGCAAACAAGACGAAGTCAGAATTCCTTGCCAACATGTCTCACGAGATCCGGACGCCTATGAACGGCATCATCGGTATGACCCAGCTGACACTCGACACTGACCTGGCGCCTGCGCAAAGAGAAATGCTCACCATTGTCCACAATCTGGCTGGCCAACTTCTGACCATCATTGATGATATCCTCGATATCAGCAAGATCGAAGCCAACCGCATGGTCATGGAAGAGATTCCGTTCTCGCTCCGTGGGACCATCTTCAACGCGTTGAAATCTCTCGCCTCCCGGGCCAACGAGCGGAAGCTGACTCTGGCCTACATTGTTGACAGCTCGGTTCCCGACTACATTGTTGGAGACTCGTTCCGTCTGAGGCAGATCATTCTAAACCTGGTCGGCAACGCAATCAAGTTCACCGAGCATGGAGAAGTCAAGGTGGAAATTACAATGGCCAATGATCAAGACTGCGCAGCGGATCAATATGTATTTCAGTTCAGTGTCTCCGACACTGGTATCGGTATTCATGGCGACAAACTCAATCTCATCTTCGACACCTTCCAACAGGCCGATGGATCCACGACCAGGAAGTTCGGTGGCACAGGTCTTGGTCTCTCCATCTCGAAGCGGCTTGTTTCGCTCATGGGAGGTCGCATGTGGGTCGAGTCTGATTACGGACGTGGTAGCACATTCTACTTCACGTGCAAGGCACGCCTGGGCAATCCGGACGTGAGCGCGTTGCAGGCGTCTTTGTCGCCATATAGCAGGCACACAGTGCTGTTTGTCGATCAAGGGTACACTCAGTTCTCGGAACAGATTGTGGAGTACCTCAAGCAGCTCGATCTCACGCCTGTTGTGGTCCACTCTGTCGATGAGGTTCCTAGCTTGGATAAGCGTGCATCTCCGGAGATGCCATTCGACTGTGTCATTGTCGACAACGACCGCACCGCCAGAGAGCTGAGGGTGGCCGAGCGGTTCAAGTATATTCCACTGGTCATGCTGACGCCGAAGGTGCATATCAGCTTGAAGTCCGCTCTCGAAGACGGTATCTCGAGCTACATGACGACTCCTTGCCTGCCCATTGATCTTGGCAATGCATTGATCCCGGCTCTCGATGGACGGGCGGCTCCTCTGGTTTCGGACCATTCCAAGTCATTCAACATTCTGCTTGCGGAAGACAACGCCGTCAATCAGAAGCTTGCTGTGCGCATCCTGCAGAAGTACAATCATACCGTTACAGTTGCAAACAATGGTTTGGAGGCGTTTGAGCACATCAAGAAGAAGCGGTATGACTGCGTCCTCATGGACGTTCAAATGCCGGTCATGGTAAGCATGTCTTGAGAATACAATGAGCTCCGCTGACAGTATCATAGGGTGGATTTGAAGCCACTGCAAAGATTCGCGAATGGGAACGTGAGAACCACATCCCTTCAACTCCTGTCATTGCCCTGACTGCACACGCCATGGTGGGTGACAGAGAGAAGTGCCTCGCTGCTCAGATGGACGTAAGTCACGACCTACCCGTGCTCCTCCTCGCATATGCTTACCTCATCAGGACTATCTTTCGAAACCACTCAGGCAGAATCAGCTCATCCAGACGATTCTGAGATGCGCGACCCTTGGAGGAGGGCTGTACGAGCGTGATCAGGCGCATGCGAATGCCAATGTGGATCACTTGGCTGCACCCGAGATTACTGTCGATGAAAACGGGACAGGTACGCCACAGTCCACACCGCGAAGGCCGCAGCTTGAAACTAGGGGCTTCACCGATCGTGGTGCGTCGACTGAAAGCCCGTCGCTGTTGGCTGCCGACCAGCAAGATCCTGTTGACAGACTCTTGCTTCGATCGCACAGCAGTTGAGAGATGGCCTTTGCTCCACTATAATTGCCGCTCGCATCCCTGCAGGCGTAATTTCAAGAGATACCCCACGGTGCCTACCGATGTTTCAGTCGCGTATCTGGAGATGGGAGAGATCTGTCAGCCCGAGGGCCAGGCTTCCTAAGTTGGTCGGATTGAGAGAGTAGAGCAGGGATGTGAAATGGAATTGCTCGGTAACATTTTCAGTTGCTACCACTGGCTCCCACGATCGTCGTGTGACCGGCGTTGCTACTGAGAATCGTACGAGTAATGACGAGACAGGATCTGATACACTGACTGTATGGTCGTTTCGTCATTTGACCCTGTTATATCTTGCATTTTGTCGGCGTAGTTCGTTTCCCGGAGGTCTTGGACATTTCGAGAGTCGAAATGTTGTTTGGGTGATTTGGGAGAGTACGTACACGCGGTGGGCTTTATTGTTTAGTACTGCGTTTGTCGATTAGCGTTTTGGGGATATACATATATACATGGGTTTCATTTTGAGAGAAATGTTTTGGATGGCATCTGATTTGAGTACTGGCAATGTGTTGCCAGGTGGATGGGTGAGTGTATGTGGTTGTTTGCATGGGGTATGCTGAGTAGTGAATGGTAGGGTCTTGACAGCTACCCGGCTGTTTGTCTATTTGGAGGATGTAGCCGTTCTGGTTTCAATGTTCGCGAAATATACTCCGTAGCAGCAGTACCATTGGGCTTTTACAGATCCCTGGAGCTATGACCAGTTTACGCTCCTACCCTAACCCATTCGGGCAGTCTTCCATCATTACATCAACAACCACCATACATCAACATTTCTACTAGACGACGCGCCGCCGCGATGCCTCCTTAATGCGCCACAAAACCATGTCGGAACCCGACCTCGAGCTTGAGCTCGACGTGGACACACCCTCCGCCCAACTGCACCGCGAGCTGCAAGAAACCATCGTTCGCGCGCTCGCAACTCGACGGCCCATCCTGCACCACCTCAACGCCGACACGTCGTGGTTGCTGCAGATTCCGCGCCCGGCGTCCGCGGTCAAGCACGGCGGTCGCGTGTATTATAATGTGCTGATTGATCCGTGGTTTGTGGGCGGGCAGAGCGATGGGGCGAGGTGGTTTAGCCAGCAGTGGCATCGGGAGGCGAGTAGGGTCGGGAGTGTGCGGGAGGTGGAGGAGTTGATAATGAGAGTTGAGGGGCTGGCTGGGGGCCCAGCAGGGACGAGGAAGAGGAAGAGAGAGAGGAAGGGAGAAGGGGATGGTGTAGGGATGGAGGAGGGGAGAGGGGGGACGGTGATTGATGCCGTGGCCGTCAGTCATGAGTTTACGGATCATTGTCACAAGGAGACGCTACTGGAGTTGGATGGGGATGTTCCTGTTCTTGCTACGGAGGTGCGTTGATTCGTCTCCAGACACTCTAACGTATAGCAATTGGATCTGTTCTGACCCAAACAGAAAGCAGCACAGCTCATCTCCTCTTGGAACCACTTCCGCGTCGTTCTCACAATCTCAACATTCACCCACGAGAATGCCGACTGGCGAGACCACTCCCTCCCTCCTCTCCCCTCCTGGCTCAGCATCTCGCGCCTCACGGCCCCCAAAGACGCGTTATTCTATCATTCGGCGCTACTCATTTGCTTCGCGACGCATCCGTTCCTACCTACAACACCTAAGAAGCGCTCCTCACTCCTCAGCATCCACGGTGACGGCGACGACCACCCTTCTACGCCCTCCGCAGACGCCGCCGAGTGCGTCGTATACACCCCTCACGGCATACCCTACACAGCGCTCATTCCTATCGAAGTCGCCGACCCGCCCCTGCACACCCTCGCCTTCCTCCACGGCCTCCACGACGTGTCCATTTCGTCAGCGCAACAGCTTAACCTCGGTGCTAAAAATGGCGTGCTTGCGCAGAGGATATTGCAGGCCAAATATTGGGTTGCGACGCACGATGAGGTCAAGATTGGAGGGGGGCTGATAGCGTGGTTTCTGAGGAGGCGGAAGTGGACGGTTGAGGAGGCGGTGGCGGAGGTGAGGAGGGATATGAGGGAACAGGGGGAGTTGGAAGAGAAGGAGGACGAGGGGTGGGAGGGGATGAGGTTTGTGGAGATTGGGAATGGGGAGAGTAGGATTTTGGAGTAGAGTAGGGATGTTTGGATGAAGCGATTGGTTTTCATATACCCCGTTGATTGAGTGGAGTAGGTGCTATTTAATCAATCCGCTTACTGGATTATCGTATGTCTTCGTGTTGAAGCATCAGGTGGAGCGTTGAACGTGGCTGTGTGGATGGATGAGGTCAGTACGCTTGGCGCTAGCAGGGGTGTTGGAATTATATATCAATTCAACGACACATCAACGCGGTCTGCAACGCTCGAACCTACCTACACGAGTGCGACGTCGAATTCAAGCTACCTCTCATACAGCCGACGATTCCTACGGATACTTTTTATTGCGTGTCTGACCCTCCAGGCTACACCCGAACTCCACCTCCATCTACTCCAGCAGCACAGTCACACCAGTACTCCCCTCACGTCGTCAGTGTCAATATGTTCAAAAAACTAAAAGAGAAGATCAAGGGCGAGGAAGGCTCTCTCTCAACATCATCATCGTCCAGCCAACAGCAGCAAAGCCAGTTCCATCCAAGTAATCCGTACTATGTTCCCCCTCCATCCAGTCAGCAGCAACATGCTGGTTGGCCTCCGAGTGCAGCACCGCCTAATCCTGGGTCTGCTTCAACATCTCAGTACTACCCACCGCCTGGCCTTATCTCGTCGAGTGGATATGCACCGCCTCCCGGCCCACCGCCAAACCACTCTTCCTCCCCTTCTCAACCCTCCTACGCCCCTCCCCCAGGCCCACCACCCTCCCATCCCACCCAACAACCGCAACCACCCCCCTACCACGACTGGACCATCATCCCAGACACCTCTCTCCTCCCCCCACCCCCCTCCATCGGCTACGACACCTCACCCACGGCCAACGCCACCGAAGCCGACAGCGCCCGCGCCCTCGCCTGGACCCAAGCCAACCCTCTCTGGCCACCAAACCCCAACCTGACGCCCGACCAACGCGCCGCCATCCAAGCCGGCAAACTCGCGCTGCTGAGACCGCCCACGTTCACGGGGGACCTGGTCCCCCAAGCCCGCGCCGGCGTCTGGAAATGCAGATCCAACGGTAATTGTCCCGATTCGGCGCTCCTGACCAGTCTGCCTGCATACGCGGTGAATTGGGATTCTCCGCTGCGCACGGGACGGCCGAAGACGATCTACTTCGAGGTCAAGGTCACGGGTATTGGGCATGGCCATGGACGCAGTGGTCGGTGGGCGAGTCTAGCGGAGGCGGAGGCGGGCGTGGCGATTGGGTTCGTCGCGCCGCCGTATCCCACGTTCCGGCTTCCGGGGTGGGAGCGCGCGAGTCTGGCGGTCCATGGGGACGACGGGAGAAAGTATGTTAATGATCGGTATGGGGGTGTGGATTTCACTACCGCGTTTCGGCCGGGGGATGTCGTGGGGATTGGGATGAGGTTCGCGTTGCCGGAGAGGCCGCCGGCGTATGAGGAGCAACAGCAGCAGCGGCAGCAGGGTGGGGGCAAGGTGCTGGATATCGAGGTTTTTTTCACGAGGAATGGGATCAGGGAGAAGGCGTGGGATGGGAATGAGGAGTTGGATCAGAGGTGTGTTGGGGGCAATGTGGGGATTCGCGGGGAATGCGATTTGTATCCTGCAGTGGGCGTGTTTGGGGGCGTGGAGTTTGAGGTGGTGTTTTCGCCTGAGGGGTGGGTGTTTAATCCTTATTGACGGGGAGGGGGTTCGTGAGATGGCAAGAATGTGTGGTCGACCGTGTAGTGTTGGTATCATTGTAGTGTTGGTATGATTCAATATAGATGTATGCATGCAATAAATATTTCGCCATATAATCATCTTTTCCGCCTCCATGCTTTGCCGTACACGATCTAAATCCTACCACTTCACCTACTCACCTTATTGATTCTCGTCGCCAGCCCCTTCCCCTACAGAAACCTCACTGGCACAGCAACAACGACATCGCAACCAATTCCCCATCCCCTTGCCAAAAACATCCAGTCTGGACGCTCACACCCCTTCCCTCCCCAACACGCCATACCATACACGACAAACTGCCCCGCCATGATCCTCGGACCTTCGACCCTTTGAACGTGGTACCTCTCGTCTCCGCTCTGCCCGAACAGCACTTTTAGCTTAGGAATAGTAAGAAGTGGGCGCTACCCAATCGCAGGAGTCGACTTATAGTTGAGATTCTCGTCCAGGAATATATTTGCACATGTCAAATCCCCGTGGATGACACCGGCGCCGTGGATAAAGTTGATCGATTTGAGAGGCCCAGCGAAGCTTTCGTTCGAGAGTCCGCTGTAATGAGCCCGGTAAGGCATATGGTTCCACCCGTAAACAGTCTTCCGGGCAGTTGAGGAGAATGCGCACACTCAGCAGGGTTGCTTCAAAGTTTGAGTGGCTGAGGTACGAACTGTGCCATACTGAACTCCGTTTCCCCTTCCAAGTAGTCAATAATCCCTTTTCAGCTCGCTCTTTTGCCTAACTCAAGTGAACGCCATCTTCGCAGCAATATCGCGCCCAATCATCGAACAAAAAGGGCGAGTCCATCAGGGACGTGTATGCATCTGGCAACACCAATGGAAGATGTATCTTTACCGCAACAACTTCAGACTCCTCCTCCTCCTCTTCAGCCTCTTCCTCTGCCTCCAATTCATCCCTCGCAGTTACCCCTTCTATCTCGACTTTTTTCATCAAAATACTTACGTACGGAGTTTGGCCGAGACCGGGCTTTCGGAAACGGGGTCGGACAAGATAGTCCCACTGCCGTTCTTGCGGAAGCGACAGATACCGAAGACATCCATCCAACGCGCAAGCATCAACATGTACGCAGAACCAGTACCTAGAATAATCCCACGTGTTCTTCTCTTCCGCCTCCTTCTCCTCGACGAGGGCCTCTTCCGATTTCGTCCATGCCGTGAACATCTCCTGGACTCGCTCCACGGTCGCGCCATCGAGGGACCTGCAATCTTCTCGGACCGTGAAATCAAGCGTGGGGATCAGGTGATGCCTGTTCAGGCGGCGGATGTTGGCTTTCGTCAGCGCTGACCACCCATCCAGGAATTGCTTCCAGGCTTCGTCGCTCCGGTAGTAGCAGCGGTAGATGATGAAGCCCCATTTTGAGTGGTTACGGAGTTTCTTCCAGGATCTTCCTAATGACGGGGGTCGGGTGGTTATAGGACGTTGTGGTTGGAGAGAAGGTCTTGTGGCTTGACAAGATGGGATCGCGGCAAGATGATGGAGAGTGGAGCTCCTGGCAATGATTCGAGACGTTCGATTGGACCACGATGTCAAGACGCTCGAAAGCATTGCTCATTGAAGTGAAGACGTCGCTAGGTCCCATGGCAGGGGTAGGGTTGGGCGGCGCGGGTAGGAAATTATGGGAGGAAGCGGCAAGAGAGTGCCGCGGCACGAAAGGGGGAATGCGAACGGCTCCTGGGATGCGGTAGATGATTCTAAGAGTTGAAAAATTGAGGATGAGAGAAGTGAGGGAATTGAGAACATGACAAGAAAGTTAGCGGTTCTGGCGGCCAATTTCTCAGGGTTAGGGTTAACAGGCTGCGGCTAGGTTCCCGAAATTGTGGAGTCTTAAAGTACACTTGGCAGCCGAAAGACCTTGACGAACAGGCAATAAGCACATAAGCTTCAGCGCCCCAAACTGCAGCTGTAGCATTTACGAAAGCAAGAAATTAGAAGCGTCAGAACACACCTCTGGTCATAATGCCGTCCGACGAAAGCGGCATCGCTGACTCCAGCGGAACTCTCACCTATTCCGTTCCCCTTGAAACCAAGTCTATCTTCCAGCATGGGCTGTTGAAGAATCCACTCATCGCGCCGACTCTTCCAAAAGAGATTGAAGAATGTGCGGAGAGGGTGCGGTTCGAGGGCACCGATAAGCCCAGTATACCGATCAATTGGCGCTTTGCCGAGAGTATTTCCGTCCTCAAGGGCCTGGAGGCTGCGATGATCAACGTCCTAGTAAAGAGGAAATATGGTGTTGTCGCCCAGGAGGCTGTCATCAACACGTCAGTATCGTGCTCTCTTTCTTCCCGATATTGAAGAGAAGGAGAAAGATCCGCAGCTCTAGACAGAAACACACAACTAGAGTAATACCACTAACGCTTGACCATGGAACAGCGACCACGCCCAACTCTTCATCATGTCTTGCCTTCTCTACACCATCGATCCTGGAAACCAGAACATTACCCCTGCATCTATGGCCGATGCAGAAGCCCGCGCACAGTTCGAGCGGTACTTCAAAAACTGCGACCTGCATGGCGCTGCCAGCAGCCCGTACCGCACATCCGCGACGAACATTTACAAGACCAAAGACGGTAGGTTCTTCCATTTGCATGGCAGCATGAATCCGGAGCCTACACAGGCCAGTGTGGGACTACCCCCGTACAACAGGGAAATCACAACTCCCGAGGAAAGCTGGAAACCGTACATGGAGAAGGTCGGCCAAATCGATTCGCAGGAAATGCAGCGTCTCGCCTCCGATGAGTACAAGCAAGCGGGCACTATCTGCTGGACCATCGACGAGTTCAAAGATAGCGAACATGGAAAGGCGAATGCACATGTCGGTTTGTATGAGATCTTCCCTGTCGAGAACAGCAGATCAAAGCAGCCTCCGTGCTGGTGGCCAGAATCCCCAGAGACGTCACCCCGGCGCCCACTCGCAGGTCTCAAGGTCGTAGATCTAACCCGTGTAATTGCCGCACCAGCAGTAACGCGCGGTTTGGCGGAGTTGGGAGCCAGTGTCATGCGCATAACAGCACCGCACATCACCGACATGAGTGCACTGCATGTGGACTTCAACTGGGGCAAGTGGAACGCTCATCTTGATTTCCGCGAGGAGGAAGACCGTGAGAAGCTGCGCGCCTTAGTCCGCGAAGCCGACGTCGTAGTCCAAGGCTACCGCCCCGGTGTGCTGGACAAGTACGGCTTCTCGGTGGACGGGCTCCTCGAACTAACCAAAGACCGTGAACGAGGACTCATTGTCGTGCGCGAGAATTGCTATGGCTGGAACGGACCGTGGTCTTATAGGAGCGGGTGGCAGCAGATTTCCGACGCCTGTGTTGGTGTGTCCATGGAATTCGGGCGCGCGATGGGCAACGATGAGCCCGTCACTCCGGTCTTTCCAAACTCGGATTACTCCACCGGAGTTGCGGGGGTGATTGCCATCCTAGATGCAATTCTGAGGAGAGGTGCGGAAGGCGGATCCTACAAGGTCGATGTACGTTTCGCTTACTGAGTGGTCTTCTTACACAGTGGTTAACTGGAACAGATCGCCCTGAATTATTACTCGCAATGGCTAGTAGATAGCGTCGGCACCTATCCCCAAGACGTCTGGGAGGACGTCTGGAACTGCAACGGTCGGCAGGTCTTTCGTCACTACCACAACATGCACTACACGCTTCCACGCTTCCTTGCGATGCTGAAGCAGAATGCAGGCGATGTTGTGTTCAAGCCCGCGTTCTTCGAGAAGCGATATTCAGGGGCAATTGGTAAAGACATCCTATGCCCAAAACCTGTGATCAGGTTTCCCCAAGGACCTGTGGAGTTGAGATATAACGTTGGGACGAGGTCGAATGGAGTAGACCAGGCGAAGTGGCCGGAGAATTTGATGACGGAGGTGGTGGCTTAATGTGTGACGTTGACACGTATCGGGATATGTCTTTGGGCTTGCTTTATAGCCTCGTTTAACTTACCCTATGATATGGCATCTCTATGCTCGTGGATAATACTTGGATGTTACACCAGTCACGTGATCAACTCATCCCAATTTGCAAACGGACGCGCAAGTTGTGTTCTCCTTATAAAAGAGAACAGAAATTAGTCTAGGGCTAGGCAGGAAGATGTCTCCCGTAGCCGCATCAGCACGTTCTGCGTCTGTTGTAGGAGTAGTGGTGGCCGGTTGACAATTAATATACACGGATGCTGTGCCACAATAAACACTTCCTATTCCGGAAAAGGCAGCAACATCAATCGGTGACTTTCGGAGACCGTGAGACACCGCAGAAAACCTCGCGGACGCCTTTACAACTTCTGTCTTATTGCAGAACTGGACATTGAACGCTCTTAAGCCGCGCGCAGTTCGCAGATTTTCGTGCTCTAATTTCGCACTCTGCGACAGGTAACCGACATGGCGCCTATCAGCGAAATCTTGTCCATCGGGATTCGCTATCTTCTCTATGTCTTTCTCATACGGGTAAGTGGCTTGAGGATGCGAATTCCCTGATTGAAGAAATGGCCACTCACCTTTTCGTAGTGTGTCTTGGTTTACGGCTACCGCATCTTCCTTCATCCGTTGCATAACATACCTGGACCGTTTGTGGCCAGATTCTCCGACTGGTACGGCGCACATCACGCCTTTCTGCGAAGAGGACATGAAGTCACGTACCAAAATCACCGAAAATATGGTGAGTCCATTCAGAGAGACCTTATGAGACCATTCTCACAAAATATCAATCGCTAACGCAGTGTTCAACAGGAAGTGTGTACCGTCACGGGCCCAACAAGCTCGTCTTCAACACTGTCCAAGCACTCCATGGTAGTAACTCCTGCTCCACGCCAACCACTTTCCCACTCATTCTCATTCACAGATATCTACCAGAACGATCGCCTCTCCAAATCTCGCGCTTACCTAGCCACCAAACCCCACCCCACCATCTCCAATCTTTTCAACGTCCTAGACAAGCGCCTTCACCGCACCAAACGTCGTGTAATCGGCCAAGGCATCAACGACAAGGCAATGCGGGAATTCGAGCCCCTGATGTTGAGCCACATCGACACTTTCGTCCGTTCATTGGTCAAGTCCGCTAGCAGCACCAACTTAGACGCAACGGAACCCAAAGTAGTGAACATGACACCTGCAATCAAATCTCTCACCCTGGACACGATCACCCACCTCGCCTTCGGCTCTCCTCTATCCCTTCAAACCCAACCACAACGTCATCCCTACTTCCTCCGTGGTCTCGCAATAGCGAATTACCGCACAAACATGTACATCCAGTTCCCTGTTATCAAACACTTCGACTACATCGAGCGAATTCTGTACCCTTTCATGTGGACGAGCCAAAAGACGTTTTATCGAACGTTGAGGGAGATGATCGGTCAGAGAGCGATGCAGGGGAAGGTGGAGGGGAAGAAGGATCTCTATGAGTTTGTGAGAGACGTGAAAGATCCGGAGACTGGGGAAGGGTTGGGCATGGCGGATGTGTGGAGTGAGGCGGCGTTTTTGGTGCCGGCTGGTATGTCTGAGACCCTATGCCCTCTCTTGCATCCGTCGGATCCTTTATTATGCTCTATTCCCTTTCAACCCTCACAAGGTGGGAAGAATACGTATTAGACCTGTGCTGACCCTCCCTTCGCATAGGAGGCGACACCACCGCCACAGCCCTCGCCGCAACTCTCCACTACCTATCCCACTCTCCCTCCGCATATACCCGTCTCGCCCGCGAGATCCGCACAACGTTCACTTCGGCCTCCGACATTCGCCTCGGTCCCAAATTAGCGAGTTGCTCTTACCTACGTGCCGTCATCGATGAAAGCATGAGACTCACCCCGCCGACTCCTACGACCTTGTGGAGGGAGGAGATCCCTTCTCGTATCAAGGGAGAGAAGAAAGAGCCGTTGGTCGTCGATGGCATTGTAGTTCCGCCCGGAACGGAAATCGGAGTCAGCATCTATGCGATCCATCACAATGCAGAGTACTTCCCCGAGCCGTTTGCTTTTAGACCTGAGAGATGGCTTCCTGGTGAGACCTTCTCAGACGCCAAGGGTCTTAAAAAGGACGAAGCAGAGAGGCAACGCAAATTAACGCTCGAAGCATTCACGCCTTTCTCCCTGGGGCCGCGCGGCTGCGCTGGAAAAGCAATGGCGTATTCGGAGACGAGTCTCGTGTTGGCGAGGTTGTTGTGGTGTTTGGATTTCGAGCGTCCTGGAGCAAACAAGAATAGGGATGCTGAAAGGGAGAGTATGGGTAAGGTGCCGGAGTTTCGGGTTAAGGATCAGTTTAGTGCGTTGACCGAGGGGCCGGAGTTGGTGTTTCGGAAGAGGGGTGAGGCGTGGAGGGAGATGTTTGAGGACGAGGATCGTGCGGAGTGATGGTACTGGAATTCTCTTGTTTGGCGTCCGAGTGACGCGACGGACGGCACCTCTGTCCTGCGAGCTTGCAGGCCGTCGTGGGGGATACAGGGTGCTGCAAACGGGTTCATTTTCTAGGGCTACTTACCCTACAATAAATAGAGCGAATCGCAATTTGCCGTACTCTCCTTACAACAGCCTAGAGGGTCTGTGGTTTTCAGCGGACATTCCACTCATTCTGCGAGCCTCATAACCGGTAAGCGTCCTGTAAGGCGAACCCCTCTGCTTGAGTGGCGAGCATATCGTTTGAAAACATGGCGAGTATTCCGACCTTGGTGGTATTCGACGATTGTGGACCCAAAGGAGATAGAGAACAGGTACACGGCTTTTTTGCACCTTTGAAGACTCCACTAAGCACCTGCCTCCTTCTCCTCCTTTATAGCCCAAGATCCAGAAGTACCGACGATCGATAACCTAACGGCGAATCCATCCACCGACAGCGTCACTTCACTTCGAAACCCCACCCCATCTCCATTGAACCATCTCTCGCCCTCCTTCTCCCACTCAAAACTTAACCCCCAGCTTCCACCCCACCGCAAGACCCCGACTCCAAATAAAGCACCCCAGACTCACAACATAACACAGCAGCGTCCAAACGACAACGCCCCAATACCGCCCACCAGCAGCCTGAATCAGCGCGCCCGCAATCGGGATCCCCGTCAGCGTGCCAAAGCTCACAACGGTGTAGCACGTGGCATAGTACCTGCCATATTGATTGGTCTCGCAGAGCTGCCCGACGCAGACGGGGGTGAGGCTGATGTTGCTGCCGGATGCGAAGCCGAAGATGACAGCGTAGACGATGATGAGGCCTTTGATGACAGCGCCGCTGCTCGTGTCCGCGGCGACGGTGGGTGCGATGAGCGATGCTGGGAGCCAGAAAGTCACCGTCGTGGCGGCGCAGAGGGCGAGCATGCCGATCATGGAGTTGAAACGGCCGAGCTTGTCAGCCATGTAGCCGGGGGCCCAGCGGCCTAGGCAGGAACCCGCGTTGAAGATGGCGACGAGTTGGTAGGAGAAGGCTGTGGAGAGGGCGCCGCTGGAGGCAGAGAAGGAGGTGATGTACGTGATTGGTATAAAGAGGCCCCATTCCATGAAGTAGATACCCAGAGTGAGCAGCAAGTATGGCGGGTCCTTGAAAATGGTGAAGTCGGGCATGACGCTCTGGCCGGGTTTGGGAGGGAGCCGAGAACGAATGAGCAGTATGGCGAGACCGCAGCAGAAGACGAATATGAATCCCAGGATGCGGGTCGCCCATGCGAATTCGACGGAGGGTAAGAGTTGCCGGAGCAACAGGGGAAAGATGATGCCACCAAAGGAGCCGCCAGCGGCAGCTATGCCTGTTGCATTGGCACGCTTTTCGAGGAAGAAATGACCCACTGCTGCGAAGGCTGGCGTGAAGATGAGGGATGTACCAATGCCCCCAAGCACACCGAAAACGATCATGAAGTGCCAGTACTCTACTCATGTTAGCTTGGCCCATTGGGACAGCAGAAGCACTCACGAGTGCATATCCCGAGCAGAAACATGCATGCACACACGAAGATGCTGCCAGCAATGACCAACATCCGTGGGCCATGCGCATCGAAGACAGGTCCGATCTGGATGCCGCAGAAGAAGGAGAGGAAGACATAGACACCGAAGATCCATCCGATGGTGCTCTCGTTGTAGCTCTTAAGCTGATGCTCGCTGAAGTACTGAGTGAACACGCCAATCGTGTTCCTGTCAACAATCAGTTTCGACTTCCAAGACAGATTTTTAGCATCGGACACTCACATCATCCCGAAACCGACAAAGGATCCGGAAAAGCTGCCTAAGACAACAAGCCATGCTTGTAGTCCGCCCTCGGGATAAGACACCTCTGTAAGATGAGATACGACGGAATTGCCATCTCCGTCACCTTCGTATGCTTCATTCTTCTCTCCACGTGCCGGGGCAGAAAAGGAGTGAGTTGGGTGTGAACGGCATCGCGTGACGATCTGCTCAATCGGATCGCTGGGTGGGATGGAAAATTCAACCGAGGGGAAGGTGTTCGCCCTCGTAAGTTGATTGCGTTCGGTGAATAGTCCTGGCGTGCTGCCGTTGGGGTCGTGGGTCATCCGAGTGCTGAGTCGATGTTGGAGAAGGCTTGACGTAACGAGGACGACAGTCCTCGATGCAGTTGTCAAGATGCCGTGCTATAGCTAAACGATGTTTCGCTGAGAGATGCTACCGAAATGAAAGAATACAGCCTCCTCCGCAAAAGTTGATGGGACGCAAAAGCTCCTCGTCCTTTCTTGGGTGCCCTTTATGGTGTCAAAAAAGGTTGTGTTCGAGATCGTACAAACTTACGATATTGTAGGTTTGTATTAGTAATGATTTAGGCGGGAAGTCCCCGTTAGGCTTAGAGGGGCCTCGTCTAGGCATAGCTGCTTTGCTCAAGCTGCTGTTAACCTGCCTTTAACCTGCCTACGAGAACATTTCATCCCTCTCACTTTACAAGTGCCGACAGTAACCGGTTTCACTTACTACTTCCTCTTAGGCTTAGGGGCTGGGCGGAATACACATCACTCAGTGCATCCAACCTCAACATGCCTCACGGTTTAGCGCATATACTCTTTTTGACTTTATTATACGGTAGACTCCCGCGAGTTGCAGCGAAGGGTGCTACCGACTAGTAAACGGCGTCCAAACCACACCTGTCTTCCTCAAAGACGCCGTAGGAAACCCCTTTTTTGAAGGACGAGTCGAGCAGATTACCATCGACTGGAAGGGCAAATTCCTCGCTGGCGGGGTTACCGGCATTGTTCAGCTCCTGCCCTCCGGCGACGTCGTCAAATCGCCCTGGCATATCTGAGCGCACACAATGACACGATAACTCTATCGCAGCGGCTACGGTGGGTACAAGAGGCAGCTAAAGGGCTGCAATTGCTTCATCCATCATTACACCAGTGGCCACTTGCAAGGTAACTCTTTGCAATTCCTGCTTCATGGCGGTGAGAATTCGGTGGGACGCTCACCCTCTACTATACAGTAACATGTCCTGAAGCCCGCACTAGCCTGCCTCTAGAACCTGATCCGAACAGAAAAGGTAGGAGCTGGAAAAGTGCCATATCCCAGCACATGTCGGCCGCTTCCGAAGTCAAGACATGTCAGAGTTGAAAAGTTGAATAAGAAACATTGAAAGTACATGGGGTATATAACGCGGGTTGGGACTGAACATGCAACAAGAAAAAAAGAAGAAAAAGAACAGGGAGAAGAAAGCTGTGTGCAATGGTCTAGGTCGAGTTAGTAAATCGATGGCTACCAAGACCAGCGGATGCACTCACCGTTATAACAGCCAGAGCTCTACTCAACCCTAAAAAGCCGATCATACTCCGGATCCAGAAGCCGCCGCATCTTCTCACGAATCCCATCGTCCTCGCCCTCGCGAAACCTCTGCGCAGGATCCCCAATCCGGATCAAGAAGCCCTTGACATCCATACCCGGGTCGATCTCGTGCATCAATGCTTCCACCACTTCCGCGATAAACTGTCTGTACGTGACGGCGACGAGGATGGCGGCCCAGAGATCTGCTGGTGACGGAGCGGTTTCTCCAGGTACGCCGTTTCGCTTCCGCCATGATGGCCAGGTGGACGTGGTTGTGGAGGCGGTGCTGTGGGCAGAGTCGATGCGGATGGCATTGGCGTTCTCGGCGTTGGTGTAGATGTCGGTGGGCATGCTACTAATCCGCTTGATGAGCGGGGTGAGCGCCATGAGGACGGTTTCGCCGCCTGGTTTGGAGCCGATTCCTGTTCAATGGTTAGTGGAGCCTTAGATAGGTGCCTCAACCGAAGAACTCACGGCGCAGTTGCTGGATTAACACTTCCTGATCCGGCCTTTCGCGACCGTTGCGAAACTTGTCGTACTCCGGGTTAAGCGGGGAGAGATTGATGAACATGGAGAGAAGCAGGACCATGCCCCTGTTCTTCCACCGTTCTTCGTGTGGAAGCCCGAATGGGCGCGTCTTGTACGACGAACTCAATCTGTCCGACATGAGCTTGTAGAGAGAAGGGTTGGTGTTGGTAGCGGCGTCTTGGGAGGCCACGAGGGCCACACTCTTGGGCGTGTCGGGTGCTTCGACGGGCGTGCTCGGCTGAGTGAGGATGCTGTCTGGGGCTTCTCGAGGTTCGGGTGGGGTGAAGACGCGAGCGTCTGTCGTTTGGATGGTGCTTGTGAAGGTACTTGTGAGTGATGGTTTCTGCATATGCTGGGACTTCTTCGTCTTGAGAGCTGGCTGGATGGAGGTGATGTTTTCGTCGGGCTTGTCTTGAGGCGCAGTGGGGGAAAGCCTTGCGTCAGCTTCGATGGAAGCTTTCGTGTTATAGCGGATGGCGATCTTGTCAGCGGCGCGTTGCGCGCTTCCGAGAGCCTTGTCGAGTTTCTTTGAGATGGAGGTCTTTTTGGCTTTGATGATGTTCTTGACGTCGCGCGCGATGAGTTTGCTGGCCCAGGCGAAGCCCGTCTCGGGGGGAGGCAGGGCTCCGAGCGGAGTAGCGACTTTTTTATACTGCGCGCGCATGATGTGTTTCTCTGAAGGACGGGGCAAGCTGAGCCAGAAGCTGCCTGGGTCGCTGTGGAGCATGTTTGTGGTGGGTTGAGAGTGGAGGAGATGACTTGGACGAATCTCTGCTGGGCGCGGTGAGGATGATTGCTCGAGGATACTTTTCTGCTTGAGATGTGTGCTCTGTATGGTAGCTTTGACGGTTGGTCTTCGAAAGAAATGGCTTTGCCGAAAAAGTTGGGTCGAAGTTGTTAAGAGAGACGAAGGTTGGTTGTGAGTTGACACTGGAGGAGATGACTCGCACGACTGCCAGTAGATTCTGCTGGACGCGACGAGGATGAAAGCTCGAGAACAGTTTTCCGCTGGAAACGTGTGCTTTGTAAAGTATCTTCGTGAGTGTTGGCCTTCAAAAGAACTGACGTCGCCGAGAAGGTCGGTTGTGTCGAAGTGGTTGAAAGGAGAAGAAGAGAGGAAAACGCGAGAAGGAGGGAATAGGAGGGCAACTAAGCTGTTGCGTCACGCGTACGCGTTGGCAAAATTTACGTCGCGTGTGAGTGAGGACGTGTCGTGTGTAGTGTTGTTGTGGGCGAGACGCGTGCCTGGTGAAAGCCAGGCTCGCTTTCACCGACGGCGGCGCCGATACGTAGGCTTTCGGCATTGGTCTAAGAGAGAGGGGGAAAAGTATGTCTAGGTACAAGGTAGCCGATTGAAGTAGTGTAATTGGGACACAATATATTGTTCTCGTGGGCTGGCTTTCTGTTTCTGGAGAGCAGTCTTGGTGTTCAAGAACATACATAAGTTGATGGACATGTGGGACAGTTACATCCAATTGAGCAAGAGCAGCAGTCAAGCAACCGTTACCTGTATGCATATCACCGTATCACTCATGGTACTAGTGCTAAGGTTCGAGTGGTTGGTATTCTACCACTGTCGAGTCGTCCTGTTAATGACAAGCGCCCGTGGATAGAACTAGAGGCAGTACGGCCTCGATGATTTTCTCAACACTTCAACACTATACACATTTCACAATACAACAGGTTGATCCTGAAGTTGGGGGAGTCTAACTAACTGCGAGGATCTTATTGCAAAAAGGAGCAGGCAATGTCAGTTCTGTGTCGTGGTTCCGTCCCAAGGGGTCCCAGTTTCCTTTTGCCCTACGTCTACCATGGGCAAAACACCAGCTATTGAAGCCCATAGACCCTGCAACAAAGACAGGAGCATGTCCCACGATACCCATTTCCCTTCTCCCTATCTACGATTACTTGATCAGATATATATATATTCGCACGGCTCTCTGCCATGTACGAATGAATACAAAACCCTATTCTCCCAGAGACAAAGACATGTCACACTGAACGCCACAGCATAGCAAACGAGCTTCACCCTGATTCTTCTTCGAGCACGTAAGCCGTGAAGCAGGAATGGAAGCTCTTGAATAACGATGTGCCTAGGCTGATGGCAGTGAGATACGCATTTTGGGGCTATTCGACAATAAAGGTGCTGAAACGATCAAGCAAGGTACTATCTGAAAAAGAAGACACCTACCTACCTAGTGAGCTACGCACCTAGTACCCTCCTGTCAAAACAGGGTTTCCCAAAAAGTAGAAATTGATAGTCCACGTACCATCTCCCCATTCCTTCCTTACCGATCCACCAATACACCAATACACCAAACACGCCCAAACACCCACGACCTCCATCTCAGAAACCCAGAACCCAGTATCCACTGCAACCATTTCCCCTGCCTAACCCCCATCTCCGTCCTCCGTCCGCAAATCCCGAAAAACCGGCACCAGCAAAATCCACCCTACCCTGGCGTCCACGCGTCCTCAGCACCGGCCCCGTTCCTCCACCATCCATCTCCACCCATACCACTATCCCTATCCGCTTGCCAATCCCCACCTAGCCATGCTTGCCCGAGCCCCCCGAGCCCCCCGAGCCCAGCGAGCCCGGCGAGGCTCCACCGTTGCTAACGGCGACCCTTTCCCCCCTGGCAGCCTCCTTCCCAGCGTAAAACTCCTTCTCCTCCTCCCTTCCCTTCTTTCCCACATGGCAGGGTTACCTTAGACACACACACGTGCACGACGCACTACCCGTACTCCACTCACCCACCCATCGAGCTAAATTGGTCACCAAGGTCCGATTGACGCCAGTGGCGGTCCCGATGAATACATGGCTACCCTTGATCATGCTTCAGACAACGGCAGTTCCGTTCCTGAGCGCCGTTACGTGTATCTACTGGTACTGGTAACATCTCGGCGAGGAGCCGGCGAGATGCATGGTCGGGAGTTGTTTTGGCCGACGGAGGGGTTCGGGGTGACTAGTAGGAACTGTGTAGGTGAGTGAGTGAGAGTGAGAGGGATGGATCGAGATCAGTAATTCATAGACAAGATCTGAGCTTCCCTTCCGAGGTGGATGTACAAGTAATTCCCGCCCGACGACAACCTAGGAGCCAGGTAGGTACTCTGGTTGATAGTCGGCATACAGTATATCCCTCCTTATCTCCTCTTATTACCGCGGATCTAACAGCCATACTAAACGCCATCGATCACCCTACTGACTATAGATTCAAACCATGCTAGACCAAGACTACATTCGTAGATGCAAAGCGCAAATGGAAGCCACGATGTAGCATTACTGTGTATATATGTGCGGTCACAGTTCCGCAGTTTTGCTGCGGCATGTTACCGCGTCGGCGTCTTGACGTCATGGATCTCATTAGTCGACACCGCTAGGCGGCACCATTGTAGCCACCACCAAAACACCAAAGATCTAAGAGACACCGAGATGCTCCTAGAGCGGAACTAGTCGAGTTGTCGAGGTTAAGACGACGTCGGGAATGGTATCCAGCAGATCGATTCTTCCTGACTTCTGATTCGGCAGATGATCCAGCGCCGAGCACGTCGAACAAGCAAGTAGAGAGGGATGTATTGTATCTAGCGTTTGATCCCAACGGTGATCTGTCTAGTCATCATCCAGAGAAGAAAGTGTATCTAACAAGTGTGTCGAGTAGAGGCATGGCACATAAGCCGACCTATCCAGAACCTTTTCGAGAGTCCCTATTAAAACGCCCTGCCCGTTACCCAGAGTGGTCTATCAAATGAGCTGCATCAGCACAAACGAGGACGCCTGAAAAACGCAAAACAGAAAGCCGCCGCATTGGAAAACACAAATGAACCGCTCAACACCTCTCCCATGAACATTGGTCGCGACGTGGACTGGAATGAGACCGCCAGGAGCACAACGTAACAAATGTACATGAAGCAGATGGAGCCACCAGGCGGGGGAATCAAGGATCCAGTCCTCGGCGCTCCTATCGAATAAAAGGCACACGCCGAATGCGAGGTCGGATGAAACGAAAACTTTTTGGTGCGCGACAAACCAGAACGCCGGGAAAATGCAAATCAGACGGGATAATGGGATCTAGAGATCTAATGTTGAGATCGAACCAGGTGGTATCATGCGGAGCGCGTGCAATGCTGATGCAAGCGAAAACGCGAGGGAGATAAATTGGTATAACGCTGAAGAACCACAGACCAAACGTCTTAAAACATGGAGGGATCCATGCCGGTCATGCCGGCACCCGCCACGTTGACGTTGAGAGCCTGCAGATTCGCAAGTTGCGCAAGCTTGAGCTCTGGGTTGCAGTTGGGAGCGTGTGCGCGATGGTACTTGAGTCCGTTCAGATTCTTGTATCGTTTTCCGCATGTGTCGCACCGGTAGGGCTTCTCCTTCTCCATGCCGACTGTTCCTGGATAGGGGATCGAGGTCAAGGGGTCCACAATGGAGAAGGTGCCATCCTCGTTCTCCTTGAGTTGCTGGTTCTGATGACCGTGCTGTCCGAGTGTTAGTGAAATGGAGCACAGAGGTTGTGTAAATATAACATACCTGTTTGTGGTACTTCAGGCCGTTCTGGTTCTTGTAGGCCTTCTCGCATCCAATGACTGGACACCTGAAGGGCTTGACTTCCTCGGGGAAAGGCAACTGAGGGATGTTGGCACCCGCCATGATCTGCTGCTCTCGTATCCTCTTGGCCAGATCGCTTTGCTCGGTCGAACTCATCTTCTGGAAGTTGTTGTATGCGGCCTGGAGTTGCTGTTGCGTACAGCCGCCACCATGCTTGCTGAATAAACGCTTTCCCGGCTGGTCGATGGTTCCATCAAACCCCGGCAAGCCATTGACCATGCCATTTCCGAGGTTCATGTTCCCAAAGTTCATAGTATCCATGCCTTGCATGCCTATCATGGGCTGTCCGAAGCCATTGGAGAAGTCCATGTCAAGCTCGGCGGGCGTGCCGGGATGTGATGACTCTGGCGAAGTCAGATTGTTTGTGTTCTGCATGGGTGCGGCGCCGAGGGTTGGGGTGTTCACAGAGGACACGGTAGGATTATTCTGCAGTCCAAACTGTTGAGAGGTGGCAGGGGTGCTGGGAGTCGAGGTGCGCAAGCCTTGATGCTGCTGCATATTGGCCAAGTTGACGTTGAGTTGCTGCAGTTGGCTCTGGTTCTGGTTGAATTGCGACTGAGATTGTTGAGGGGTGAGTGCAGGCGTCTCCTGGATCGGTGCCAGGCCGTCCATGTTCGTGTTGACGTCGTCCATCTCCATGTTGTCCAAGCCGTCCATGTCCTGGACGGTCGACAGGTTGCTTCGGCTGAAGGAACCGAGCCTCTGCGGCCTGAAGCCTCCCATCGAGTTCTGCCTTGGATGGAAACCGAGCTGCGTCTGCATTGCCGGCTCGCCTTGGGTCTGCATTTGGCTGGCGGAGGTTGCTCCAGCGGAGGCACCTGATGTGGGTGGCAGTCCGCCGTTGCCGGACTGGGTGGCACGCGGCGGAGGCGCATTGGCATGCACCTCTTCGAAATGCTGCAGCAAATCGTGTAGCGAGGCGAGGGTGAGGCCGCAACAGGTGAAATCCTTCATAAAGGCGGCTTCCATCTTGGGCAGATAGGAAGAGGAGTGGAAGGAGGGCGAGTTGTTGAACTGGGCCGGAGAGGTGCCGGTCATCATGACACTGTTCGATGCGCATTAGTACTGCTCCACGGCAGGCGGTTGTGCAATCAGAGATACTTACTCATCTCGGATCCAAGAACCGACAGAGACGCCACCCCAGCTCATGCCACCGGCGAAGCTTCCCATCCCCATGTTGCTCTCCCTTCGAGGCCTATCCTTCATGGAGATGGGTCGAGCTCCGCTCCCAAAGAAGGAGGAGCCGAGGCCATTGCTTATGGAACCGTGACGACCGCCTATGCTCGGGCGGGCATCGAGGAAGTCGGGGGCGGCGGAATGAGGCGGATTGGGAGTGGCGCTGGCATCGCGGCTGGCATTCGCCTTGGCCTCCTGCAGCGCAAACGTGAGATTGGAGGTCTGGTTCTGCGGAGGCGAGGAGGAGTTGACGCGCGGAGGGGTGATGTCTATGGGAGTTGCCGCCTGAGCCATGTTGGGCAGGGGCAGCCGCTGCCGGGGGCTTTCGGGGAAGAGGGGGAAGGTGCAGTCGTCTGCAGCGTCTTCGAAGAGAAGGTCGGTGTCGGAGAGTTGGGGGGGCAGGGGACCCAGCTCGTGGGGCTTGCGATACCAGGAGAAGAGGAGGTCGTCCCTCTTATGACGACCAAAGTGAGGAGAGGCGGCCTGGGTCACCGGGGTCGAGACGGGCGTCGAGTCTGCGGTTGAGGAGGGCTCGGGGTTGGTGGAGTTGGGCGAGTGGCAGAGGGGTGGCGGGGTCTCGAGGGAATCCAGCGTGAAGGATTGCTAGGTAGGGCTGGCGACGGTGATACCGAGTGCGATGGGGGAACAGCGACGTCGCGGCGGGCGGGCTGGGAGCGCAACTTTGCGTGTGTTCAGCTGGTGTTGTCTGGTAGGGAGCGACAGAGCGACAGGATGCGCTTCGGAGGCACACGGCGTTGGATGGGCAGCGTCGTGGAGAAATGATGGAGGGGACTTGTACAACAAAATGGAAGGGAGACTTGGGGCAATCCGAGGGCGCCGTTGGGACAGGTCGTTGGGATAAATGTCGAGGGGCGGTGACGGAGTGGTCGATGGACCAGCCGGGTAAGTCTCCCGGGTGGCAGCCAATCAGCTGAGGGCGGCCAAGCGGTCAAGGGGACTCCCTGGCCCAAGTGTGAGAGACGGGGATGGCTCGGATGCTACAGTACAGCGAAACGATGAGGAGCAGGTCGCCATGTCGAGGGAACAGTGTTGTTATATATATAAGTTATGCTGCTCGTGGTCGTTGGTCGGGGTGGTGGGAGAAGATGAGTGTTGGGTTGAGAATGGAAACAGGTATGATCAAGAAGATGACAAGAGGTACAACAGAATAGGCGTTTGTGGTTCTGGGGTACTGTGGTGTGCCTTCAAGGGAAGATGGATGCGAGAGGGATCCTGCCGATAATACTGTGTACTGTGGTACATCCGGAGTACCTCCACCGTAGAGCCATCTAAGGCCAAGTTATATTTTTATTCTCATTGTCATGATCATAATACTGTATGTTCATCGATGCAGCTGCTCACTGATGTCGCTCGCCCTCCACGGCCGGCCCAGGGTTCCCAAGGTTGATGATTCACCGCGATTACGGAGCTACGCCCGGCCCAGGAAGGCGCGCCTCAAAAGAGCAGCATCCCCTAACGTAAAGTTACAGGCGTGGCGTCCGCTTCAATCCCCCTCCCAACTTCGCCTTCGCCGGTCTTGTCCCTCAAATCTCCCAGCCCATGCCCACGCCCAAAAACCACAACCATCGACATTATAAACAACATCCTACTAAGTCCAAACGCTTGCTTCTAAAAGGCTGCTCCACTCCTTCTCCTCCCTTCACAGAACCTTGTTGGAACAAGCTTGGTGAGTCGGTGGGACTGTCCCCCACGTGGCGCCGAGGCAACGCGAAGGCCACGCAGGTGAGACGGTGCAGGGCTTCTCCCTGTTCGCTGCATCATGTCGCCTCCATAACCTTTCGCGGGGCGCCGAAAGAACACCCCTCTCCCCCTTGCCCCAGGCAAGTTGCTGTGGTACATCGCCGATACCTCCCAGTCTACCACAGTACCGAGTGTAGCAAGTACACCAACAACAAACCTCCAAAACGGAGAGCTGCTTGCTCCACACCCCCATTGTTGATCCTCAACTCATCAATTGCTGCACCGCTTTCGCCATTGACCTGTCCCAAGAACCCACTGCGCAGCTCCCCTCCATTCGCCCGTCCCATAGATCATCATCATTGCCTACTGTACTTTTACCACCACGACCATAGGTAGACAATCATCTCATCAACTGCCCAACAATCTCGATGATCGCGGCTCTGCAATCTGCCTATCTGCCACTCTCCTTCTACAGCTCCCCGGGTTCCCCCATCTGTCCGTCTTCATCAAACTGGCGTCGAGGTCCCCCTGTGATTGGCACCAACCGTGACGTATTGCTCGCTTCGCCTTCACCCACCATCCTCACATGCCTTCGTTTCGGGGCTGGAAATGCTGTTGAAGTTCTACCAGTCTCTATTATTGTACCTCGAACACACAGTAGGTAGACTAGTACCTTTTCCAGTCCGGCACCAAACTTGGTACTTATTTCCAGCGACCGGCTGTGTCCGGAGCCCTCGTGACTATTTTTCCGAAAGCCGACCTTCACACAAAAGCCATATTACCAGGCCAATCAGTACGCACCATCCCACTGGACATCGAAAACGGTCCCTTGAAGCAATTGGCTAAGAAGTAGCAGCTGCATCTACCGTAACTCCTACGCCCCACGCCCATTCGCCTGAATGCTGAAGCAAGTAGGTATCGTTACTCTTAGGCGGCCGATGTTACACGAGGATATTCTCCAAAAGTCGCCCGTCATTCAGGTACACTCGGGATGCATCCACGCGGTGGATTCTGTTTGATGGACACATTCCGAGGCGTCGGCCGAGGACGGACTTGGGACGGACATTGCAACAGGTACCACAGTACTGTGTCAGTCTACACAGGAAACGCAGACCGCTCGTGCCGCAGACTTCTGCCGAGGGACAGATCATCCCACGCTTTCACAAGTATTTAAGCCACTGAACGCAATTCCAGGTTGACCTGCGCCACAGCCGCTGAGGTGGATCTAGCCGTGATAGGCTAGCTCCATTTTGCCTGACCGACCCCTTGCGAACGCCGCTCAAAGTTTTGTTGAACCTCAAACATGCGCACACGACACAACATCCTGTGTCTGTCCTTACAGGTCAGACTGCAGAGCACATACCACATCCTTACCGTTCTTCGAGGTCACGGCCCAACGCCCAATCTTCAGGGTCCCCGAGGGTGGGGACGGGTACGGAGTACCGCATCCAGCAGAGTGGCTCTCCGCCGGACGGCATCCATTTCAAGTAGGTAATGGTTATGAAACCGACCAGACGGCGTGACAGCAAGAACTCCCACGGTTTCAAGATCTGCCTCATGGTCAATTCACCGCTCCAACTGCCAAAACGCGTCTTGTTGAACGTCTCAGGGTACGCCTGTCACCTTGTGGTGGGCCCCGGAGATTATTTTGGTGTGAACCGCGGCTCCATGTGCGCTGTCCTTGTAGCGTATTGGATACCTACATACTGTGTATATATCCACCAAAGTCCAGATCCCTCTTCTCCAGTATGTAAGGTAGTAATCAGCTCTACCTACATACTACTAGCTAAGCTGTCGACTTTTCAGCTTGGTAAACACAGGGTCGGGACTTCGCCGAGAGAGAAGGCGGACCGCGGTCCATCAGACTCAGGTTCCTGGCTAGCATTGATGACCAACAGTGCCACATCGCCTCCGCTGGTTCCTGCATATGGACCCGCTCTCTGCAAAGAAGCCCAATTCTCGAGCTTCGTCTCGTGGGTCCGCCTAGCTTCGGCAAGCTCCCCTGCAAGTCGCAGCTTTGAGTAGCTGTAGTCACAAAATCCTCCATGTACCGGTACGCCTGGAGCTTGTTTTGACTTCCTCTCAGCTTCCATACTGCTGACACGATATTCACTATAGCCAAGAATGTCATTTCCATCTCGTGCTTCGTCCTCTGCGTCTTGCGAAAATCCCACGTCTCCACACCTTCTTCAAGGTGCTTGCTCAGCCTGGACACTGAATGATCTGGAATATCCCGTTCCTGAGCTGGATCAGGCATTGCCCCGTCTTGGACCCTCCGAGGTCTCCCGAGACAAAGACTACCAACACTGCTGCATACGCAGCTGAGGCAGCGAAGACCTCGGCTCTTCGTGCATTCGTCAAAGTGGCCACACTGAGCGCGAAAAGAAGCGTATACATGGCCACCAGCCCGAGCTTTGCGTTGGAATCCGTCACGGCGTGGAGGCTAATGATGGCGCCTATCAAGAGGATTGCGGCGGCGATCATACTAATCGTCCCTACCGTCCGGGCAACGGTACGATGTTTGTAGACAGTGGTCCTGTCTAAAGGATCGTTGGATTCCCGTCTTCTGAAAGCCCAATGGTCCTGAAGCAGCTTAGATAGGACATCCTCCTCCTTGGCCTTGCGGAGTGCAACGAGGTCGGTGGGGTCGGAGAGAAAGTCCTTAGCTCGTCCACTGATAATGGGCATCGACTGCATGTCTGCGCTTTTGAACGCGCGACCTTCCAGATAATCTCGGAAGGTTAGAAGCACGCGAGTACTGGGCGTTTGGAGTTCGGCCAGTTGCGCTTGAAGGAGGAGCGTCTCGTCTATGGCTTCGTTAGAAGGAGGCCTGGACTGGTCATGTCTGCGCTTTCCGCTCACGTACAGTACTCCCTGAGCACCTTCCTCAACTCCTCCAACTTCTCCACCGTCTTCTTCTCGCCCCTCTGCTTATCTCCGGCATACTTCATCAACGTCTCCCACCTTCTCAACGACTGCCGAGCTTCCAAGTCATCGCTTCTCCTCGCGTCTTCATCCAATTCGTCCAACTCCTTCTCCAACGCAATCAGCCGACTCTGAAGGTGCAAGAGATTCCTCGCTCCCAGTCGTCCGAATTTTCGAAACACGAGGGCTTCATTGTCGGGGTCGCGAGCGATCCAGGCTGCCAGGGCGGGGTACCCGTCGCGAAGGGTGCCCAGCTCCACGTCACCGGGGGTTTTTGGCGATGGCATTGCCATCGTTCAATGTCGTTGTGGGAGTTCCGTGGGCGTGCAAGTTTCCATCTCGAAGTATGGAAAATGAACAGCAAAGGTGATGTCCATCCTTAAAGGTATCTTGGAAATAGTGGGCGCAAGGCTGACGGCTGAATGCTGCAGTTCATCACGAGGCAAGGCATGCATGATGTGGCTTGCTCAGCCCCTCGACCCTTTCCTTCTTCTCCGTTTCTCACCGGTTTCGACATTGTCTTGCTGCACACACAACCACATCAAAACGACCGTCTTGCATAACTGCGACGAGGTGCCCCCTCCCAGCCCGGGAGTTTCCCAGGGCAGCAGAGCCTTCGTCTTGTGTCCGCCCACTTGCCGTGTGCGACTATTCTTCTCGTCGCTCGCCAGCCCGACTATTCTTTGACCATTCCTTTTCAGCCTCAATGTCTCATGTCGTCGTCAACCGGAGAGTGTCCTGAGTCAATCGCCCGAACTGCACCTTGACCATTGCAAACAGCCCCTCCAACCGATTTTTGGAGGCATAGTTCGTCACCATGCGTTTCTCCCGGAAGGAGGAATTCAGGAGACAGTTGGAGAGACCAGCCTTCATCGCTGGAAATGGGGATGAGTGGGAAGGCAGGACAAATGAGATTGGTGCCGAAGAAGGTGCAAAAAGTCCAGGACATCGACAGAACCATGAAGATTCTGGGTCACAGGAGCAAGTTGGACCAATCTCCCCCGAGGACCACTCTGGCGTGATTTCATCCGTGGATGCCTTGTTGGACGATTACCGCGCCGTTGCACTGTATTCTCATAGGACGACTGAAGGGTTGTATAAACATCTTCGGAGAAAGGTTATGTCTGGATTCAGCCAACTTGACGACGAGGGAACAACTTCCCAAGTGCCTAGCATCGAAAGGTCGGCTAATGAGGCGTTGGGTGTCGTCCACAATGAGCCTTGCAACGCGGACGGCCAGCAAAGTCCACCGGACAATACCATCGGCTCCAGCCCTAACGAAGTAGCCCACCACCCTTTGAAACATCCAGAGGTGGTTTCCGAATCGGATCATATGAGAGTTTGCGACGCTGGGACAAGGACTGCGGATGTTATCAGTCACCTCAATACAGACATCGAGCCGGCGTCTGACCAGTCCTGTGCCGCCGCGCAAGAGAACGCAAGGGTTAATGCCGACTTCTGGACCACGTACGTCACTCAGCCCTTCACCCTCCTGCTCTTGGGGAGTTTTGAGTTGCTGACAAGATCAAATTGTAAGGACGCTATTGAGTGAACTGATAGTACACGATGATGTCCTTATCCAGCAAACGGCGTTGAGAGGACTGATCGATCACATGGCATTTCATAGTAACCGTAGCATATACAACACGCTCAACGTGTTGCTGAATGCCCCAGGCGACTGTCAGTTGACGCGATTTGAACTTAACTGCCATCAAACTGACTGTATCTAGCCTTTCTTTCCTGGGCGACCGTTTCGCGTCGCTCCTTGAAGTTCGACAATGCAGACGATGACGAGGTCCTGGCCAAGCTGAAAAGACTCGTGGAGCAATTGGAGAGTCCGTTTGACTTCGTTCGACTGCAGGGACTCCACGGCTTGAACAATGCTAAAAGGGCTCTGGATGATTGGTTTGTCGCAAAGACGCTTTACCCTCTATTACAAAGTCTGTGATCTCCTTTTGTATCTGCTTGTATTGCATCTAACCAGATTACAGTCTCATTAGGCAAAACACCGAATCCAACTGTCAGAGCAGTGTACTATTCTCTCAAGTCCTACGCGGAGGATTACTACACGCTCTACACTCAGCTAAAAGATGATCAAGCTTATCGGAATCTTCTCACTTCGTCCCTCCTCGACAATAGCACTCCTTTGCGTGAGCGGCGCAGAATCGTGGAGGAACCTAGCAATACTGGAAGAATTTCGGAACATGACATACTTCTTCAATTACGTATTCTAGGAAGCTCGTTAAGCACAAAAGTGAGCGGAATTCTCCACCCAATAGTCAATGCGGTTACTAGTAAGTTTACGCTACGCTCGCTTTTGCGTTGCTACTAACCCTCATACCAGCGATACTGTCGCAATCTCCCGACGATGACTTCAGACATGGCATGCATTGGCTCTTCAATGCATACAATCTTGGCTATGAAGAAGTGTCGACTTCGCAAATATCCTTGAGGAGGAAAGCCGATTTCCATTGTTACATCGTCAACTTCCCGAAGCCGATGATAAACCCCGGAAATCGCAACATCCATCGTCCCGATATCAACGCTCATAAAACCCTTGAGATACCCAGTATATCCGGAAATGGGCACTTCGTCGACGGTTGCAAGGTTTTCGAGATACCAAGTGTTCTCGGAAGTGGGCACCTTGTCAATGCGCTGGGGGATTATTGTGCAAAAAGAAACTTCATGAAAGAGGAGTATGCAAAGCAACTGCGTCTGCAGATCGACCGGCAGGCTACTTCGAGTGTCACCATTGGAAGTGGGAAGCAGGTCGTTACTACAGGAGTAGTAAAAACGTCTTTTCGATTTAAGGATGAGAAACATGAGTATTCCTTACTCTTCCATATCTTGCCGAGTTGTGTGCACGACGTGATCCTCGGAAAAGGATTCCTCAAGATCACCAAAACCTTCTCGAACCTTGCCAACAAGGCTCGCCGCGTCAAGGAACGCCTAATGAAGGGGATGCCTCTGCGTCATCTCCTGTATTTGGGCGAGTCTGCTCCCCGTTTTCAGGGGCTCATCAACGGCGTTCCACAAGAGGCGCTCGCGGACTCTGGCTCCAAGGTCATGGTTATGGACGAGAATTATGCTGAAGAGATGGGATTGCGCATAGTCAGGGGCAGCAATCACCAAACTCGATTAAGGTTTGCTGATGGCTCTACCTCGCTTACCTCTGGCATGGCTTTAGGCGTGGAGTGGGAGTTTGGACGAGGGGGGGTCAGTGACCGGTTCCTACTCGACTTTCACATTCTGAAAAATGCACCGGCGAATGTTATTCTCAGCGACCAATTTCTTTTCGGCACGGAAGCATTCTCACACTATGAGTGCTTCCTGGTTGATGACGATGACGAGGACGACGACGAAGCTTTCTTTTTTGCTATAGATGTTGATGAGACAAGTCCTGGTCAAGGCAAGTTTTTGCGCTCATTGACCACTTCACGGCTAACCATCTTCTATATGTAGTCCATTTGGATATGTCCTCGTTATCCAACAAGCAGCACGCCGAAACCGTCCTCCGCGGCGAAAAGGAAGACGAGATCGCGAATCTCCCGCGACACCAGCAGGCCGAAGCTTGGAGACGAGAACTAGAGCGCCGAGGGCGGTGGGAGCAAGACTTTGCCGCGCTTCAGCTTTGTCTCTCGACATTGATGCAGACAAATTCTACCTCGTTGTCGTCTTCGTCATCCAGCACCAGTGGGGCTTCAGCTCAGCTCCTGATACCGGTTCCTACAACGATTACGAAGGCGAATACGGCTGGCATGAAGCGTCCGAAATGGCGGTTGAAGTTTAGGCGGAAAAGCTCGACGTGAGCGGTCACCTGGGTGCAGAGCTGCAATCAGTTACGGCTGGGCAAAGATGTAGTGCTTATTAAAAAGGAGATAAGAGCAAAGTTAAAGGGCTTTTAGAGAGGCTGTGTTCCTAACCAGTATGAAGTACAGTAAGTAGGAGACTCTGCACGCACCTGCTTGGCTGATTCGACTTGGCTGGTCTTCTTATTCCTTACTCGGATTACATTTCTTGGGCAACGACGTGGCGGTCAATAACCCCTTCTTTCTTTCTACTTTGCTTGGCTCCTCTCCTTTTTTCCCCCCCCCTTTTTCAGGCTTGATTTTCAGGCTTTCCTTGCAATTGGTTCCGATGCGAGAGATGCGTATACCCCAAATGAGTGATGACATTGAGATTTATCGGAATATGATCGTTTGGTTAGCGTGGCGCACTTTTACATTGAGAGTAGGAAAAAGCTTCGGGTACAAGGGTGTTTTCGAAAAGGTCCGAATCTCCGATTATTTCCTAGAATATGTGGCCTGGTTTGGTTTATTCTGTGCATGCATGTGTTAGACGTGCAGAGCTGGGGAGGTCTGTCCATCGCAAAGCGGGGAGAGATGGCCGGGAGACCCTTTCCCAAGTGAGAGTTTTGGAAAAGCGCCTAGTCATGGGCAGCGAGTCGAAGCTCTGGAGAAATGGGACGCAATCTCTACTCCAGGGCCAAAGACCATCGTTAAGGCTTATTATGGTCGAGAGACAGACAGCAGGTCCACAAACTTCCAAGCAAGAAACTTCCATCCTCATCGAATTATAACAGGGCCACTACCCAACCCTAGAAAAGTACTCAGCCTAGTACACAAAATACGCCTGCGTCAACGGCAGCGTCTCCGCCGGCTCGGCTGTACACCACATTCCATCGGCCTCGACCCTGTACGTCTCGGGATCGACCTTCATCCGCGGCCGCGTGTCGTTGAGCTTCATGTCCTTCTTCCCAATGTTCCTGCAATTCCTGACAGGCTCAATGCGTTTCCTCAGGCCGTACGAGGCGATGGCGCCCGAGGCGATGGAGGCCTGCGACACAAAGGTGATGCTGCTCTGGGGTACGAGGGGCGCGAACATGGGACGCATGATGACGGGTTCGACGGTGGGGATGGAAGCGTTGGGGTCGCCCTGTTGTTCATTGTGTCAGTCATCTCTCTCCTTCGTCCTTCGAGCATTTTTGTACACTTGAACCTACCATCTGCGCCCAGGCGCAAAACCCACTCTTGACCACCAACTTGGGCTTGACGCCAAAGTTCGCCGGACTCCACAGCACCAGGTCCGCCACCTTGCCCACCTCGACGCTGCCAATCACGTGCGCCATGCCCTGCGCAATCGCCGGATTGATCGTGTACTTTGCAATGTACCGCTTCACCCTAAAGTTATCCGCGCCCGTGCCTTCATCCTCCTTCAGGGTGCCCCGCTGCACCTTATTCTTGTGCGCGGTGTTCCACGTCCGCAAGATGACCTCGCCGCATCGACCCATGGCCTGCGAGTCCGACGACATCATGGAGATGGCGCCGAGGTCGTGCAGGACGTCCTCGGCGGCGATGGTCTCGGCGCGGATGCGCGATTCGGCAAAGGCGACGTCCTCGGGGATGTTCTTGGAGAGGTGGTGGCAGACCATGAGCATGTCGAGGTGTTCGTCGAGCGTGTTGCGCGTGTAGGGGCGGGTTGGGTTCGTCGACGAGGGGAGCACATTGTCGTGCTCGACGACGCTGATGATGTCCGGGGCGTGGCCGCCGCCGGCGCCTTCGGTGTGGTACGTGTGGATGGTTCGGTTTTTGAAGGCCTGGATCGTCTGCTCGACGAAGCCGGATTCGTTGAGCGTGTCCGTGTGGATCAAGGTCTGGATGTCGTATTCGTCGCAGACGGAGAGGCAGGCGTCGATGGCGGCCGGGGTGCTGCCCCAGTCTTCGTGCAGTTTGAGGCCGCATGCGCCGGCTTCGGCTTGTTCTTGGAGGGGAAGCCGTTCGGCGTCGTTGCCTTTGCCTGTGATGCCGTAGTTGAGGGGCAGGGAGTCGACGGCTTGGAGCATTTGCTTGATGTGTGTTTTGCCTGGGGTGCAGGTGGTTGCGTTGGAGCCGGTGCTGGGAGTGAGTTAGCAAGATATGTTACATTTGAGGCCGAGTTCTAGCAACCTTGGTCCCGTCCCACCTCCCAGCATCGTTGTGATGCCAGACGCAATAGCCTCGTACGCTTGCTGAGGGCAGATGAGGTGGATATGCGTATCGAGGCCACCCGCAGTGACGATGCTGCCTTCTCCTGCAATCGCATCCGTGCAGCTTCCGACAATCATGTTCGGGTCCACTCCGTCCATAACATCCGGGTTTCCCGCTTTGCCAATCCCTACGATGTTGCCGTTCTTGATTCCGATATCCGCCTTGTAGATGCCGCTCCAGTCCACAATCAAAGCATTCGTGATGACGGTGTCCAAGCATTCAGTATCCGATACTCCTGCCGCCTGCCCCATGCCGTCTCTTAGGGTTTTACCTCCTCCGAAAGAGCACTCGTCACCATACTTGGTCATATCCCTCTCAACCTTGATCCACAGATCCGTGGCTCCTAGTCTGACAAGGTCGCCTGTCGTGGGGCCAAACATGCTGATATATGCCTGCCGCTCCATCGTGCAAATATCAATGTGGGCCATATCACCTAAGGGTTCCGGTGCGTGCAAGAATCCGCCAGCCGCCAACTTCTCCAGGATGTCTGAGGCGATGGAGGCGTCTTCAATGAAGCCGGATGCGATCCTGTTTCCGCCCTTGATGACCTTGTTCCCAGCAATTTGCACCAACGTGACGGTCCTGGTGTCGCCTGGTTCGAAGCGTACCGATGTGCCTGCTGGGATGTCGAGGCGGTATCCATGCGCTCGTACGCGATCGAACTGCAGTTGGGGATTCGTCTCGACGAAGTGGTAATGCGAACCAACCTAGGAAAACGACTTAGCCTCGTATCGGTAGAGAGCGCATGACCCGCACCTGAATTGGCCGGTCGCCCATGCTCTTGACTGTAAGCCTGATTCTCTTCCTTCCCTCATTCAACTTGATTCTGCCCGCCTCCCCCTTGACAGCCACTACCGCGCCAGGCTGATTCTTGCTCTCATATACACTCGCTTCCGGAAGAGGGAATATATCGTTCGAAGGTACAGGGAGGAAGGAGCCATACAATGCTTTCTGCAGGTCACCATCATCGGTGCAGATAGGGTGGTGCACTGTCACAAGGTACGTCCCAGAGGGAAACGTGCCCTCGACCATCAACTCGGCCAGCGACGAGACGACGGAGGGCAAGACGTGGCGGCGACCCAGCATCGTCTTGCCAATCGCCATGAGATCCGCGACTGTGTGGTTTCCATCGCGAATAAGCTGGGATGGGTAAGAACAGGGGGATAGTTCGGGCGGAACGAGGAGTTACTTCTTGGAGATTGTTCGCGATGAGCGCCTCGTTGTGTCAGTATCTGTCTCTGTCAACAGGTGATTGTTGCTTACAGTAGCCTCCGCATGGTTCAGTTTGACGCCTCGAGCAAGTCGTCGCTGGGCGAGCAAGCCAAGCTGCGATATGACAAGCTTGTCAAGCTGTCCAAAACGGGTTAGCGAAAAGACGCTTGAGAAGCTTGTGTACCAGCGGTAGCTATGGTGGCAGTACTGACTTCCTTGGGACAGAGCTCCATCTTTGACGGAAGAGTTGGTGTCGCTCGTAAACTATCGGACCGTTTAAGCGCACAAAAGAAACGTGCCTCATGGAAGTGTGGAGGACTTGTAACGCTCGAATGTGAATGTCTTCTTCAATTCGCTCTTGCAGGGTTTGCTGGCGGGGCAGCGATAAGGATATTGATAAGGCATAACAGAAACATTCAAATAGCGATCACGGGTTAGTGTTTCAGCCGTGAAAAGACAGAACTAGGATATACTATAGTAATTCCCCAACAATGGTCTAACCGATGCAGCAGAAATGGAGGCAGTCCGTAAAGAAGACAAGTCACGCGTAGACGATCCGACGCCGTATGGACAGAGTGAAAGTCCATTTCCACGAGAACTCCCAGATTCTGCAATGATCTTTGTATTAAAAGCTATGGAATATTCATCGGGCCTTCCCATTGGAGCATTTTCGGGACTACTGTGTATATTGTATACCACAGTAGAGAGTGGGTGGCTTTAGATCGTGATGGCGCAGGTGGCTAGTAAAGTGTGGCTGCGGAACCCTTGCGGGACTGACACTCGACCTCAACGACTCCTCATGACCAATTCTCCGAATCAAAGATGAAACACTACCGATTCACTCTATCGGAACCTATTTCACGTACTTTAAGACTATATGCGCCCCGCAATGCACCTAGCTGACGACGCGTGTGCACCCATCACCACGAGGCCTTGTCCAATCGTCAAGGATGCCAGTGCCCAATATTGCCCCCGGCAAATTATCAAGGACTTGCAAGCCGCAATCCCGACGCTTCCAGATGAATAAAAGATTGAAACCCCCTCCGTCATTTGATGATCATCTGCCCACTCCACTCTCTGATCAAGTGGTTCTTCTTAGGGGTTTCGTAAAAGCAGCGAGTCAGCCAATCATGTAGCCTCTCAAAGATTGAGTGAATTGAGGAATGAGGCAGTTGTTATGAGAGCAAGAGTTAAGGGAATCCAGGTACCAGGCTCTGACCTCTTTCGATCGGAACGGCGGCTGGAAAGTGTGGAGAAGATGCCTGCCCTGATCGTCGCCAAATCTCTCATGGCGGTGTATAACTACGAGCAGTCGGTTCCCGCTTCCAGACCTGTTCTGGCGTCGACTGCGATTCAACTGTGGTTCACCGCCAGTGAATGACCAACCTCTCCTAACCCACCTTTCCTCAACCCACCTTTCCTCAACCCACCTTCTCTCAACCAACCTTTCCTGCCCAACATGCTCCTCTCCCTGAAGAACTTGGCCCTCCTGGCACTGATCACGGGCGCCGCATCCGTCGAGGCTCAGAAGACCGGCAGGACGACTCGTTACTGGGATTGCTGCAAAGGATCATGTGGTTGGTCGGGAAAGGCCGCAGTCAACCAGCCCATCACCAGCTGTGACAAGAACGATAACCCGTTGTCGAACATGGCCGCAAAGAATGGGTGCGAGGCTGGCGGGCAAGCCTACATGTCAGATCCATCCTTCAACCCAACCTCGTCTGCTCATCACTCACCAAGTTCACCAGGTGCACGAACCAGTCGCCGTGGCAGGTCTCCGAGAACTTGTCGTACGGTTTCGCCGCCGTTAAGCTTGCCGGTGGGAATGAGGCTAGCTGGTGCTGTGCCTGCTACAAGTATGCCAAATACGCGATTACTGGATCATGAAGAACTCTTTGCTAAGTCATGTACAGACTGACATTCACAACCGGGCCCGCAAAGGGGAAGCAAATGATTGTCCAGGCCACCAACACCGGTGGCGATCTCGGACAGAACCACTTCGATCTCGCCATGCCCGGCGGTGGCGTTGGACTCTTCAATGGCTGCACGAACCAATGGGGAGCGCCGCCCAACGGCTGGGGCAAGCAGTATGGCGGTATCTCCTCGCGCTCCGAGTGCGACAGCTTCCCCGAGAAGCTCAAGCCAGGATGCTACTGGCGCTTCGATTTCTTTCAGAACTCAGATAATCCAGACGTCACGTTCGAGGAAGTCGTATGCCCCAAGGCGATCACGGATCGGTCTGGCTGCATTCGCAACGGGCAGACGCCGACTTAGGGGATTGATGGCACATATGTTCCCCAGGCCACATCGGCGCCGATTCCCAAGCATTGAAGGCGGATTGGTACAGGGATCTTGAGCAAGAGATGACGATGACTCGTGGAGAACACACTATGTATATATGAGCAGTCGAAAAATCACAGCCGCTTTCATGCGCAGGTTCTGTTTCTCACAGCGAGTTATGGTGTATGTCGAGCTGTCGACCGACATTGACTAAGGACCTGTTCCTATATGGCTCAAGAGCATCAGAAATTAACTGTCGAGCGGAGATAGCAAGGGCACAGGGTCGCCCAGAAAATCACAGGGCCCATGATCACGTTCTTCAGGAGGACGAGCCTGATAAAAACTGCCCAGAGTGTAGAGGAGAGACACCCCCGGAGTCGCCGTGATTAAGGAGTTCTGCGAACATCTCCTGCTCCACTATGCCTCCCCAAGGATATTTCCGCGCTCTCTGCTTGGCCTTTTCTATGGCTTTTGGACGAGGAATGAAGTTCCTAGTAATCAATCATGTAGTTGTGCATACGCTTGCAACGGTTCCGCCTTACCAATTCCCCTGTGCCCGACTAGCGAGATAGACGAAGTGTGGAATCTGTGACAGGTCCTCCTCAGGTAACCGCCCCTTGACACCTATGTCGAAGAGGAAATACACATATACATCCTTATCAGAGTCGAAGTTCGGAGGGATGTGGCAAGCATCATACCCGTCGGGTTGAATTTGGTTACGGAAGTCTCGCGAGAGTACGCTGGAACAGAACGCTTGCCCTAAAGTAACATGTCTGCGAAGAAGGTCGCCCTCGATGTCAGTGACTTTGACGTATACAGCGACTCGACATGAGGTGTCGTCGCTCATGGCCATCAGATAGACGGTTCCGTTACGAGGGAAGACTGTTGGGATGGATTGCAGGGTGGAGTAAGCGGTGTTTAAGGAACTTTACCGTGAATGGAAGAAGCTAACCGTAAAAGGCTAAAGCAAAGGCGGCTACCAATTGACTAGTGGGTTCCATGGTCCTCCTCAACCTTGACGCCCATCCATCGCGAGCTCCAACAATTGCAAAACGGTCAATAGTCGTGGTCATTTGTCCTACTCCGTACACCATCTGTCTTCCCTTCATCGCGGGGTTTCGACTTCTCCTGCCGTTGTTCCCTGGTTGATGGTTCGAAGCAGGTGGTCCTTGGCATCTTCGGATGACAATGGTCAACAAAGAGGCAAATTAATAAGGAGCGCCCTGGCCGCTGTCAGCGTTCGTTGTCAACCTCGGCCATGGCGTCCTGTTACCTCCCGCCTACTTCATCCATCACTACCTCATTTGCTTTGCCTCCCGGATCACAGTCTTCTCGATTAGACCGAGCTGCGTGGACGTTGTAACATGCGACAACCTGGATGGTTGGCCTCGCTAACCCACGATGGAGACAAACCGCCGTTTCTTCTCAAGACTAGGAGCTCGAACGCGTTTATTATCGGCACCATTGCTTTGGCGGTATTCACCGACATCTTCCTCTATGGAGTCATTGTTCCCGTCGTTCCATTTGCATTAGAGCAGAAGCTGAACGTCACGCAAGAACGAGGTAATGGCAGTGGATTGAAAATTTCAGGCTAAGCATATTGATAACGCATAGTGCAACACTGGGTGTCTGTTCTCATAGCCATATATGGTGCCTCCCTTCTCGCGTTCTCACCAATTTGCGGGTGGCTTGCGGACCATACTTCGTCGCGTCGATCTTCACTGCTTTTAGGCTTGCTGGCTCTGTTGGGCTCTACTGTTCTCTTGAACCTGGGTAGCAATGTTGGTGTATTTGTAGCTGGAAGAATCCTACAGGGAGCTTCGGCTGCGGTAGTGTAAGTCCCCAGGATGCGGAAGAGGCTATTGCTGACATTGCCTAGATGGACAGTAGGACTTGCATTGCTGGCAGACACGGTTCCTCAGGCCCATCTTGCTCAAGCGATGGGCTACGTCAGCTTGGCTATGACCCTAGGCATCCTTGTTGGACCGTTGCTGGGCGGTGTTGTTTTTGATCGCGGGGGGTACGACGCTGTGTTTGGCATGTGCTACGGGTTGATCGGCCTCGATATCGTTCTCCGAGTTCTCCTTATCGAGAAGAAGACTGCTGCTCAGTGGGATCCGAACGCCAGTGGAAGAGTTAGGGAAATTGGTGGAGTTTCCTCTTCAACAGAACGACGGACAGGGCCTGAGCTTGTCTCGGAAGAGCAATGTATCCGGACGACAGAAGCGCTTGCCAACCTAGAGAAGGGCCACTCATCAGTTCCCCAACCCAGCACATCAGACATCAATCCGACGCCAAACGGTATAAGCACCGATTCTGAACGCCAAAGATTGCGTGACCGGCTTCCACCCATCCTTTCGCTGCTTTACTCTCGCCGTCTCCTCGCAGCGCTGTTCGCTTCTATCATACAAGCTGCTCTGATCACAGCATTCGACGGAGTCCTGACGATCCACGCTGCTCGAATCTTTGGTTGGACTGCCACCGGCGCTGCCCTACTATTCCTGCCTATAGTAATACCGACGTTTCTAGCTCCTCTCGCTGGGATGTTGAGCGATCGCATTGGCGGCCGTTTTCCTGCCTCTATAGGTTTCCTTCTGGCAACGGTTCCTCTCGTGTGTCTCCGGTTCGTCGAGGAGAACTCCATCAAAGATAAGATTCTCTTGTGCGCCATGCTGGCGCTCATTGGCTTGACACTCACTTTTACCTTTCCACCATTGATGGCTGAGATATCCGGTGTTGTGGAGACGAAAGAGAAAAAGCTGCTTGCAAGCGGGAAGAAAGGGTATGGCAAAGGAGGAGCCTATGCTCAGGCGTATGCCTTGTTTAATGTCGCTTTTGCTGCTGGATGCATGATTGGACCACTGATTGCTGGAGCTATTGTGGAAGAGCAAGGTTGGGGGACAATGGGTTGGGTGTTGGGCCTTTTGAGCGGGATTACCTCAGTTCCCGTGTTTCTTTGGCTCGGAGGATGGATTTTCACCCGTGTGTGAGGTTCGCGATATGCATGCTTCAAGATTTGCGTGTCTGCCAAATCTTGAGCAAATTCATGTATAGATTCGATCCACCAAAACCACAGTAGATGGTATCTAATTTAACACGTTTCATGTCGAAAAAAGTCATTCACTGTGTAGACATCTCTATGCTTACCTAGGTACCTCACTGGCGTTTCTCAGTTTAGTACGCTACGCTAATTCGGGAACTAACTTTCCCCACCGCCATGACGTCATATCCGCCGCCTGCCGCGGACGCTTGTACTGTGTATCTACGGTGTATCTACTGTGTATCTACTGTGTACTCCGAACTCCTGACTCCAAGCGAAAACGTCCCACTCGACGAATCAAAACTAAATCACTCAATGGCAGCATGGTTAATCTAACCAATTTTCAACGAGCACGGCAATTCAACAGCACCTGACGCGATTCCACGGCCTTTCTCACCATCGTCGTTCGTATGAGCCGCTTGCCACTTCCTGCGATATTTCTAAATCCAAGTTTTGGCCCATGGCGTTCCCCGGACGCCTTTCGTCGGTGAAGTCCCATGATTCCCAACGAAGGACTGATACGGGGACGGAAAACGCGGGAGAGATTCCTCATGCAAAAAAGCCGCGCTCACGTCCTCCTACCAGCTTGCGTGACAAGCTCGGATTTCTCCAGGGCCACCTACCATCTTATTCGGGCCCCTACCAGGTATAGTTTTGGTTTTGTTTGAATCAAGATCCCTAAGCTAAGATGTTCAATCTTCAGGTCGGGAGTATGGACATTGAAGTTCCCGCGGAGAATCCTAGGACATTTTCCAACATCACGCGGAAGCATCGTCACGTGTTGCAGTTAGAAACTGTTCTATTTACGCTCTACTATCCGGCGGCTATTGGTTCGGGCACAGGGAGAGACCCTGCAGGGCACAAGAGATGGTCTCGAGAAACATGGCTACCACGTCCACGATGTGAGCTTGCCAAAGGCTACGGGAAGTTTGCCGGGGTTCCGGAACCACTCTCTGTTGCATGGTTTGCCGCGACTTCGATGCTCACGAAGCTGAGAGCATTCCGTAATGCGCCGCCCGCTCGGCATTGGCCACCCGAAGGGCCTTTAAAGAAGCCTGGCTACAAGAGAAAGGATCAACAAGGACCTCCACCTCCAGGGCAACCAGACGAGCCCCAGTTCCCGGTCATGTTCTTCAGTCATGGCCTTGGGGGCACCCGAACGGCATATTCGTCCATGTGTGGCGAGTTTGCAAGCTATGGGTTTGTCGTTTGCGCCGTGGAGCACAGGGACGGTTCAGGACCACGAACCTTTGTCAATCATCGTAGAGGACCAGACGGAAGCGTCGACCAGCATCCAGTGTCTGAGAAGGTGGATCACTGGCCGGAAGAAATTGAGCGCGGCTACCATGTCATTGTAGGTTGCGCAAGGATTGTCATCAAGCATGCCGGCTAATCCGTGTCAGGACTATCTATTTCCAAAAGGTAGGGGAGCATCCTCCGGATGAGATTATCGAATACTGACGTGCCCGAGACAATCCCATGGATACTAGTCCCTCAAATGACCAAGGCGTCGATACCGAACTCCGCTTGGCCCAGATTGACATGCGGCTGGGGGAATTCGAGGAGGCTCACAGAGTCTTATGTGAAATAGTCAAAGGGAACGGAGAGCAAATTGCTAAGCAGAATCTGCGAGGCAAAGGATACAAGGGAGGCACTTCTCGCGGCTTGGAGGGCGTCGATTGGTCCACTTGGACCAACCGGTTTCACATCGACAAGCTTACAGTGGCTGGCCACTCGTTTGGCGCCGCAACAGTGATAGAGGCACTGCGAAATACGGAGAGGTTCCAGCATGTTCATGCCGGTATCATCTACGATATATGGGGGTAAGTTTCAAGATTTGTACAATACATCTGACTCTAACGCGGTTGCAGGGCCCCAATCAAGCCACCCGCTGACGACCCACGGCACAGAATACATTCGCCACTGTTAGGCATCAATTCTGAAGCGTTCATGTACTGGCAGTCAAACTTCGACAGAGTCATGTCTCTAATGAAAGAGGCAACGGAACAAGGTGCACCCGCATATTTATGCACCGTGAGAGGTTCGATACATGTCTCCCAGTCAGACTTCACTTTGTTGTATCGACACATCTGTTCACTGTTGCTCAAAGCGACGGTGCACCCAGAACGGGCCATAGATTTGAATGTTAGGTGAGTGAACCCACCGCTGAAGGCCAGCGCTGAGTAACTGTAACTGAAACGTGAACAGTGCCTCTTTAGAATTTCTCCGAGACGTCACGTCAGGGTCAGGAAGATCGATCATCGAGCGCTGTCTGACAGACGAGAAGCTTCTCCAGACGGACTTGTTGGAGGACGTGCCAGACTTGCATAAACCCAAGGAGGAGTTAATCGCGATGAAGCTGAAAGTCAAGCACGAATTCCGAACCCGATTGTCTGCAAAGATACAGCGGAAACTGAAGAGAAAGAAAAGGCATGGTTTCTACAAGCCTGGTGACGAAATATGGATGCACTTCAAGCCCGAGGAGGACCTGCTACGAGCTTGGCGTGAGAGGACACTTGGGTCGCATGACCTGGATGAGGAGGATCTACAGAATGACACAGTGGATTCTAGTGACCAGGAGGCTGAGTTGAACTCTTCACCGTAGCAGGTTGACTATGAGAATCGGCTTAGATGTCCTTCGTCGCGGAAATAAGGCATATGAATTCATTTACGAGTGGCGCTTCAGCAGTGTACCCTATGGACTTTGATGCGCCCGCTGATCGACCGCATATCGGATGAGACAGCCACACCTACAATATAGATCTACTTCCATGGATGCTGGGCAACCACTGTTCATCGGACCTTTACACTGCGGTAGGCGAGATAGAGACGTGACGCTTAAACTGGAAGACCTTCGTTAGATGTAATTATGTCTACATCGAGATCTCCGCAAAGCTCTGGCCATGAGTTTGCAGATTGGCGAGCGGGCAATCTTATTCCATGATGAATTCTAGTACCTTTGGATTCTGACGTACTTATTGTAGATCCCAAGTTGTCATACACTGTAGACCTGTAACTGTCCCGGAATTGTCAGGCAGGACCAAAGTAAAGCCCACAACTGTACTATGTGCCAAAGAGATCCGGACAACATTCGAACTTGTATCCGTAGTCAGAGGAGTTGAATACAGGCTAGGTTTCCGGTCAAGTCGGTGACCGGGGCAATTACTAGCCGTCGGGATGATCCAGAGGCCATCTTTCGACCTTTTCTGTTCACCGGAGTATGTGTACGGCCGACTTGCATATGCGGCTGGTATTAAAATCACCCAAGGGTATACCGCTGCTACGCCGTACCTTAGGTAACTGTAGAAATCCTTGGGTTGCATAAGGAAATGTCGTGACCAATCAAAACGTACACCCTGCTTGTCGGCCAATAGCGTGCCTTATTTCCGCCAAGCCTCAACTTTTAGAGCTGTTGAGTAATCATGAAATATGAATATCGAGGCACAGGCTATACCTTTCAACCTTTTGAAAAGGGCATTTCGAATTACGGACCAGTTTCGGCTGCCTGTAGCTCAGTGCCTTTCCCCGAGTGTAACCGCAAGTGGTCCTTCCTCGACTTTCCACAGAGGGAGTTTGTCAGCCTCAACCAAACCATATTGGATACGAGGCGGCTTGGCGGGGCGCAACCTCAACGTTATGCTTCCCACCCTGGTGGAAGAGCTGACAAAGCGCCAGTCAGCCTCCACCACTTCATCTGCGGATCTTCTGGGAACTCCTATAGCCTCACATCTCAAAGACCTCTGCAACAGCAATCCTCATTATTGTCCCTCGCACAATTTGGGGGGTACCTCAATATCCCCACTTCTTTGTTAGCTCCAGCACCCCGCCGCTTGACGGGCTAAGCCCAGATTCCCCACGAGCTTAATTCGACCACACGTCTAGACATGACATCGTCAGAAAGCGAAGATCACCCCGCTTCGAGAAAACGCAGTAGAGTCCAGAAGAACACGGATTCTGCCAACAAGAAGGCGAGAGGACGCCCCCGAGTTGAGGCAGAAGATGCCACTGCCGCTGATGTAAGTAGAGTGTGTTGAGTGATGGCTTCACCTTGTGGTGGTCACCCGCACCTTTTCTTGATATCCGTGTACCAACTTTGCATGCTCAGTTCTTTGTTGGTTTCATGCATGCTAATGGGGATGGTTAGCGACGCCGCACCCAGATTCGTCTGGCTCAGCGAGCATACCGGCAGCGGAAGGAAACAACCATATCCTCACTGAAGGAGCAAAATGCTCGCCTGTTATCAATCATTGAGGAGATGAACCAAACACTCTCCCAATTTCACGAGTCTGTCCTGAAGGATGGGATCCTGCAATACAGCACTCGTTTGGCACATGACCTGAAGCAAATGAGCGACACTTTTGGTGCCCTAACAAAGACCGCTTTAGCAGAAGGGAGCCATGAGAGGAGTCGAGAAGATGCAGACACAGAGATCGATCCGCCAGCAGGGTTGCAGAATGCGAGTTCAGCTGCTCTGACGTCTCCGGAGTCCAATCAGACTACGCAGTACCATCTGCCAATTGCGCAAAGGCCATCAATGGGCTGGGCCTCGGATTCTCATACTGTTAGTGCTATGGAAACCCCACCGGAAGCCCAGGAGGACAATGTTTCGCTGAACCTTTTCGACGCCTATGAACGAGAGAATGTAACCGCTCTTGCTCGAAGATTCCCTTTGACGACGAGCACAATCTTTGACCAGTCAAGCTCTCAAAGTACAGGTCGAGGCTCGTGGCCGCAATTACCTTTTGGCCTGGTCCACATTGATGACGAGCAAGCGGAGCCACAGCTCTTCAATGTGAACATTCCTACTCCGGCCATGACACCGCCAACCTTGGGAAGAACGACTCCGCCGCTCCTATCGACTAGAACACTCAAGCCCAGCTGGACCTACAGCCATGAGGAAACGACCTTCGCTCGCCGACTCGGCCGAGCTTGCCTGGAAGTCGGGTTCCACTTGCTTAGCTCGCCACACCTGCGACCGGCTGTTCTCAACTTTGTCTTCAAGCTGTCTTTGGCTTATTTGACCATTGACCAATTACGCGACCGTTTCAAGATGCTGCTAAAGCGCGGAGTTACCGAGGACCTGGACTGTGTGGGCACGCCCTTCGCCCACTTTGGAGGTTCAGGAACGCATTACGCACGAAAGAGTGTCGCGGCGAAGTTGCCAGGCAACCATAGCTCCTGGAACGTAAGGAGCATTGGGCCATTGCATTCGAAGTTAGCGCGTATTGAAAATACGACGGACCCCTCCAAGGGTCTAGATCTCAACGTCGACATCAGCGGATATGAAGGCGAATGGTTCGACTGCGAGGATGTGCAGGGCTATCTGGAGCAGGAAAAAGGCTGCTATATCAACCCAAGGGAATCCTTTGCCCAAGTGGAGATTGATATCGAGGAGGAGAAGAGCATGCATGAGCTGGGGAATCTCGCGTTTTCGAGCAATGTTGATCTCAACCTGGACCTGTCCAGTGCCTCTGGTCCCTCTCTCTCTGGTGCGGATGGCTCGAGTCCGAGCAGCGGCACGTGGAGCACAGGAAATGCGTCCAATAAGAGCAGTCCCATCAATAACGATTCCGTTGTCGGTACAAACACAGGTATCAATTTTGGTATGGGTTCTCTTTCGAACTCCGACGGCTTCAGCGGGTTTGATCTGTCAACCATGATGAACCAGCCATTCAACCTCGACTTTACCTCTGGAATGGAGGCGAACGGTAATACTACGGCTGTCCTTGCGGGTTATTCTTCGTCCCTTGACACCATTCGGACTCCACCGATTGATCTCACAACCACGGAGATGCTTACCGTTGTGCAGCGGAAGAGGAAGAAGCCAGCCTGGGTGGATGTCTCTAAGCTGATTGACGGTAAGTCCCCCTTTCTGAAGCCAGATAATCCAAGCTAACAGAGGTCAAGAGCTATTAAGGAACAGTGTTTGTTTAGGTCGGACACCTGGATTTCGGAGGAAAGATGTGGATCGAGCGTTCCAAGCTTCTTTGATCAGCGCTTTTTAATAGGTAAAGCGGACTATTCCATTATTGTGTTGGCTTAGCTGTACGATACCACGAAGCAATTGCCTTGAACAGGACGAATTATGTATATGAAATGGACATATTCAACTCCACTGGGCAAATGTCTTTTCCGCCGCCAACAGTCTAGGATGTGCTCCATGAACCATTTGCAGAACCGTTCTGTAGAGGCCACCAGGAAGTGCTCACTACTTTCACCAGCTCCTTTGTAACTATGACCGCTGAATATCTCACTTACCTACTGCTTTCTTTCCGCTGGATACATAGACACAATACTTGTACATTTGTCATGGGCTTGGCGGTCCATGTCTTGGCGCGCTAACCAAGATGCATGCCTTCATCTTCGGCTGCCTGTCCGGCTTCATGCCCCATACACCCACCTTAGGAGGCCCAACCACCACGACGAGACAAGTCCTCGCGGTCGTACAACCACCGCCTTATCGCATCCGTCACGCATACAGTGTCTCTAGCAGTGCACTCGACGAGCCAGAAGCGCCGCAAAAGTACAACTGCGCCAGAGCCGGTCGCGCGAGCAGCGCTACAACTTGTTTCGCCCTCCATATACAAGAGATACCAGTCGTCCCGGGAAAGTCATAGTTCGCGCCAGCCCGACACTTCCCTCACTACCTTGCAACTGCCTCTCGTCGCCGTCCAAGCCAAGTGCCCCGATCTGCAGCCGCCATGTCGAACCAGATTGTTGTTAGTAGCCCCGGCTGTGGCAGGCGCATAGGCGATGAAGGAGAGCTGTGCTAACTTGCAGCGACAGGGCACGGTCTACCAACAGATCATCGAGAAGGTCGTGCAGTCGTCGCAGACCGACTTCGAGGAGATGGGCGTTGATCTGGCGACGCTGGAGGAGTTGAAGCAGGTATGTGGCGACTTGCGCAGCTGCTGCGACCTTCCTTGCATTGTTCCACCTCCGTCACAGCGTCTGTTCCTTTCTCTTTTCATGAGCAGTCGTCCGTCGCTTCCTGATAATTTCCGCGAAAAGAGTTATCCTGCGGCAGTCAGTCAAGGCGCGCGAGTGCTGGTCATATCGAGGGTGGCCGCCTGGCGCTGGGTGAGCGATGGGGGGCGGCCGAAAGCGGGGCTGAGTTGCCGACGGTTCTGGCAGCGTTGGGGGCGACCTCAGTATTTGGGTACACGTTTTATAGCCCATGCGCTGGCCCACCCGCCCCCGCCAAGTTACATCCCTGCTGTTTTGGGGTATGGCGGGTATGGCAGCATCATGTGACTCTTGCTGCCTGACTGACCTATTCCACGTCGTCTTTCTCACGTTTCTTTTTTATCCATTCTTACGTACTGACGGGATATCACTGCAGGGTTGGCAGGAGAAGCTGTCGGAGCTCAAAGTCGCAAACTTTCCCTGGGATCCCCAGCCAGAACCTCCCAGGCAGCCGCCAACCGTGCCGTCCAATGTCAAGCCCGACATCGACGTTGCCGCTCCTGTAACACAGCAGGAACACGTCAACTTTCCCAATGTGCAGGGTGTTCGCATCAAGACGGAGTCCGGCTACGACCAGCCATCCATGCCGGCGTATGCTCCACCTCCAGTGAACGGCTACTCCAACAACTTCAATGGAGACATCGCCCAGCAACGAGCGCATGCCCTCATTGCGCAACGCATGGTGCAAGGCAGCGGGCACATACAGATGCCTCAAGCTCAACATGCCCCGGCACAGATGCACAACCAGCAACGCATGATGCCCACGCAAGGGCAGCGACCTCCTCAACCGCAACAGGCGCACCAGCCGCAGCAATCGCAACCACCCCAGCAACAACACGCGCCCCAGCACCAGCAACAACCACACCAGCGCCCACAGCCCGCTCACGTCTATGCTTCCCAAACCGATGGCTCGGATGGCTCCCTTGAGGACTGGAAAGCTTTCATGCAAGCCAAATCGGCCCTTGACAGTAATGATCCGGATGCTCGTCTTGCTGCAGAGAACCTTATGAGGACGCATCTTGAGGCGATGGCCGCCCAGACGGACAGTGGACTCGGCATGCCCCTGTCCAGCGTTCCGAAGGGAAAGAAGGCAAAAGCCATTACCCGCGTGCGCCAAGCAAAGCAGGCAGAAGCTTCATCGAGGACCTCTGCTGTCCCTCCTGTAGCTCGCTTTGATGGAGACGACGAGGAGAATGACGAAGATGCTATCAACTCGGAATTGGATGACCCTGAGGATGACCTTGACAATGCTAACGACGCCGACGACGAGATGATCGACATCATGCTCTGCACATATGACAAGGTGCAGCGGGTCAAGAACAAGTGGAAGTGCACTCTCAAGGACGGCATCCTTGGCACCAACAAAAAAGAGTGAGTCGTCCTGTGTCGAATCGTGCCACTTTTATTGACAAGTGTTAGATACCTGTTCCACAAGGCTACTGGCGAATTCGAGTGGTAAAACACTCGGAAGGCAACCAAACAGTCTTCATCGTCCACCGAAAAGGCCTTCGTCTCATTTTGTGCTCCCCTGTGTCGACCCCTTCCATTCGGTCAGCAGTCACTGGTGGTGGCGATCTTCATCCGGTGGGGAAGAGACGATTTGGATACACCCAAAATCCTCGCTATTACCGCTTGATACCCGGTGTCATTGCAGATTGACATCATGATTTCTCCATTCAGAAAGAAGCAAAATCTCGTCCGCTCGTCTATGAGAGTTGGTTATTCCATGCCTCGACTTCATTCGCAAATGTCTGCAGACGTTTCTTTGCACGACTCATCCCATGGTCCGTTTCCTTCTTCAGCCCTAGTTACTGGGGCTGTGGATGTGCCGCAAAGGCATGTTTTGTCACATTTTCCTCCCATTCCGTTCTCAAAACGCTCATACGCGTACCCTTCAGCGCACGCGGTGTAACAACTCGAAAAATTGCAGCAAATCGGGAAAAGCCAACAGAGGTCTGGATAGTGGCAGGCACACACAAATCTACGTCAGCCCCGGTCAATGAATTCATGGCGTCATTAACTTGGAAGGCTCATATTCCCCTTCATGGTGAGCTAACTAAGGCTTATTAGTTTTTTCAATCTTGCTTCAGCGCGAATATTGGGGTTAGGGGTACGTTTATGAGATTCACCCCGGCGTCTTTGTACTTTAGATTGAATGAAATGTCTTTGATGACTATATTTGTGTGTTATCGTTGATCTGGTCTCAGGTGCCTCTCGAAATGCTGTGGTGTGTCATCTTTGCTATGGAGTGGGAAGAATGCCCTCCGTTGTAAGATGATGTTTGCTAAACTGCTGTATTTGTCTAGTATAACTTGTTTTCCAAGGCTGAAGCCGAGGTGCATCTGACCTAGCTACCTTATCATGGAATGCTGAGTAGCGCTGCGCTTCCTAAAGAACAAGTGCCTCTTCTCCCCCGGTGCAAAAATAACGCGATGCTGCAAGGAGGCTTTGACAAGACAAACGGATCAACTTCACAACAGCTACAAACGTTTAGACTGCGAGCAGTGACTCTCCTTTATCTGTCACAACTCTTCTTCCTCTTCCCCACCGTCATCCCCTCCCTCCTTTCCCTCCTCCTCATCCTCATAATCCCCATCCCCCTCATCATCCACAAGCGGCACAAACCGAAAATCCACAAAACTAACCTTCCCACCCCCACCACCCGCCTCCCCACCACCAACCTCAATCATGAACTGCAGACTCAGCACACCCTGCGTGTCAACCCGCACGCTGACCTTGGTCGCGATACTCATGGCCTTCGCAGCCTTCTGTATAAGGCTGAACTTATAAGCAGCACGCAGCGGAGTCGTGGGATCGCCGAGCTGAAAGGTTTCGAGGAGATTGGCTTGTTTCGGTACATCATCTGCATCCCTGACAGCTCCAGGACGCGATGGATGTGCTGCACCGGTCGTGATGGAGTCGCCATTGTTATGCAGTTCGACGCGCACAGACCCCAGGGAGCCCGTCGCAGAGAGCGCGAATTTCGGCTTTCCCTTCGACATTCTCGCTATCAGGGTTATATGTTCTGGGGCCGTAGAACTGAGTTCCGATATAGCGTCAAAGAGCCAGGTACCGCGCATGATTGTCTTGAAGGCGAGGCTTTGTCTATCAAACGGAATCTCGTCGGCATAGTCCGGCTCATAGGTGGTGAGGTCACACGTTGTGCGGATGGTCGACTCTGTGAGGATGATGGACAGAGGACAGCCGAGTCGTCTGTAGGAAATCAGGCACATGTTGTTCAGACCCAAGACGTTGTTGGTAAAGGCGGTAGAAGAGGGGTTGTCGCGGGCCCAGAGGGGTTTGCTGTTGTTTGGGTCGGTGAGGCCTAGGATTTGGAGGGTTTCGAGGAGAGAGGGGAGGGAGATTTGGAAGGACGGTGTTGTGTTGAGGTCTGTGTCTGACTCCGTGTCGGAGTTGTCTTGTTCCGGCTGTTCTTGTCGTGGTGGGGCGCGATAGATATACGTCGTGAAGAGGGATTTGTCTAGGAAGGCGGATCCTATTGAGAGTAAGCTGGGGATACCAAAATTATGCATAGATGATCGTCGCGCACCTTCCATTGAGCTGGCCTCCTCGACTGAAAATTTGATACCCTCTTCTGTAATCACTACGTGTGCCTTTTCCGAGAAGTTTATACAGCGCAGTAGCAGATAGAGCTGCCTCGCCGAGTTGGAGACAGCGGTGAGAATAGGAGGTTCCTCGTCTTCGGCCATGGCTGGTAGAGATCCACGGATGCAAACGGGGTAGGATAGAAATGAAGGGTCTAAAGGAGACGTAACACGGTATGAATTGGTATCTCGAATTTGCAACGCTTATCTCAAGCCCAGTAGCTTATTACACGGTCTCCGAACGTCGGTTGTGGGAGGTGGAAAGGAAACTACACGTAAACTCCGACCGCGCAGATCATGTAGACAGCTCCAAATCTGATAGAAGTCAGGCCCATTGTCTACGATAGAGTATTGTTATGACGAACCCAAATGCTAGGGACGCAGGTATGCCGAGCAGAGGGAGGTTGGCGAAAGACCGATCTAACGGACGATAAGCACATTGAATGATATATTTTACGTATCGTGGACGTACTCAGGCCAAAGATGCCAGCAAGGACGAAAGCTGCTAGATGTCAGGATAGCTGCGAAGAAAGTTCGACTGTGTATGGACTCGTACAAATCAGCAATAACGTGAAGCCGAGTGTAAATTGGGAGCCTTTGCCGACGGTGGGTCGAAACGGCGAGGCAGACGCAGCCTCCCAGACGTCGAGGAGCGGCTCCGACATGAGTCTCAAGAGCAATGGGTCGTGGGAATTGCTCGGTTTGCTGCACTCTTCAAACTAACTCACCAGATGAACAATGATGCTTGGTGTCCTCTGCAACGGCTCCGCGCTAAGGGCGGGCCGAGGATTAGCCGCGTTGCCGGTCAGTGCACCCCCGCGATCCATCACTTCAACATCAAACGACCTGGTGATGCCGCAGGTTCAAGCCACCAGCAATGACTGCCTCAGCAGAAGAACGTAAGTATCTCCGTTTTACGCGCTGTCAATAAAACCTTTGTCGCACTCACCTGTCCCCCTTTTTTGTCGTCCATTCCCCGGCTCTCGTAGTAAACACATTCGGAGACCGCACGAGTTGTATAAGAGCAACGCGCAGTCGCCATGACGCGCAATGAGTGTCAGCGGGGCAAAGTGCGCACGGGAGACATACTGGGTCGCTCATCCTTCAGTACCCATCTGCTACCGTTACTCCGACGCCTATTTAACAACTCCGCTACCTTCTCTCTTCAGTTCCTACGAACCTCTTTCGCCATATAGAAAACTAATGGAAGTCTAGCAATAGTAAAGCGAAAAGCGGCCCAGCCTCTCGATCCGCCGTCTCCGTCATCTAAACGCATAAAGCAAGAGACTCCGGATGGCGACCTACAGGCCTCCAAACCACGCATAGTACCCTTTCCAGAGAAACCGGCGGTTATCGAGGAACGGAATGGCGAAATCGAGTTCCGCGTCGTAAACAATGACGGGAGGAGAGAGAGCACGATCATTCTCACAGGGCTGAAATGTATATTCCAGAAGCAGCTGCCGAAGATGCCTAAGGACTATATCGCTCGGCTTGTGTATGATCGTACTCATCTCAGCATGGCGATCGTCAAGAAACCTCTGGAGGTCGTAGGGTAAGGGCTTCTTATACAATAACTCGTGCATCTGACTAATGGTCTCGGTATCAACAGAGGTATAACCTACCGACCCTTCAAAAGCCGCGAATTCGCTGAGATTGTCTTCTGTGCCATTTCCTCGGACCAGCAAGTGAAGGGCTATGGAGCGCACCTGATGTCACACTTGAAAGACTATGTCAAGGCGACATCACCAGTCATGCACTTCCTAACCTATGCCGACAACTACGCCATCGGCTACTTCAAAAAGCAAGGTTTCACGAAGGAGATCACCCTGGAGAAATCGCGCTGGATGGGATACATCAAAGACTACGAAGGCGGTACCATCATGCAGTGCTCCATGCTTCCGAAAATCCGCTATCTCGAGTCAGGCCGCATGCTTCTTAAGCAGAAGGAATGCGTCAACGCCAAAATTCGCGCAGTATCCAAATCCTTCGTAGTGCACCAGCCGCCCGCCCAATGGAAGAATGGCTTGTGTAAGATTGACCCGTTGTCAATACCCGCTATCAAGGAGTCAGGATGGAGCCCGGATATGGACGAACTAGCTCGCGCACCTCGTCATGGGCCTAACCACCTTCCCCTATTGCATCTTCTCACGCACCTTCAGAATAATAGCAATGCATGGCCGTTCCAGCAACCGGTCAACAAGGATGAGGTGCTCGACTACTACGACGTCATTACCCAGCCCATGGATCTCGCTACCATGGAAGACAAGCTGAACAACGACAAATACGCCACTGTTGAGGACTTCATCGCTGATGCGAAGCTCATCTTCGATAATTGCAGAAAGTACAACGGAGAGGGTAGCGTGTATGTGAAGGCGGCTAGTCGTTTGGAACGAGAAATGTGGCGGCGCGTCAAGGAGGTGCCGGAGTGGAGTGTAAGTGGTTTCCTTGTTGGTCTTGTGGTTTGATGACAGAGTAGCTGACCGTTTCTAGCATCTGGAGAGTGAGATGGCTGGAAAATGACTAAGGCTTCATGGAGCCAATCGAGCCATTGACAGAACCTTCAAATTTGCATAGTCGTGACCGATCATCGTTGGAAGGTATCTGTTCACTGCTATGTCTGTACGACTGTATCGCTATCTTCCTTGCCTGGAATTTGTGTTGGTAAACATGGAGTAGGAGTTTGACGGGTGTATCACATGGTCGCGGAGTTACTTTGGCTGAGCGTTTTATATACCACGGGATCACAACGGGAAACGGACGGCGTGCCGGTCTTGTATGCACTTATAGGGATCTAGTAACTATTCTATGCTTGATAGTTTCCAACGAATGAGCTCTTAAAAGAGGTATAATCCGGATGACCTGCTTATTTTCTATAAACGTGCACTGTTCCGATACAACTATGAATCGACAGAAGGATGGTACATGTGCCTCTGGTACTAACGAACAAGTTCTCGAAGACAACATCGCAAACTATGTGCAACATCACCTCCTCCCACTTGCTCTAGACCTGGGTGATGGTGCATGCGTACGTACAAAATCCTCCCCCGATTGCAGAGAACCAAGTACTGGAATATTCGACAAGGAAGCCCCACTGTTTCTTGTATACTTATGTGAATTGAGGATGTGAATTGAGACATCACGAGCATATTCCAGTAGTACTGTACATCGTCACTCGTAGCATTCACAAAATTAGAACCAGAATTCTGACAAAAGTGCTTGTCATTCATTCAGATTCTAGAATCTTATCTGCTTCACGCGGACCACACGATGTCCTCAAAGTCTGCACCTTCTCTCAGGCAACTCCCACAGTTCCGCTGTCGCGTTCAATTTATTTTCCATCGGACACCTCACCGTCGCCACAAAGCCCACAGAGGAGCACAATTTGGATGGCGACCGTCACCGGAAGTATAAACCACGCATGAAACGTGCATTAAACAAAACACAGACCACGTGTATACCAGTATGCACCTATGCCAACCTGAACGCCTAGCAGTTTTGTGCAGTGGGAAGGATACAGAAAGGAGAGGGGAAAAGAACAGACCAGCGTCTGTCCCCATTGTTTCTCTCCTCGTATCGATACTCAAGGATACTCGAGTAAGGAAGAAGGAAGGATAAATGCGCCAGAGAACTCCGCCAAAAGGTTGCATTCAGATGCCATATCGATCACGATCCTTTTTGTTTTTGACTTTAACGAAGAAGGGGGAAACCGGGATCTATCGCGGATTGCGCGAAAAGTTCGGCAAAAGGGGTATTTGTACAGATAATTCGCACAGGATTACGTGCTTTGAGAGCCATAGGCCGATACTTCGACGTGGTCCTAGCTAAAGGTACGGCGAGGCAAGGGTAACCCCTCACATAGGGCCTTGGGGCTGTAAAGCGCTACAAGCGCACGAGTCTAGCTAGTCGTTGCGAGGCGATCTAAGGTATGTTAGTATACTATCCGATGAAATGGACTACAACTATGACCAGGGAGAATACTCACGTGGGAGAGTAGGTCGGAGATGTGGGAGACGTAGGAGAATAAGCCGGTCGTGCAGGGTTAGGAGACGTCGGAGAGTACCTCGGCGAGGTCGGGGAGTATTGCATGGGACCGGGAGAGGTCGGGCTGTACACTGGACTCGTTGGACTGTACGTAGGTGACGTGGGCGAGGTAGGGGAGCGCCTGTCACTACCTGCGTTGAATTGCGGACTGCTTGGACTGTACATTGGCGACGTGGGACTATATTGAGGGGATGTTGGGCTGTAGTGCGGCGAGGTTGCACCGCGACCCATCTGCGCCGGCGAGGTCGGACTGTAACTCGGAGAGGTGGGGGAGTACGAGGGCGACGTCGGCGAATAGCTGGGAGACGTAGGGGAATAGGAAGGTGAGGTTGGTGATGCATACGCAGGCGATGTGGGAGAGTATGTGGGCGAAGTTGGAGAATATGTTGGACTCGTTGGCACGTATCCTGGAGACGTGGCTCCGAAGCGCGGGCTGGCCATGCTTGGGGATGTTGGCGAATATGTGGGCGAGCTCGGTGAGTATCCTCCTCCTGGGGAAGTAGGACTCGGTCCTGCGAAACCAGGGCTCATGCCGCCAAAGCCACCAGGGCTACGGCCTCCAGCGAACGGGCTGAAGCTTCCATCCCCATAGGGATTTGAAGTTAGACCACCATGATCGTCCCCGCCCTGTGCAGCAAGAGGTGAAAACATTGCATCGTATCCCGCCTGCTGGCCACCTTCATAGGTGGGGGAGCCGAGGTCATAAGGCGTCGCTGCGCCTGTGTCGAGATACGAAGCGCCCGCCGCACCCACACGCATCTGTGAGTTATCCTCAACCATGGTGAGGAGCATCTTGTTATCCATCACAAGATCGAATTCACCCGTGCCCATCGGCGCAAGCTGACCAAGCATGATGTTCTCAGAGATACCACGGCAATCATCAAGCTCACCGAAGCCAGCGGCCTCGAGGAGGATTTCAACTGTCTCTTCAAAAGAGCAGCGCATGAGTGCGCCGGTGTCGTTGCGATTGATGCCATGGCGGGTGATTGCCATGAGCATGCCGCGTTGGGTCATGATATCGACAAGCAGAGCCATGTGCCGGTGGTTGACGTATGAACCGTCAAACGAAAGCACCATTCCAAGCTCTTTGAGCAGGCCGGCGCGTGCAGCCTCAATTCCCAATACCCCAAGAATTTCGATAAAAGAATTCGAATACGTGGTGGTGGGATCGACGCCCGGCACAGCAAGAGTCTCGGCGAGGGAGGTACCGGTTGTGTCAAGAATCCACTCTTGGCAGGCCGGATTGTCCTTATTGATGAACAAAGAGCCGTCTTCCTTTTGGGCTAACCGATTCTCTGCTCTAATGAATGCACGCTCGACACCTCGGATGCCGCGAAGGGTGACATCATCGAGGAGATGTTTCTCCAATTTGCGCATCCAGCGTTCGTCCCTGTCCTCTTCCTCCTCGGCATCCTTGAGATTCTGGTCGAATATGAACCTCACCCGTAGGACTTGCTCATCAGCATTCTCATCGCTGAAGATGACAGCAATGTTTGGTGCAAAGTCCTCTGTGATTTTTGCGGCAACTTCGCTGATAGTCATACTCTTGTCTAGCAGCTTCTTGCGGTCGAGAATGATTCGAAGCAGCCACTTCGACTGTGCCGCATATTCCTCCTCTGCCAATGGCACGATGAAGTATGATTGAATCATATCGTCATCCGCCTCCACAACGGTATTTTGGATGTCAGGATCGTAATACAGCTCGACCGTCTTGGTCAACGACCGAAGGGTAGTATGCTCAACACGGCTTCGCAGAAGCTTTGCCTGGTCTCGGGTAGCATTGGGATCCTCCTGATGAATAGCCATGGACGGTGTCTTGATGTTAGTCGCAATATTCAAGATCTCCTTCAACCGCGGCACACCCAGTGTAACGTTCTTCGATGACACACCAGCAAAATGGAAAGTGTTCAGCGTCATCTGGGTTGCTGGCTCACCAATTGACTGTGCCGCCAGAACGCCCACCATTTCTCCAGGAGCCACGGCTGCCCGCAGGAAGCGCTCAGAAAGATCGCCCAGAACATGCTCAAAGGCCAGTTTGTTGAGGCGATATTCGGTTACCAGACGCTTGAAGGCCAGACGCGAACGCAGTTGGCACTTGAATAACTGAGTTGCACTCTCCTGGGCCTCCTTGGAGAGATGATCTTCGCCGCGTATCACCACAAGGTTATCCAAGACCTCGCGAACCCTGTTGATGACTTCTACAGGATGGAGATCACTTGGCCTATCTTTGATGTGGAACTTCGCTTGAGCGGTCTCTATCATTCGGTGAATGTTCAACGGAAGCTGCATGCTCGCGCTTTCGTCCTTGACTCGCTCGCGGAGGAATTGTCGATCCTTTCTCAGTTGCTCGTACTCCATATCTAGATGGCGTTGAACATCGACATCTCCTTGGATCTCGTAGGCGACATCAAGAAGTGCCGGGGAGATGGGGAGATCTTTAGTCATGACATCCACCTTGTATCTTCTGTCGAAGGCCGCATCTGGAGTATGAACGAAGTCCACTGGCTGATTCTCGATATGGGCTCCATCGAGCCCATCTTCGCCGTAGACGAACTCAACAATATCTCCCATGGAATTTCGCACTGTACCGTCGTACTTGACCATGACATCCTCGAGAGCTTTGACCAGGCGTCGCTGAATGTAACCGGTTTCTGCAGTCTTCACAGCTGTATCAATCAAACCTTCACGACCAGCCATGGCATGGAAGAAGAACTCCGAGGGGGTCAGGCCGCGTAAATACGAGTTCTCGATGAACCCTCGGGACTCAGGCGAATAGTCATCCTTTGTAAAGTGTGGTAGGGTCCGGTACTTGAATCCGAAGGGGATACGCTGGCCCTCAACGGCTTGTTGACCTACAAGCGAAATCATTTGCGAGATATTGACCGTGGAACCTTTCGAACCGGAGTTCACCATCTGAATAACGTTGTTCAAATCTTTCAAGCTGTTTTGAGCTGCGGTACCACCGCCTTCACGACCTTCATTCAGGGCTTTCTGGACCTTTGCTTCGAAAGTAGCACGGACGCTCAGTCCGGGGTTAGGTTCCAGTTCATTCGATGTTGCCTGCTTGACAATCTCCTCAACCTTCGCCTTGGCAGCAGAGATCTCACGGCCGATCTTATCGGAGGTCTCAGGATCGGGAATGGTGTCCCCAATGCCAATGCTAAAACCGTTGTGCAGTAGCCAGTAGCACACGATTCGCTGCGCCGCATCGAAGAACTTTACAGCAGCTTGCCAGCCCAACTCGTTGTATACGATGTGGATAATGCCTCCCGCAGTGGCACCAACAATCTTCTTGTTGAGAACCCCATAGAGGAGCTGGCCACCTTGAATCAACAAGCCCTTATCACTGATGTCGTTATGTGGCTGACTGCTCTTGCTCTCGGGACGCACAACATTGACGCGTTCAGGTATTGCCATGCTGATGATTTGCTTTCCGGTCCAGCGCGGACGCGGCTTCAGAATAGCCGGTTGTGGTATGACGCCGTCCCAATCCGGTACCCACATCATGATATTCATTACCTGCTCCTTCGTCAAGAAGTTGTCCCGACGGGAGATTTTGAAGATGCCCAAGAGAGTATCCTGGACAATTCCCATCAGCGGGGAATTGCGCTGAGGAGAGACGATATTCAACGGAACCATGCACAGGTTCATGATCTCGGAGCGGGTCTCATCGCTCTGGGGCACGTGCAGGTTCATCTCATCGCCATCGAAATCAGCATTGTAGGGCGAGGTGACCGACAAGTTCAGGCGAAAGGTGGAGTAGGGCATGACCTTCACTCGATGACCCATCATGGACTCCTTGTGTAATGAGGGTTGACGATTGAAGATGATGACATCATCGTCGTCAATGTGGCGCTCGACTTTCCAGCCATATTGAAGGCGCAAATCTTCGAGTCTCTTGTTGTGTCTCAGGTCCAGGCGGACGCCGTCTGACTTTATCACAAAGTTGGCACCCGGATGGAAGTCTGGGCCATTGCGGACCAGCGCGGTAAGCTTGCTGATGTTGAACTTGGTGACAACTTCGGGGTACGTGAGCCTTCTGGCGATGCTGCGCGGCACCCCCACCTGGTCAAGAGACAGGTTCGGATCACCCGTAATCACAGTGCGTGCGGAGAAGTCGACACGCTTTCCCATTAGGTTTCCTCGCAGACGTCCTTCTTTGCCCTTAAGGCGCCCACGAATCGTCTTCAGAGGCCGACCAGTCTTTTGCACAGCAGGAGGGACACCGTTGGCATCATTATCCATATAAGTAGCGACATGATACTGGAGAAGTTCCTCGTACTCAACGAGGACGTGGTGTGCGGAGCCTTCTTGATGGCACAATTGAACACGACCATTGGCACGAAGAATATCGCCGAGCTTATGCGTGAGGTCGTCTTCGTTGCGGGAGCCTTGTCCAGTGCCGTCAACAGAGACGCTAGGACGAACGGGCGGCGGGGGAACCGGGAGAGCCGTCAGAATCATCCACTCTGGACGGGCATAGTCTGCGTTCAAGCCGAGGAGTTGCAGGGTATTATCCGGGAGCCTTTTGAAGATCGTGAGCGCGTCTTGCGGTGTGATTGGGGCCTTGACATCCATCTTCGAGCCGTCCGGGCCTTCCTTGTCTTTGTAGGTGGCGATGAGCCGCAAACCCTCTTTCTTGATGGAGCTTGGTTGTTGGCTGCCGCATCCTCCATGCGGAGGTTTCTTGCCGGACTTGCCGTCATCATCAACCAAGCCCTGCACACATTCTTTCCGGCCCTTGGACAAGCGGTGGATCTGCTCAAACCGCTTCTTTGCATCCTTCATTCGAATAGCTGCCTTCCAATCTGCATGATTCTGGTTGCGCAGGTTAGCCAATAGGCCATACCTAGTCGCCTCCCGCTAAGAGAGACTTACGAAGTCGGCCAGAATAAGGCCACAGGTATGGCACACAGTCTCCAGGATCTTCTTGATCTTGGTGATGTAGCCTGGTCGCGCGTAAGCTTCGAGGAGCACAGCAGGCACACGTCACACGTTACTCACCGACGTGAAAGACAGGTACTGCCAACTCAATATGGCCAAAGTGGCCTGGGCATACTGTCATGTTCTCCTTACAGGTTGCGCATGAATACTGGCGGTCCGTCGTGCCAAGCCTGGGATCATTCAGGCCTTGTGCTCGAGGTTGCTGCCGATCTTCATCCTAGACAAGTCGTCAGCTATGTTATACGTGTCGCTCACGCGTGCAACAAACCATAGTTTCCGGATAGATGATCTGAACCACACTCATGGCCTTGATCTCCTCGGGTGAGAGGAGACCAAACTGGATCTCCTTTATCGTGCGGAGCGGGCATTTGGACTGGAGCTCCATCTTGGACGCCATGGTTGCTATATTGAGCGTCAATCAAGAGAGAGATGTTGCCACTGGTCGAGGCGTGTTGCTGCAACAGCAGCTCTGCTCCCGCAGGGACAGCCGCCGCGTTCGTCAACGTCTGCCGCGAGACGATAGCCGCTCAAATGTACGTCTCAAGATATCGTGTGGCTCGCGGAATAACGGTGGGCGCTCGAATGCGCAAGAGCGGATGAAGGTGGATACTGGTGGCCGATGCCAAACGCCGTACGGGGCGGTCGAGTTGGGTTCTCCCAGGAGCGCGTCGCGGCCGGTGCCCAGTGCGCTGGACTGTAGACGTCGCGGAGAAGTATTCGGCGTAGTGAGAGACGCAGTTGCAGCTGCAATGCGGGGAGGAGATGGGTGATGATGCGAGGTGAAGGGGGGGAGCGAGATGGCCCGCTGGAGGTGTCGAAGCCCTGAAGTGAAGGCGGCGACAAAGGCCGTCCAATTCGCCAAGGCTCTAAGCCGCTTTCAGCCTCGCGATGAGACGCACGTGATATGCGGCTATTCGCGAAATCTTGGCAGGGCATCGTGCATCATCGGCGGGGCGCGCGCGAATGGATGATTCTCTGTGCACCTGCAGTTCCAACAACAACAAGGCACACACCTCGCTGTACCCCTTCAGTCTTTGCAGTCCCCTTCTTTGCGCATTCAAAAAGGGGCAGGGCGCACACTGAATTTCAAGAATGCTGCAGTTTACCCATAACCTTCTGCACTTGGCATCGTGTGCAGCGGCATGAATCTATCGCTTGTGGACCCCTTTGTCCTAGCCCAGGACTGCCCTGAGGTTATCACCGGTCGTCTTCGTGAGTGTAACGAGTGAGGCTACTCAGGGACACTGTGGCTAATCGTTGAGTCAGGTAGCGGCCATTCTACATCGATCCGCTTCAGCCATCGCGGCGACCTTCTTGCTTCAGGACGGGTAAGGCTCCTTCCAGAATCGCTCTGATGACATGATAAGTCTAACTTTGACAGCATGATGGGATTGTTGTCATTTTCGATATTGAAACAAACGGCGTCGCCCGCAAGCTGCGTGGCCACACGCGGCAAATACAGTCCTTGAGCTGGTCCACCAACGACCGCTACCTCCTGAGCGCGGGTCAGGACTGGAAGGTCGTGCTCTGGGACTTGCAAGATGGATCACGCGTGCGCACCGTACGGTTCGAGGCCGGCATTTTCATCGCAGAGCTCCATCCAAAGAACAAGTAAGCTCACCCGGGTCGCGCTAGAAACGGCTCTGACTGTGCTAGTAATTTGTTCGTCGCTGCGCTTTTTGAAGACCAACCTGTCTTGGTTGACATATCCTCTGAGACGCCGGTAAAATATTCTTTTGCGTCCGCACCACTTCGAACTCAAACCGAGCGAGACAGTGCGACCGAAAAACAAGCTGTGCAGGATGCAAAGGTGGTGACGACCTTTACGGCATTTACACATTCAGGCGATCATATCATTGCTGGTACCAACAAGGGATGGTTGAACATCGTGGACACGTCGACTCGGGAAATCACATATTCCACGCGACTCACGAATCACATCATCGTGTATATTCGGTTAACACCGTCAGGTAGAGATGTTGTCATCAACGCGAGCGATCGTGTCGTGCGGACTCTGCGTCTGCCAGATCTGAGTGACCCGAAGCTCAATTTCGAGACCCTCCAACTTGAGGTAGAGCACAAATTTCAAGACCTGGTGCAGAAGCTTTCATGGAATCACGTCTCGTTCAGTCCAACCGGCGAGTACGTGACGGCGTCTACTTGGATGAATCACCACATCTACGTCTGGGAGAGAGGACAGGGAAGCTTGGTCAAGATTCTGGAAGGAACCAAGGAAGAACTCTCAGCAGTGGAATGGCATCCGTTTCGCCCCTTCATTGCAGCAGTAGGCGTCGACTCCGGCCGTATCTGGCTCTGGTCCATCCTCCAACCTCAACGTTGGTCAGCACTTGCACCTGACTTTGTCGAGGTCGAGGAGAACCATGAGTACGTGGAACAAGAGGACGAGTTCGATATTCAACCCTTGGAAGAGATACATAAGAGAAGGCTTGACCAGGAAGATGAAGAAGTTGACGTGCTTACGGTTGAGCCCGTCAAAATGGCCACTGAGGTCGATGGCGGAGATATCGGATTCAGAATGCCGGTACTTCTCGATGTTGAGGCAAGCGATAGTGAGGATGAAGTTGTGGCGGTTGGAGCAGGCCAATACAGGCGCCGAACAGACAGGGAGTGGGTGAACGACGATGAGGTTGCCGACACTATGGGAAATGGGTCTGCAACCCAGAACGGAACAAAGCGGCGGCGAGGGGGCTAGAGTAACGAAGACCAAAGAGGATATATCTCCACAAAGCACACGAATCATATATTACTAGCTTGGAAGAGCTATCATACATGTGTGAGTGGGTGTGTTCCACCAATAGCGAACCGATGATTGAACAACATCCTGCCGGGATTGCGAGGCAATGTCTCTAGTTGCAGCCATGGAGAAGTTCATTATCTCTCACAACGACATCTTTGTTCGTCCTTTCTTGATTAAGGCCACAGACTGCCATTGGCGCATCTCCACAGCCACACGCCCTTTCGCGTCCACGGACAAAGAACTCGACCACTCTGCCTGTCTTGGACCGTCTTGCTGCCTCATATAAATGCTCGAGTCCTGATATACCGCTAATCAGCTCCAAGGATACTTGCACTGTCAAGATGGCGGCGCCGGCGGACGGATCGACAGTGGATGATTATTACCACTCCTCAGTTGATATAGCGACCAACTATATCAACAGACGGTACGACAGTCAGGGAGAAGTGGCCCTCCCGGGCGAAAAGCAGCTTACATATTGGGCGAAATGTGAGGCGATTCTATACGAAGACAGCGCAGTGGGTACGGTTCGGATAGATGAGACCAGATGGCCGGATTCCGCTCGGCCGCACAATTTCACGCTCACCTTCCGAAGGATTCCAGCTAGAAACGGAGGCTTCAAGGACGAAAGATTTGTTCGATGGGTGCGAGATGAAAATGTCAAGGTCCCCCAATCGAACAAATATTCCAACAGGAAGAAGACGTACAAGTTCAATATAGGGATGACAAAGAAGGGCAATATGCAGAATATCTACATACAGAGGGTCGCGCCTGCCGCGATGCGTCATAAACCTCAGCGCGCTGAACACATCAGGATCTGGAATACCACCGATGCCCAGCGGCTTTATGACGATATCCTATTGGGTAAAAATGACATACTTCCGTGTCCGCCGCGCATTCGTCGAGAGCTGAAGCTCTGGGCCACAATACGGGTGGAGAATTACCATAAGCCACTCGACCCGACTGCAGAGTCGCCTCTCGAACGTATTGTATCAGTGAGCGCCGAAAGAGTCGACGGCGACATACAGGCTGGAGGACAGGTAAACAAATGAAAATCTACTCGAGGAAAAGATGCTAAGAATCGCCCACAGGATGGTAGTGCTAATGAAAATAATGGCGAGATTGATAGATTTATTTCCGCGGCTTACAAGGAGTCACTCCAGGATTTCGACAACGAGGGTCGTCTCTCAATGCAAATACGAAGGGACCCTGGCATTATGGACAAAGCAGGCTGGGTTGTGGCGCCTCCAGGTCCCGTTAAGTATTGCCTCTGTCGCAGATACCGTTCCCAAACCAAATCTGGAAGTCGAAGGGAGTTGCTTGTCGGTGACGCGGGTGCGGAAACAATTGATGACAGTGAGGTAGAAGACAATGGCGCCGAAGATGAGTCTACCGAAAAAGGAGGCAAAACCATCAAAGCAAGTGTGGCTAAGTCAAAGAGCAACGGAGGGACCGAGAAAATGCCAAATTGGGTGGAAGAGGAGGAGCTCTATGCCGACCGTGAAAGCGAGGTCGAAGATGACGCTGTCTGCTATCTTTGGGACCTCCGTGCGGATCAATGGTATCTGGTTATGCAACGGAAAGTCAACCTATCGCTCCATGCACGCCAGCATATGGCGATGAAATTTCCTGTTGAGGGTGAACGACAGTCCTGGATTTTTACGAGATTTGAAGAGAAAAGTGAATCGGCCGTCGGTGTATCAGTTGTTTTGCGAACAGATCGACAAGATAATATAACAGACGTATGTGCACCCCAGATCAACTATCTTACTGCCATTGACTCACGGATATCAGCATGTCGCCGTCAAACGATTAACAAGAATGGATAATGAGCTGAAGAACGACTCTAAGGGGTTTTCGCTCGAACCTCGAGAGCTCTACCTCTGCCGACGGCTTATGAGATTGGAATCAAGATCGAATTTCGTGGAGTTGAGGCATGATTCTTATCACCATTCTAGCCGAACTCCTTACTCTCTGTGTATGTGACCTGACTACTTCAGTTATAGCTGTGCGGAAGCAGGGCTGACTAGTGGCTTGTAGATTTCGAATTGGCGCCTTATGGCGACCTATCAAGGCATATGACGACGCCACGGCGTCGGCTCCCTGAGTTATTCCTTTGGACTGTGTTCAAAGGTATTACGGACACTTGCTATTATATGCAGCATGATTCAGGGCTGGACAAAGGCGAAGCTTATGTGCATATTGGTCAGTATCTGGTTCCGCGCCCGTGACCGCTGCCAGCATTCCTGACGTCTTTTCAGATGTAAAGCCCGAAAATGTTTTCCTCTTCCAAACACCCCAGTCATCGAGGGGTCCATATGCTGCACATGCGAAGCTGGGAGACTACGGTCTCTACTGCCACCTCAATCGCGAGCGCCTTGAATATCAAGTTGGCACTGAAGGCTCCCGTGCGCCGGAGCAGCTGATCGACGACGACCAGGTGAAGGTGGCGGAGGACGGCCAGCGGCCAAAGGCGATCAGCACAGACGTGTTTGGGATTGGTATGATCATGTACCGCGCGATGTACAGATGCTCCGACTCGACTGAGCAAGTTACGGATCCCCCAGGGCCGTTTGGTGGGTGTGGTGCACGCGGGAAGCGAGACGAAGAGTGCGCGCAAACCTACTCGTATGGCCTGCATCAGCTTGTCGAAGGATGTCTACACAGGGAACAGAACAAGAGGTACACAATTGCGCGGCTGAAGGAGCTAGTCGACCAGGGCATACAGGCGTACGATGAATACCACGGCCGTCTCTTGCAACAGGACCGGCAGGCTGCCAGCGCCAGCCTTCCGGATTTCATGCGCGTGGCCTTCTGGGATTCCCCTTATCTCTTAGGACGCAAATTTCGGAGGGCGGAGGCGGAAGAGGAGGTGGAAGATGATGACGATGATGAGCAAACTGACGAAACTGAGGAGGAGCCAGATGATGAACATGATGAGCAAACCGACAAAACTGACGGTCTTAATACCTCCCGGTCCTGAGATGGACCTTCCCCCGCGAAAGCGAAGAAAGATTGAGGTTGACGGAAGGGATGTGCAACGGCCTCCGACGACTCATGGAAAAAGGATACACTCGCGGCCGCACAAGTAGCCTTTCAGTAGGGAACATGCTTTTCCCAAATGATACTGAGTCTAGAACAGAACAACGGCGTTAGAACGACGGCGTAAGATAGAGGGACACCATTTGGTAATCTGGGCGGAGATTGGCAAGGGGTTTCCGAGGCCTTTCATTATCGTCACCTTCGATTTCAAGAATTCAGTTTGTCGTTCTTTTCCTGCTTATAAATCTTCTTTTCCTGCTTGTAAATCTGCAATTTCCCCGGCTTACAATGTATATAGACTTCTAATGGATCGTGGCTCTATGCGGCGAGAAGATGATCTGAGGTCGCCCATAGAACGGTCGTGGCATGTGCATGACTGGGCAGCTAGTGTAGCTTGTCCTATATGTGTACTAGGTTGTCCGTGAAAACAAGTTCCGCTAAGGCCTCGACCTATTCAGATCCAACTTTACATTGTCTTCAACTTAAGATTGGAACGAGATCTGGACGGGGTGTGTGATCAGGAACAGTGAAAGGCGGCGGTCGGGCACCAATGTACGCTGCCCAACGTGAATCCTTGCAAGAGTACCTTCGCCATGGTCTGACTTGTCTTCTTTTACCAGCGCTTGAGTTGGCTACGCAGGCCAGCTGTCGTCGCTCATAGCGATCTTTCAGTAAGAGCTTGCTATAGGACACACGCATCAGAGATGACGGTCGACACTTTCATACTCAAGTGTTTCGGACTAACAATAAACAATGTTGACATTTTCACCAGTCCTGAATTTGAGAAACAATATCTTCCTTTTCCTAGCATGCGAGGTATTGGAGCCGACCTCATGAATAAAGCGTAATTTATAACAGACGCAGGACCTAGCGGAGTAAGGATAAAGAAGCAGCTAAAGCTCTTAACTCATTGTCATGAGAAAGTGATATCGTACTCTGTTAAACTTGATTGAATTTTACAATCGTATATCTACAATGTCGTACGCTGTGAAGTCCATGAACAGCGCTATGCAGTCCCTGTCCGTCAAAAGGTTACGGGCCGAACGAATTGTCACACAACCCCTTACTTATCCCATCCCAACTTATCAACTCCACATTCAACTCATATCCCACCATCCGAAACAATGACCCGAGATATCATCCCATTCAGCGAACTCTACGGTGAGAACTGGTCCCGTCCCAACTTTGACCCGCACTTCGATAACATCCGCACCAGAACCAAGTATCTCCACCATTGCTCGCAGTGCAGAAAGATCCCAAAGCGATCCTGTTACACCAAAGGGCATATGGCGTTCTGTACCGTGCACATCAAGGACAAAGATAGCAACTGGGTCAGGCACGGCCAGAGGTTCACGGTGCAATCAGGTGGCTGCGACGCCCACCCCCGAGTGCAGGGATACAATCATGCCATTGCAGACGCATTCAAGACTGGGGTACCCGCTGGTATAGAGGCTTTTGATGAGTATGACCGGCGCGATGAAAGGGCTGAACTGACAGCCGATGCTCACACTGAGCCACGGGGCGATACTCCTGCAACCGGAGATGCGGAGTCAATACTGGCGGAAGCGGATGCTGAGGCAGAAGACCAGATTGAGAAAGGTGAGTACGATCCCGAGGTTACCGTGAAAGCGCTTCGCGAACTTGCAAACAGGAAGAAATGGGCTGAGAAGGACCGACGCAAGGGGACTTCCAAGCCCGCTTAATGTTTCCATAGAACCTTTGCGACTGTGAGCCGTCAAAAGGTCGTGAATGTGGCCGGCTGACCGTTTATAGAATAAGTGGGTAATCGAATAGGTATATAACCCTTGGAAAAGAAGAGAGGGTCTCAATGTCGGAGGAGCAATACCAGGCCATATTTTGATCCGATAGATATTGTTCGGCACATACTGGTATCAGGTATCCTGTTATGGATTATAGAATGATGGTGTAAACTTAGAGAGCGTCCAGTAGCGCCCATGTGTACCGCCGTTCCAACAGGCTTATAAGAGCCAAAGGGAATGAATACAAAAATACTCCTATGTATCCTGTTTCTGACTTGCGCTGGGCACAAACCAGCTATACAAAATCGAAATTGACCAATTGCAGGATCCCTTCTTTTTGTTCCGACTGTTTGGCTTAGTTTGATGCACCGTAAATTACTCTTATTGACCGGGTCAGGCGGTGAGCTCTAGCTTGCCTAACACTGTTAACGGTTTGTATGCTGAGAGTGTGAAGTATTCTAGCGGCATCTGCAGAAGCAGAGCGCATGACGGTTTTAGCACAAGCTTTATGCTGTTTGTGGATTTGGCTTGACACGCTTGCAATGATACACAACTACATAGGTAGCTAAAAGAGTAACATCACCTAATATAACTCTTCAATGTCCTTCTGCATTACAAATACGCTACAACATTGTCACTGAGAGATGGAAACGTGAATGCTCCATTTAGATCCGTGCAGATGATGGAAGTGGGCTGCCAAGGTTATGTGGAAAGTGCATATTGTCTATGGCCTTTGCGTAAATCAGAAGATATAATTAACTACCTCCTTGGCGAGGATAACAAATAGGTGCGGGAGAGATTGTTGCCGTGTCCAGACCTAAATATGCGAAACTGATGATTGAGTAATCAGGGCTCACCCGTGGTGGTCAAATTTTCCGGGATGTGCTTCACATACGCATATTGGTTTGAAATCTTTTGTAGAAACAAAGAGATGTAATGCCGGAGTTGTAATGCGTAGTCTATCTGAGGAACTGTTCAACAACGGAGTAATCCTGGATGTCACAGTGCATTACGGTAAACGCCAAGGTGCTTAGTCATCACCCCTGAATTCATTGCAGATACGTTTATCACACATATTTATCTATGTACCTCTTGCTACATTTCTATTACTTGTTTTATGCGGAGAATAACTAGCAGATCGCCAGAGAAGCAGGAAAAACAAAAGAAGCAATGCCGCCGCGGAAGCCACCACTCAACACCTTTCCATGATGTAGCAGCCTTTACTTCAGAAACTTAGACTGGGGAACCACACGCACCAGCCTGCACAGCAATCAGTGCCAACAAGGAAGTTTAGAAGCATCCACATCAGATCAACCTAGGAGAGGGTCAGCGAGAACGGGGCGTTCACGGAGTGATGGCTTACTGTGTTGCGCGGGGGAACATTCTATGCCATCACCACGTTCCGTGGCGCTGTGTGCCAACATCGTCTCAGCAAGATGAGCACGTTCCGCAAGAGTTTGCAAGGGCTCATCTGGTGCATATCCTTCTTCGGGCTTCTCTTTCGCATCTTCGTCCTCGAGATCATCGACCCGAAATAGCTTCTCAATCTCCCGGCGCAAGTGTTCTTCCGTCGTTGGCCAACCATATCCCAGTCCTTCCGCAAGATTGTCAAGAGAAATACCACGGACTCCAGGTATTTCGTCGAGGACTGTTTTGAGGAAATCCTCCATGATCCCATAGTCATGGTACAGGGCGAATATCGCGGCCTGGTACATGGGAGATTTCCGAGTATAGACTGCATCCTTGCAACCCGCAGCTTTCAACGCTTCGTAATAAACCTGGCGATAATGCTCGAGTTTGAAAGCCATGTGCGGCGCGCGGTCGATGTCGGATTCGGAATGCCAGTCGCGGTTGAGGAACTTGGGGACGGCTCCACCGGTGCCTATGCAGCGGGGTACCGCGGTGCAACGGTCCCAATCTATGATGCCAGTGACGTTGCCTTCCTCGTCAACCAGAATATTCTGCAGATCAAGGTCGTTATGGCGAAGGACGAAGGACTCCTCGGTCGCAAACGTGGGCGAGGATCGGAAGACGGGCTGGGAGTAGATGATCTCAATAAGTTTGCGGAGGCCGCGGAGTTCTATCGCATTCGTCTTCTCCTCAGGCACATCAATCTTGCTTAGCTCCCTCTCGACGTCCCAATCGGCATCCAAAACCGACTGAATGAATTCCCGACTTGAAGAAAACGGGCTTCGCTTGGTCACAGCTTTCATATCGGTCCCTGAGAGCCAGTGATAAGAAGGCCTGATTGTTGGCTCATCATCGAGGCTGAAGTTGTTACAGTGAGGAATACCAATTCCCCGGAATTGGAGCTTTCCAAGCTCCGCCATACAGGCCGCTAACGAGCGTAGGAAGGTCAAACGTTTCGCTTCAGTCGCTTCCGAAGGCTGGTCTGCCAGGAGGAAGAACGGTTTCCCGTTTGGACGGTCTTCTTCAGAGTCCTCGTACCAGAGATCATATGCTTGCTTCCCGGGAAGTTTCTCCATGATGATGAAGGGTGCCCCAATCTCGTTCCACACGGTACATCCGCTACCAAGTACCTTCGGCAGCGGAACCTTGGTATGGTGTTTGATGTATCTCATTAACACCGCTTCATCGTCGAGCATATCCTCGTCGGGACGTTGCCAACGCTCTTCTGTCCCATGAGCTGGGATGCGGACAACAAACTCCTGGACTTGGTTCTCGGCCTCTAACTCCATAAACACAATCTGGTGGTATGTTCCCTCAGTACGACCGGTTACGCGGAACTGGTCCAGGGTTGGCCTCCGACCCGAAGGGGTGTGTACAAAAACACGTGCGATGCGTTGCAAATTATGATCGGAGATGGCGTGGATTGCGGCCCAGTCGCGACGGTCCACGGCATACTTTGGGCTTTCTTCGGATGATGTGCTGGTCGCGCCACTTTTGGGGTCATTGGTTGTACGGGTACCAGGACCGGTATTGCGGGTGGTAGAAGTCTTCGCGGGATTGCCATCTGGGTGTATCAGGATATCGGAATCGTCGACCTTTGGCTCATCGATCGAATTCGGTTGCTGCTCAAGTTGCTTTTTCAGCGCTTCCACCACTTTATCATGTTTGCGTCTGGAGAGCCAAGGTAGCTTCCACTTCATCTTGCCGAAAACTGCGTTTGGCGAGCGCCTGAACTTGAGTTTTATCTTCTGTGCAATGCTTCGGACGCCTGATTGACTATCGTTTGACTCGTCTGACAAATGCTTGCTGCCGCAACTGGCTTCCCTGGACAGACAAATGGAGTGCCGTTTTGGTCCATCGGAGGTGCTCTGCATTACCGAGTCAACCGCCACTGAGGTGGGAGACTGTGAAGGGGCCGTGGTGGTATTCGTCTTGTTCCGATTATTGGTATGAGAATGAACTTGAGCGATGAGTGATGGATGGGCGGAGTGTGTTGTTGGCTGCGATGATGGCGCGGCATTCTCAGACGCAACTGAGGATTGAGCAACCGAAGCAGAATGTATGTTCGTAGTTCCGCAACGATGAAAAAGATTGCGAAGTTTTGGAGGGAGAAGTGAAGCTTTCGCGCCCAATTGTTTCTGTCCCGCAGAACGAGTTGCGGGCGGGACCGATGTGCAATCGTCAGATGTGCGCATTGAAGATGGAGTCGCTGGGATGGAGCGCTTCGGCCCGTAGGCTACATAGACGATTCCGAAGGGTCCCGCGAATGCCATAGCTTTGGTAAGTGCGGGGTTGTAGTTGAGGGTTGGGTTGCTTGCTGCGGTTCCGTACAGGGTCGGTGAACTTTTGGGCCTTATGCTGGGAGATTTACTTGCGTTGCACGTGACCAGAGACAACCTTGGCTCCCGTAACAGCTCTGTTGAATTGTACAGGGGAGTGAACGGAAGTACAGCTACAATTCGCGGTAATGCCAGGGTCGCCCCGTGAAGTCAAAGCAACCCGGAACGTGGGAGGGGCTCGTAATAAGCAGGATAACGGAACTCTCGAAAGGATAGCCTGGAATCAAACCGCAGGAGCGGCAAAAAGGAGGTTTGGCGGAGCAAACCTGCAAGTAGCAAGAGAATCAGCGAGTCAAAGACAGTGCTGGAATTGCACACTCAAGGGCCAGAGGACTGAAATCCTCTATACTGTAGCCTTGAGCGTCAGGAATGAGCGCCTGGGCCGACCCTTCACAGATATTAGAATTTATATGAAAGGCTGAACACTGGGCTCCTAAATAGTACGAGAACAAAGAGAACAGGAATGACATACATTGTGCATAAGCGAGAGCATTGTGGTCCTTCATCGCGACAGATCGGCGCGTTCTAACTTGGCGCCCCGGTATTACATCACCTGACACAGCCAGGCATGGGGCTTTCACAGAAACCCGCCTGAAAGTTCAGGCAGAACCCACGAAAGGAACGGTGCCGTCCTTCACAGATTCAGCGGCATGCCTTACCGACATATTCTCATGGCCTGCCCACCTCGTTCCATTCTGTCCCCGCTGTACCAACCCCTCAACCCAACCTGAGAACAGCAACCCCCAGGTCAACGACCTTGTCAACCGCGTTGTCGTGGGGCATACCATTCAAAGGTAATTCAGAGCCGGCAGCCGGTAATTGGAGTCTGACCAGGTTGAGTGGATACGCGCCATGGTTCTGGACAAGAAAGAGGTGTTTGAGAAGTTGTATGGGCCGAACTGGGAAGTCCAAAATTGGCATCCAATGATTAGGAACATCCGAACCGGGGTAAAAAGCTCCAAAGCACGTAAGTCTTTCTTGTCATTACACTGATCGCGGCCGCTAACTGACTCGCAGATCATTGTGGCGAGTGCGCGGCCAGAAGACAACGAAGCTGTTACGAGGCGTTGCACTATGTGTACTGCTCCGCGATGGTCGTCGCAGACAACGGGAATGTAGTACGCTGCGGCGAGGTGCTTTGCTTCCGGTCAAAAGGGTGTTTACACCACCCTTTCTCAGCCGGATACAATGAACTCTTCCGGGAATTGAGACTATTCGGCTTGGTGGCGGAGGAGCTAGTAGATATGGTCACGACTCCTGACTCTGACCTTGGCGCGCGCCAGAAGGAGCAAAGAAGGACGGAGAACGCCGAGATTCAGAGAGAGATGGATCGCCAAGCAGAGGAGCTCGCTGAAGCTGGTGCGGGTGAAGGACCTCAATCCTTTGCGAACATCTTCGACCGTTTCAAGAACCGGAATAAGCAGGACGAGGCAAACCGACGAGCTGCGCGAAGAACTGAGGCTAACCTCACTCGCATGGCCACCCGTGAGGCAGAAGCGCAGCGCCACAGGTGGACCAAAAAGGACACTAAAATCAGCAAGTTCAACAAGTCCAAGAAGAGAATGGAGGAGCAGCGGAAGGCCGAAGAGCGAGCAGCGCAAAGGGAGGCGAGGGCCAAGACCGAAGCTGGCCTACTCATGAACGACGGTACATTGAGTATCGTCAGGCGGCCGTGACCTCCATTCCGACTGTAAGTACACTGGTGTTGGAAATATCCACTTCCTTCATGCAGGAGAGTACTAATCGCGCCTCGTCCAGATAAGTCAGCATCCTTTCGCCCTTCCGCCGCCTTGTCTCTTTTCGTAGACGGGTCGTCGCATTCTTAAACGGGATGTTGAATACATGGGATGGCTTGGTACACAAGAACATTGGGTTTGTGGAGATGTCGTGTGGATCTAGAAACGCCGAGTATCTGTAACTGTTTGGTCTGGCAAATGTGTAACCACTTGACTTCGTTTGTGGGACCGTCTCCGTTCAGCTGCAGGCGTTTGGTACTTCAAGTACATAGCAGCAATTACTGCTTATCTCCATTGATATCTTTCACGCCTATCTTGCTCTTGCGCTCGTGCTCTTAGGGTCTGAACAGATGTCGGTACACCGTAAGCGACCGCCTGGTTTCGTTGGGCGGGGTCCCAGAATAATTCAAGAGAAGACCATCATCATCTATGAGGGCTTATAAGGAAGGGTAGAAGATGATTGTGGAGGGTACAGCAAGATGCTAGAGGTCCCGTTGTCGAACGACGTCGAATTTAGCTCTGGCCAGCGCCAAGCGATCTACCGCTAGCGCCGATCAGCCAGCCGCCTCAGGCATACTTAGTAAGCCTCCTTTATCTCTCCCTGAGTGTTGCTATCTGAACCCAGCCTAACCAGAGTTACAACTTATTCCCAGACATCCATCCCACTAATCCACAGAGTGTCGGCGGCAATCAATCGCTTGTAGCATGGACACACAGATAGCCCCCCAACGCATCTCAGCACAAATACTCGTACATCACTTCCCACCATTTCCATCACCCCCAATATTTCACATGATCAGCCATGCAGATCAAGAACCCTCCACATATCCCCCATCTCTTTCCGTTCTCACTTCCCTCTCTCCCTTCTCCCTTAACTCTATCAATTCCCACATGTACCCTCCTCCTGTACACTAACACCTCATCACCCATTCCAGCCCTACACGCCCGGAACATAAAACCTCATTCCCACAACCACCATATCCTCCATACATGTCGCCTTCTTCTCATTCCTCACATTTCTCAGTATACCCTCGTCGGCATATCGAATGATGCAATCCTTGTTCAAATCCTCTTCGACACAAGTACTTGTGGAAGGTCTGCTGGGGATGACAACGGCAGGGGACGAGCGCCGTTTGCGCTTCCGGGCATTAGCGGCACCAGTGGTGTCGGTGGTCGTGATGTTGGCCTGGGACTCAAACTGAGCCTGGGGATGCTCTAGCAGTTGTGGGTCAATAGGAAATGAAGATGAAGCTGTCAGAGCGGCAGACGTGACTAGCGAATCCCCACCAGCCAACGCCCGCGAGATTTGATTGTCGACTGGTGATTGCGCAGTCGTGCTTCTGAAGCTGCCTAATGTAGACACAGCACAAGCATCTGCCCTGTCATCCGTCATGCAAGGTCCAGTCGTATCCAGATTGGTGATTGCCTGACCACAAGAGCCCTGCACAGACACAGCACTCTTCTCTAAGCAACCCCCGGAATCATGAATCGACATGATCTCAGGTGTCCCAAGCGCACTGGACAGAGGGCTTGAGAAGGAAGCATTCGACCGGAGTGCAGACGGTGTCCCGCAAGTTGGCATCGGCGCTGCGACAACGCTAGGCCGTACCACGCCGTGAGCAGACGAGGCAGTAACAGCAGGAATACCAGCAGAATCAACGGCGAAAATAGCACCATGGTTAGGAGCAGCAGTTGCAGCAGTTGACGAGAGGTTCGGGCGAGCAGCTGTACCGTTTCTGAACTCGCTTGCTGGTGTTTGACTGCGCGCTGAGCGACTCTTCCGCCGCTGGTTCCTTGCCTCCCTTAGAATCTCTTCAGTATCATTGAAAACGTGGGTAACCCCTTTCTTCCCTTGTTTATCAAGCAGTGGTGGCACAACGGGAGCAGTGCGCGTGGCCGCAAGTGGCTTGGTTTGTCCTGTTGAAGTCCTGAGTGAAGGGTTGTTATGATCGAGATTGTCCGCTGTGACGATGTCGTTATTATCTCTCTTCTGTTCGAGAACTAAAGTTGGCTTACGCAACAGGCCGCCCGTTGTGCGGGTGTGAGCACTTTCCATCTCTTCGACTATTGTGGGTTTCGGAGCACTCGCTGCTCCATTTACTTCCACTTCCACTGGGGTTGGGGATGTGAGAGGTGGTGTTCTCGGAACAATAGGCTCTGAGCAGTGTTGCATGGCCTCCGTTCTGATCTCCTCTCGACGCACCACAGTGCTTGTACGTGCACGCTGATTCCTTGAACTGTCACTCGCGCATCTCTCGCTCTTCGGGTTGATAGGAATGCGTTGTGGGACCTCCCATCGACGATCAACGATTACTGCACCGCCCTTCCCTGTGATTAATATCCGACGAAGTAGAATACTTGATCGAGGTTGATGGAGGTCTACAAGTTGTGGATCAATTGGCAATGTTGGCCTGGGCACAGGCCAGAGCGCTACTGGCGGGCGTGGGCCAGAGTGCTGCACTGGACGGAGATACGGAAACTTTGTTTGGGGCGGAGCAGTTGGTCCTGCGAACGGGTATGCTTGGGGTCCTACTTCGTGGGAACTGCTATAAGCCGGCAGTTCGAGCGCGGAGCTCTCTCGGCTTCTCGTTGAAGGCATTTGTAGGAGTGTATCGCTCATGCTTTGGCCGGAGTGGGCGTGTCCCATGGGTCGTGAAGGAGACGGGATCATGTTCGGGTAGTTCGGGTAGACCGTCGGTAACCCCGTGATGGAAAAGCGCTCAACTTCCATCGGATTCACTGTTGTACCCAATGGATACATGTGATATACTGGCGTTGCTCCCGGGAAAGCTCGGGCCGTTGAGGAAATGTTTTCGACATCCATGATGTCAGGAGCGCATAAGGTCGTACTGGGAACATGCTGCGAAAATGGCCGCTGGGAACTCGAGATGAGAGGATCTTCTCTGTGCAGTTGGCTGATGTCCTCGTCCGCATAGAGGATGGAGGGTTCCATTTGCCCAACGCTCGAGCGCGTCGCAAAGCCTTTCTTTCGCTGAGGCACAGAGATGTGCATATAACGCGGATCTAGTAGCCTATCAGGACCTTTTATGTACTGCCTTGACCTCTCGACCTTTCCTGCAGTGACAATGACATCGATAACTCCAAAAGTCCATGATCTCGGACCCTGCATAGCCTTCACAGCATCCGGCATACATGTCATTGCGAGCATCGAGAGGTACTCTGCACTGGGCGGTCTCTCCCCCCAATCATCATAGCAACGGCCGTTTGCTTCGCGGACGAGCGCTGCGGAGATCCCCTCCCATCGTTGCCATGGTGTAACTTCTTGGTTATCCGTGCGGCTCTCGTTGAGTGAGGTGGGCGGTAGCAGGATCCATGGTCGCTCGGTTGCGAATCCGTTACGTGCGCCGCTGAAGACCTGATGCGGAGACTTTCTCGAGTTGATTTCGCGTAGATGAATCGACGTGCTAGAAGCTAGTGTACCGTTGAAAAGCACATCAATCATGAGAGAGTGCGCGTCGTCGCCGACTTTGGAGCAGGCGAAGAAGGATTTTTCCGAGAGATCCACGTGTAGTGCGAGCGCTTTTGGCTCAGGTCTGCCTCTCGCCTGGCTCCAGATGGCATTTGTACATGCCTGGACTTGTAGAAAAGGGACGTTCTGGAGGAATTTGAGGTTATAGTCGTTTGCATCGCCCGGTAACGATACACTCTCCTCCTCAAGGGTTTCGCCGTTGCGCAGTGCTCGGTCGGAGATATTGCTGGTTCTGGCCGCTCCGCGTTTGTGCGTCTCGATAGGTCTCACCGTTTCGGAGAAGTCGACGGCTTCGAGGCGCATAGAGATACCGACGGGATTGTATGTTGGCATAGCAGGCGGGCGGAGGCCAGTCACTGGGTATCTGCGAGCAATAGCTGTTGTGATAGACTGTGGCAATAGGGCTTGACAAATAGCTGAATGGAGGCGGTCATGAGAGGTTATGCGGGTCTTGTCGTACGGGGAAAGAGGGCCTACGCTTGGAGTGCGTCAAACATCGTCGACTTCCCTTTCTGGAAGCCACGCGCAGACGCGCGCCAAATTTGTCGCCAAGCAGCCGCGCCGGCTTCCGCGAACAACAAGGGCTGCGTATCCAATCACGGCAGTATGCAGACGAGACATGTAGACAATATAAAGAGACGGTTGCATGAGGCGGGCTACAACTGTTCCGCAGAGGACGAAGACAAAGAGGTGGAAGGGGTATCTTATGAAGGAAAGAGACTGACCGCTAGGAGATGGCCCCACCCATGATAGGGTGTAGGGAAGGCTATACAGAAGAAGACTTGCAACAATCTGGCTGGGTATCTGCAGAGAAAAATATGAAAGACATCCAACCTGGTTCACAATCACTCCTCAGTGATGATTCCAATGGGCGGTCCACCGAGGACATCGCCCAACTCGCCGATCGTTCGCTCGTAGACCCTGCCAATCTGTGCCTCTTTCCAGTCCTCGTCATCTTCCTCGTCGTCACTGTCATTGTTCTCGAACCCTTCGAACTTTACTGTATCATCGTTTGGCATGGCTTCATCTTCTCTGACTAGAGCTTCACCCTCTTCATCGACAAGTTCATCGCCTAATGTACGTACTACCACAAGTCTAGTCCGATCTACAATGCCTTTAAGACGGACCTTGTCTGTTATGCTGACTGTACGTCCATTCTCAAAGCCGGGGAGCGGTTCGCCTTTATCTGCGTCTTTACCCTGCAAGAGGCTAGAAAATGCGAGATCTAGTTTGTCAAGGAGTCGGAAGGTTGCCTTGGGGGAAGCAGGGAAGAGTGGGAGGTATTCGGTGAGGGAGCGCGCGATGTTGAGGAGGTATGGCACCTGCAGATTTGCTAAATCTTGATGTTAGTCCCGACGGCGAAATCAACTGGGACGGACGTACGAGATCCGGATACCCATAATACGTCAATCAGCGGCTCTATATCCCTTTCTATTTCGCCAAAATGCTGATAACCTCTGATTTCTGATGAGTCCTTGGCAGGCTTTTGCAATCGATTCTCAACGCGCAGTTGTACGGCATTGAGACCGTGGTCGAGATAGCGGATGAGCTCGCTTTCCTTGGGGCTTCCAGGCTTCAATGGGTGACGACGTGGTTGGGGGAGAGGCGATGTGATTGAGGAGGGTGCGACTGATGAGGCCAGCGGGGTCATCATGGTGATGTCCATGGTTGTCGCTGAGATATCGTTGGCAGCAACGTCAAGGCGGGATAAAGGGCAAGGGCAAAAGGTATTTGTGTCGTGACAAGGTTCGCATTCTATAGCGAAGTCCTTAGCAGAGCTGTCGTCTTGCGGAGGCCGTCGGACAAGGAGGTGAGAGCAGTCTGCCCAGCACCAGCGAGATGGTGACGTGATGCCGCCAAGCAACGCGAGCGCTAAGGAGGTCTGGCATGGACAAAGCATGTTCGCGCCGGCACCACCGGACAAGGCAGTGCCAAAGAAGTAACATCACGGTTCTACACATCTGTAAGCTTTATTACTTCATAGTCGAACGATTGCCAGTATATACAAGATATATTCACGGAACAGCATGACATCAAGCCATGTAAACATTAAAGAAAATCTATCGGAACAGCAGGTCGCAGTGCTAGTGGGAGAACAGGGTATCGGAATCGTCATAACAAATCAGCTGTGAATGCAGCTGCAACATGCAGAGTATATAGGCCTCTGCCTTTCGCGGTACTACCGTCAGACCATAAGATGTCGACTGAGTGGGCGCAGGACTCTCGGCATGCTGCCTCGTCAACTACCCGGTCAATCATGAGAGCCTCCACACAAGGACATGCTTAGATGCGGTTGTATCCAAACTTTCCGCCAGGGGCCTGCTGTCCACGGTACTCGAGCAGCTCGGCGGCTTCCTTGTCCTGCTGGGCCTGATAAGCCGCAGCCGCACGTCGACCGGCGCGGCGTTGCTTGATGCAGCAGAACAAGATAACGGCTGCGGCAATCACCACTACACCGATGACGGAGGCGACGATGGCAATTTGCGCAGTCCGACCAAGGGCCGCCCAGCGGTTGCGCACGCCGCTCGGTTTCTCGTATTCTGTCATGGCAGCTGATTTACCTCTGATCATACGTGTTAGTCGAGACCATGGGCTAAACGGATGGAACGCACTCGATGATTTTGACCTTGTCCCACGTGCCGGACGCATCCATATTCTCCCAGGAATACTCCTTAGCCGAAGTGTAATCTTGGGCAAATACCTCTTGCACAGTCATTACGAAGGGTCCTTGCTTGAAGTCGGTCTCGCCGCCGGCCCATTCCTGTGACCGGTTAGAGGGTTCGTCCTCGCGCCTGCTAAATGACGCTTACCACTACGCCAGGTCCGTTCTTGTCCTTGTCGCCGGCCGCCCAGATTCCAATGCGGATGTTCTAGAGGGTGCGTCAGTGCGCACGCTCCATGGCAGTAACGTATAAGCCTGTCATACCATGGGAGTCTGAGGATATTCTTTTCCACCCTGAGCATCTCCGTACTTGAGCTCGCGCAGCATCTTGCCATCCAGCCACCATTGCAGGCGCTCCTTGGTCCAGTCAAGGGTGTAGTTGTGGAACTCATCCTGGGGAGGGGCCATTTCGTAGTCTGCGCCACGGCCCAAGGTTTCGTTGTGGCCTTTGCCATAGTAGTTTGTCATAGCCGTAGTGTTGTCGCCTTTGAATTCCCAGTCAATCTCGTCCAAGGTCTCCGACTGCAAGATTGCCGTTGATATAATGCCTCGACCACGCGCAGCCTTCATAATGACCGTTACGCGACCAAAAAGCATGTAGAACTTGGAGACGAGTTGCGGAGAGTCGCCGCTACGCTCCACTGTCATAGTGGCGCCCTTCTCGCTCCAGTCCACCTTTCCTTGGTTCCTCTTCTCCCAAATCTTGTCGTAAAGCGTATCATTAAAGCGAAAAGTCGCGTTACCGCCGAGAGCGGGCATATTGGGACATCCTTTCTCCTTCAATGGATTGCATTTGGTGAAGGTCTGGGCAAAAGTCGTCGTGGCGAGCGTCGACAGGAGTGTGACGACGGGGAGAGCGAAGGACCGCATGGTTGCGACTGAATCGGATATCCTGTCAAAAAAATGAGTGTGGTAGTGCGTAAACCAGCCGCACAGCAATGATGGAGGGAGAGACTGCGGTGAGGTGTGAATGAGCGGACTCGAGGTCAGTAATGAGTGAAGAAGGAGGAATGCACGACGCTCAAGGGGGGAGACAGGTTCAGGAGTTGTGCAAGTGTGTCGATCGTCTGCCTCCTGTGATTGGTCGCGCACACCGACGATTTCTCCAGATGCCAAGACCCAGGGCATCTCGAAATTGTGTCCGTCACGGGTGTTTCATCGCTTGAATGAAGTGAGTCGACGCTCATTGCTTCTAATTTAAGGACCTCACAACAGTAATCTCGTTAGCGAGTGTTGTTGAGCGCCGTGCTCGCAAAAGCAGTTTTGCTACGGAGTTGTATGTATCATCGTAGACTACTGTTATTCCGTCCACGCCGCATGTCTGCATCCTGCAAGGTACGATTGCCAAAGCTTAGCGATTTGAATCTCAAACAGTGGCGCTGCCCCCTTACGCGATACCCAAAGTAGACAGCAACCCTTGCCAAGATTTCGACCTCCTGACCTTAAGCTTGTTTCAATATCAAAGTCCGCCAGCATCCTCAAAGTTTGAGGGACTTCTGTGATCCCACCGGCTCGAACAGATTGGTAACCAGAAACCGACTGAGTTCCCTTTGTGCGCAATGAGGAAATGTGGCCAACGGTCGTCAAACGTCACCCCTTAACGCCTTGGAAGCAATGCCTGCAGCTGGAAGCGGGCTTTTGATTTCCGACGGGTTGGAGGCGTTGCTTGCAGTCGTTCAATCCAATGGACGACATCATACTCGTCCGCATCGTGCTGTACATGAATACATCGTCCCCAGTCGAGCATGTCGCCCTCCAATGCAAACCGTCCCTGGCTTCGATACCTGCCGACATACACGTTCAGCGTGATCAGGACTTTGTATACGTCTTCCTTTGTCCAATGGGAGTAGACAAGCATGTCGTTTCCCTTGGCTAGGATGCCGGAATTGTGAACAACGTGCCAGAGGTGCGGGTACAGATATTTCCTTGCAATGCTCCGACTTGGGAGCATCGTCTCGCTGTGCATCTCCAGCAGCCCTTCGAAAACCTCGTTGCAGGCTGACAGAACCTCCTTAGGCGTCCGTGAGAAGAGAACAGCGACCGACTCAAAGCGGCAGCCCACCTGCAGCAGCGTCAGGAGGTGTAAGATCTTCTCCGTCCCGGTGATCTCCTTCGACCTCCGAACGTAGCGGTATTGCCTGAGCCACGCCTCCAGGTCCCGCACTTCGTGTATCTTGACGTAAGCGAGGTGTGGAAGACAGACCCTGGGATCAGAACTGGCTGTCATGACTGCCTGTGTGATGATGCGCCCCTCGGCGCTCCCTACCCTTTTTGTGCGTGGGTCGTTGATACCAACCCCTCCTCGTCTTTCCTCTGCTGCTATGCTCTGCAACACTTCCTTTCGAGATTTCGGCAATACGACTGGAAAGACCACGCCCGACCCTCTTTTCGAATCCGGTTCCGGTTCAACCTTGGCCTCTCCAGGAATCTCGTGAGTTTTGGGAGGACGATAGCTCTCTCGGACTCGATGCAATATTCTGGGCAGAGCGAACGGTGCAGCTCTCGGCCGCGCTCCCTCGGCGCCGTGCTCCTCATCTCCAGGTTCTTGCTCTGGCGTCCTGTCTTTTGGCCCCTCCGCCGCCTTAGCTGCGAGAACCCGCCGGTTTTCGTCACCGGCCACTGCAGTCTCTCCCTCTAGACCTGATGTTCCACTCCCTATCTTCGCTACTGGTATCCATTCCGGAGTGTCACTCGAAACAGGCACGGAAGGCTTCCTCCCACCAGTCACTGTTCGGATTGTCCCCGCCCTAGATCTCGTCAGGGATTCCACTAGTGGTTCTTCCCCTCTGTCCAGCCCCTCCTCAAGTTCTCTGACGCGTCTATACGTCTGCCACACATCGGTCTTGATGTCCCCAACTGTTGAGAACCGTGACTCCAACCTCTCCAAGCCTCTGTGCGCATCCTTCAGGCCCCGCTTGATGACCGCCAGGGAGTCTTTTGCGCCCTCACCGGCGACAGTCTCCAGGAATCTAATCCGAGCATTCATCGCATTTACGTACCCTTGAATCAGACTGAGCTCGTTGTCGATGGACCCAATGAAAAACGATTCGGGTCGAGGTGTCCCCTCTGGAGGTGCTTCTGCAGACATTGCGAGATTGAATCCTGCGCCGGTTGGGAAATTGGTACCACTGTGGGAACAACCAGGTCTGGAAAAGACCGCTCAACCCGAGTCGCAGAAGCTTCGTCAGAGTGAATTGAGCTTTTGAAGTGTATATTCTGGTGCATCATATCAATGGCCTCTTCCAGAGAAGTCCAAGAGTGCTTCTTTTCGATGCTATTCTGACATCTACGGAGCTGCTCGCTTCCACTTCGGCGATACAGTTGAGCTATGTGCCCCACAGCACCTTATGGTGCGGTGACGTCTAGCGCCGCCTTAGCTCCACTAATACACCGTAGTAGCATTCCCAAGTATTCGCTAGTTTCAGTACCTAGGTACTTCCCTCTACTGTCCCTATCTCCTCCGGGGCCGTACATTATCAATCAATTACGTCTCGTTGGAGGTTTGCTTTCCCATCTTACGTGGGACGTATTCCGGCGCAAAACACAATCGCACCGTTTTCAAACAACGGCTAGATCTCCCTTGTTCAGAGCATCCCTTTCCATTTCATTATGAAAGAGCGCTATTAGGAGGACATTACTGATTAACACCAATTGGCTTTACAATATCTACGCGCAGGTGCAGACGCAATCCAACCACAGCACGTGTACCACAGCATCACCTTCTTTCAAGCGCATCGTCGACAACAATAATACCCGCACAAGGGTACAAACGTCAATGATCACATCCCCCATTCAAAGGATATTTCCATCAATGCGTGAGGCCCTCACCACTTCCAACCTGTCCGGATCACCAGAAGACTGTTCAGCCCCTACGCCCTCAGCGGGCGCTGCTGCGTGACGACGTGCCATCCTTCGTTGTCTAGATTGCTTGAATTCTTCTCTTCATTCCTGTCTTCATGTTGGCAAGGATCCCTCTCTGTTGTTTGGACGTCATCACGCGAGTTTCGGTTATTTAATACAGTTAGTAAGCTTTTTGGATGAGGAAGTGTCCTGTCAATCTATTTCTTTGCGCTAACCCTTGGGTAGCAGCTGCATGGATTTGTCGACTGGTTATGTGTTCAGTCTCAGCTCCAAGCAGATTGTCGTCATTGCCATGCCCTTGGACCGCGTCCTCTGTCCGCAAAACATACGCTCCTGCCTCCCACACTGCTAGTCTAGCAGCGTCATGTTTGGCCTCCAGGCTCAAATTCTTCCGTCTTCTCTCTTACAACGGCATTCCACACCTCCCCGCCAACGCGCGGATTTGGCGGACATTCCTCGTACCCTCTAAATCATGAGACAGTAGAACGGGTATACAGGTGGGCATGTTGTGAGCAGAATGTAGAAAATTGTTTGCATCCGTTTTGTTTCGAGGGTGACTCGCACATCCGTCTGATTTTAGTGCGAATCATTCGCCGCAGCACCGTACTCTCCACTTTGAGTCGACACCAGGTATGTGCGCAATCAGCACCAGATGACAGCAGAAGCCCTGGTGCAAGGATTGATAGCAGCTTCTCTCGATAGCATGAGGCCCCTCTCTTGGAAGACGGCAGTGATGGCCTTGTTCCGTGGTGACAGGCAGGAGTCGACTGGATTGTGCCCGACACCAGAATATGTTCCGCACTTGGACATCGAACTGGCTGTCTCGAAAGTTCTTGTAGTACAGACGGTCGAGGTCGAGTGCAGATTCGTAGTCCTCTAGCCTGAGGAGGGAGAAGTGAAGGCGCTGTAGGGTGTCCGACATGTTGAAAGTATTCAAAAGCAGCAAGGGTTCTGCGTAATATTACATACAATTCGAAGATGTCAAAAGAGGAAGCCTTGATTAACAGAGGTTCCCTTTCAAGGGCTTGTGGACTGGAGAGACTTGTGGCATGTTGGTAAAGAGGGATAAAAGGGTTGTTTGGCTTCAAAGCATGGTTGTGGAAGACGAGATTGATCTTGGACCGTCTGCGGTAGGACTTGGCAGTCCTGCTAGTTGCGCGTGGGACTGCTTCGTTTTGGCTTCACTGCACGTTCCAACAACATAGCGACGACGGGGCGTCGCGCGACACCGACCAGTCGTTCAACTTTCCAGCACGTGAGTGACTGAAGAGCCGGTCAAGCTACAAAGACGCGTCCCAAGTTCGCTATGAAAGAACACATAACCAGGGCAGGCTGGGCTCCCCGATCAATTATTGAGGTGGAATTTGTCTTTTTGGGTACGGGATACGGGAAACTTACAAAAGATCTATATATCCAAGTAGAAGTTCGCTCCACTGATAGGCTGCGTATCCCAGCATCTTGCCATGGAGGTGCCCCTGATTCTGATCTCCACTACCTGCACGCTACTGCCGCTTCTTTGCTGCTGGTGGTCTCCGGCAGGTCCGTTCTTGTTCGCCATGTTCGGATTAGGATTACTTCGTAAAGGCTGACTTCAGCAAAATGCTAGGTGAACTCCTTGTAATCCTCGGTCGACGGATGATATTGACAGCCGTTCTAGGGCAGTCAATAAGAAGTTTTTGATTCTGGCGCCGTTTCGGCTGTGGGAACGGATCCTACATGGCTACCAATTCTTCGTGAAGATAAAAAGAATCGCAGTTGTGATCGATGACAACGTGCGAATTGGAGCCCGTAGAGCAGGATCGTCTATGCTGACGGAATTAGTTAGAGAGTTAGGACATATTTGCAGAGCTTACGGTCTCGATTTGAACTATTTAGTATGGAGTCTAACAGATCGACAGTGATGCATGCCTAGGATACTAAGTCACTAATGCAGTTATATCGTCGCATTGCTTGCTCACTAGAATTTAGCACGTGACGGGAGGCAGACTATTGCATCGCGTTATCTACAAACTTGTGTTTCTAACTGCTCGCCTAAGGCTCATCTTCATGATGCCCTATGATTCTTCCGCCGCTCTCCGACTTAAACCTTTGTAAAAGCCAAGCCGTACCTTTAGAACTAAGCTCGGATTGTTTATCTATTAGTTCTCTAAGATTCTGACGGATTCTTCAGTTCAGCACATATCACTGAATGACATGTTGCAGCAAGGCTCCATTTCCCTTCCGTGCCCGACCCTCCTTCCTTACATTGTGAAAACTCAACTTCTCTACACGTATGCTTTATCTACACTCGTTCCTTATAAGGTTATAAGTCGTATTCCCCCTGTTGCCCCACGCTACCCTGTATATGAACAAGTTTTGCCACTTCACATCGTCGACGATAAAGAACACAATGCCTATCAACATCCACAAAAGGAAGACGCTACTCGGCCCATACTGTGTATACAAGCGTGTAGACTGTTGTTAATTATCAAATAGCCATAGACTGCGGATCTTAGATTCCTTGTAGCCATAGTAGCGCAGCTGGAGCGTTCATATAGTATTTAAATCGGGAAGAATTGCAAAAGAAATCATATGATGGGCTGTAAACTCATCTGGATGCAGGGTGAATAGATGAGACATTTATTTTGGACATACTACGGTCCGTCCCGGGACGCTGCAGACTTTGAGATAAGACGGAATTAGTTTCAGTACTCCGTCGAAAGCAGCCTGTACTCTCCGCTTAGTTCTCGTTCAAGTAGATCGGCGAATGGTTGATTTCTCCCTGGGACAGACTTTTTCGATTCGCCAGTATGTTTGGAACAACTCAGAGGCTTATTGCACGGAACTCCATGACGGTCCATGACTCCACATTGCCGATCGAGATCAAATTGCGTATAATCATCGCCGTAGCTGGCCATCATTTTCTCTCGGAAAAGTTTCAGGCCATTTTGGCAGGAAAAGATATGGTAACTCAGCAAGCTCCAACATGTAGTACTGAGGGCTTCGCGGATGGAGAATCCACACCTTAAGCACTTGTAACGAGGCCATGCAGCGAGCTCGAAATGGCTATTACTGACATGTAAATCTCGCTCCCGCATCGAATTGAACATTTTGCCACATTCAATACATGGGGATGGCCATTTTGCCATGACGGAGTTACCGGAATTGTCCCCGGTCCTTTTTCTTTTACGCTCATCTTTGGACTGGTTTGTGATCTTCACTCTCACATCCGGGTTAAGGGCAGTCGCGCTTGTGTTAGACGTTGAGACGCTGTTATTGATTCTCGGGCCCGCAGGATCAACTGTGCCGCTGTCTGTAGACAGTGCATTCCTCCCGTTCCGTCCAGGCTTTGCATTCAGGTGCACGCCCCGTCTGAAGAAGCCTTCGAACTTCCCTTTGTCCCAACTAACGTACGAAGCTCCATGGAACTCTCGAAAGTGTTTACAGAACTCCTTAAAATCATGATACATAGCCGTGCTATCGCAGAGGCCAAGTCTATGACCGGATACATGCGAGATCAATTGACTTTTTGTTGGCAGATATTCACGTTTGGTGCCACATAAGTAGCATAAGGGGTCTTCGCTTATTAATGCGGCGGGAAAGCATAATTCGTGATAGAATCTGCTAGGATCTACCAGTGTCGGCGCGTGGCATGACCAGATGGCCTGACCATGGACGGGGACATGTTGCTCATTCATTTCCCTTGCAGGAGCCGTACCATCATTTCCGCTAGGGTCGTTGGTCGAGACTCGGTTTGGATATACTTCTTGGATGCTCGTAACAGCCGGAGGCAAACTCTGATGGAAACATGACGCACAGAATTGCTCAAACCCCTCAACATATTTTGGTAATTGACGGTAGCATCTGATGTGGTGAATTCCACCGCAAGTTGCGCACCGGCGGCACTGCGACGTTGATGCTGGCAGGAAATTGGAGCATATACACTTGATTGATTCGGGAAGCGTATTATGCACGGACAGTGTCGGGGTATAGGTTGGGTCCACAGGCGCCAAGTAATTCTGAGAGACATTGGAACCTCCGGTACCCATCTGTGGAATTGGTGCCTCAAGAACGTCAGGAGCTGGTTTAGAAGGTGGTTGAACTGACTGTCCGGGCATAACAACCGCGCGCCTAGGCCTTTTTGGGGGTAATCCGGCATAAGGTGAACTATCATTCAACAGCCCAGTCTGGGTCCCAGATCCCGATGGTTGTGAGTTTACGTCGGCTCCATTCAATAATGCGTCAAAGTCAAAGTGGGAGGGTCCGAGACTGATCAGAGTGTCAAAATCAAGGGCTGCAGGCCCGCCGTCCCGGCTTTCGTCTTGCCTGTCGGGTATGCCCACGGAAAGCACTTGTTGGGACAGCTTATCCACCGGTTCCTCGATCGGTGCAGTTGCTATGCCGGAATGATTGTCATTTCCGCTGCGAAGACGTACTCTCGTTTCACCAGCAGGATTCCGGGACCAATGAACAAAGTCGTGGCCTCCTGTAGGAAGCTGGCCCACCCGACGTAAAGACCTAAATGGCGGAGTAGGGTTATGGCAATGGGCAACATGATTCTTCAATAACTGAGCGCTCCGGAAAGGTGGATATTGGCACAGAGGGGCAGAGCACCGGAAACCCCCAGCATGGCCCATCTCATGATCGTGTCGGGCTTCCTCTGATTCGAAGCCGGTAGTTGCACTTGGACAGGTATGTAAGCGACAAGTGTAGGCAGACGTGCGGAATACTCTCTTAAACAGCTCCAAATCTTCTGCGGATGCTCCGGGACAGGAGTCTTGGTTAACGAGATGTTTCACGGCGTTTTGATACGATTCCAATAGTATAGTAATACTGCCCTTTGGCGGACTCGAGCATGAAGGGATTTGGCCATTGCCAGGTCCTAGAAGTTGTCAGCCTACATAAAAAATCTAGCCTAACATAGGTGGTTTGGAAGTATAAGATGGCTCAGGAGATCGACCGCGGAGGCGACATCTCTTATTGCCGACACTCATGAAGCCAAAAGTCGTCACCTACCAGTTTCGATCATCAATTGTGTCTGCAGTTGCTTAAGGGACCTCGCTATCAAGGCACCTCTCACTTGCCGGTAAAGTACTTTGTATTGTTTTATGGAACTCAGCCTCTCATCGATAGTGTCAGCGGTCTCCAGTTCGATCGGAATCCCGGTCAATTTTTCTAGCTTCTCCGAGAGCACATTAGCGAGTCGGAAGAAAGTTGAAGAAGTATCAAAGCCGCTAACAGCCTCATTGAGCAAGTAATCCGTCCAATATTCCGTTGCGTACACGTGGAACCCATGTAGGCCCTTGACCAGACGAAGATTTCTCATTTGGCCGTTGCATGTAGTTGTATTGCTGAAAGCTTCAAGGCCAGAGAGAAGGCATGCGAATGTTGCTTGTCCGTGTTCACGGAGGGTTTCTTGTTCTTTGAGAAGCAAGCTAACTCCTGAGCTTTGAAGATAATCTTTTACAGAGACGTGGATAAAAGCGAAACTGGTGTCTTTTCGTTCCTCAATGAGGGGGCTGCATGCGTCAAGCACATAATGCGGCACTAGGCGATCAACGTCGAAGCTTCCAGAACTGAAGGAAAGAGCTGACAGGAACTCGAGTCTCTTGAGCGGTCTTTTCGAGAACGCAATCCATCCAAGGATGCATCGGATACGATCGACCGAACGGGAATCCAATCTAGCTAGAATTTGAGCCATTATCTTCTCGTAAAATTCGTGTAAACCTTTTGGCAATGTGCGCACACATTCGATAATTTCTGCGCCGGAATAGAAAATGTTTGCTGCTAGATGGTCTAGAACGAGACGGGCATAAAGAAACATTCCATCTGACTTGACGCTGATGAGTGATTGGATTTCCTGGAGTTCTGTAGGCTCGAGATCAAGAGCCCGGATTTTATCGCCGAGTACGTCGAGCTGCATCCGGCGACAAGTGTATTGCTTGATGGCAGCCTTTAAGCTGGGCTTCTGTTGCTCATCGCTGAGAGGTACTACTTCCCCATTTTTAAGGCGCTTTTTCAGCACAACTGATGTTCGACTTGAGACGAGGACCTTGCACACGTATCCGTCTTCGGATCCCCTTCTGGCTGACATTTGGTTCAGCAAGCTGAGTAGTCTTGGCTGTTTCTCCGGTTCACACTCGTCAAGTCCATCTACAACAATCCAGATGGACCTACTTTCGCGTGGGTTTTCTGATATGCCTTTGAGCATGACATCGACCAGCTGTTCCAGGGTGGATAAGGACGGCGAGCGCTTGTTCAGACCGCATTCGCGATACATGTGAGCCACCAGTTCGTCATGGCCAAGAACTAGTTGTATCAATATGGACCTGAGTATCCACTCATATTTTGTGGAGTTCGGGTACGCATAGGTGCAAAAGTGGGTGACGACTGTACAATTCATGGAGAGAAATTTCACAAGTTGGGCCGATAGGACGCTCTTTCCCGAGCCTGGACTTCCTCGGAGCCAAATAAACCGACAGTCACTCTTCTGTTTCAGCCAATCATTAATCTTTGGGTGCTGGAGGATCCATCCACAGGTTCCGGGATATTTGGTTCCCACTTCAGCTATGCCATCGAAGATGGAAACTTGCTCGGTTTCGTCCACCTTCAACCATGACAGAAGCTCTTTATACTCTTTTGTAGTTTGCTGTTCTTCTTGACGCTTGACGCTCTCGAGACTTTCTTCTCTCCAGGTGCACAATTGCTGGCGCATTCGATGGGCTTCAGATATATCACGAGCGTTGGCCTCCAAATCAATCAATTCCCCATGACATCTCAGGTCTTCGAGAATATTGTCAAATCGACGCTGAAAGCGGCCCCAGGAAGTGTGGAAAAGGAGCCTCCACCCTGCAAGTTGTTAGGGGCAGTTACAATAGAACGACCTGGTAAGCGAAAGCACGCTACCTTTCCGACGAACAAACTTGTAAGCATGTTTATGAAACTCTAGAATATCTGCGTAGAAGACTGCGAGAGTCTCCTGAAAACCGGTGTTCGTGGAAAATGTCTCGTTGAGTATAGAGAAACGCTTGAGAGATTCGGCAATTCGGCTGTACCTAAATCGGCTTAGCGCGTGCATCTTGAAGAGACTATCCACAACACATACCCCTTCATGATGGCCTCGAAGGCTTCGACATACTCTGAGGCGACTCTCAGTACGAGAGTGATTGGACTCCAGATCCAGGCCAGATATGGAGTCCCGTTGCACAAGACCTCGACTGCCTTCGCATAGTGCTCTAGACCGTTCAGAAGAGGGGTAAGCCTTCGCATATTGCGAAGGGTCTGTCGCGCTGCGAGTTGTGTCTCAATCTCTTCAGCAGCTGCACGAACTTGGTCCAGATTCGATGCTGATTTCACAATTTCGGAGTCCGCCGGTGTGATAGTGTTTGCAAGACCTTCGAAAGCATCTCTCATAGTGCTCAGTGCCAGAGTGGACACCCTTGATGCCTTCAGCTGGCGAGCCATGTTCCGAGTAACTCCGTCTAGACTTGTCGTACTCCGTATTTCGCGATTAGCAGTAGAGCGGAATGAGAGGATATGGAGCATTGGACCATGGCAGGGCATACTTATGTTTCCTCGCTAGCCATGTCAGCCGCAGAAACTCTGGGAAGGACGCCAGGAGGCTGTGCAAAATGTTTCAGCCTTGCTCATATCAACAACCGTGATATGGCTCTTCGATGGAAAAAAACTATAATCCTTTCTTCATGATGGAAGAGGATCAAATGTCCGGCTCGTGGCCTAACTGGGGGCCGCCAAGCGACTCTCTCACAGCAACTGAGAATCTGTCCGCAGTGGACGATGTTCTTACTGTCCAGCACGTTCAAGGAACCGATGTGCTCATGCTTTCGGAAACCTTCACATCAAACGAAGGCGCCGAAGTCGACCGATGGATTGGCAACCCATCAGACCTCGTGTGCTTTGGGATGGTTTGTCTCCCCTGAGTTAGCTAGCGCATATTTACTGACTTGAGCAGATCCCTCTCATCCCTGGCAAATGTGAGCGAAAGAACACAACTGTAGAAGCGTTTGCTGTGAACTTTGAAGGGTCCGACCGATTCATTTCCACCGATGCACGCCGCGGCAGAGTGATCTCTACACATTATGGGCATATGATTCAAGGTCTCCTTGACGAGACTGTACTGGTGCTACACACCGAATGTGTGTTAGACGACAAGCAAGCTGTTCCTGGCCGCAAGACTTCTATAATAAATTGGCAGGCGCCTTGCTTTCTTAGCATCACGGTCTACGGGCCTCTCGAGCTGTATGACGATATAGGCGTCTGGTTACAAGAGTACGATATCTACCTCCAAGATCCTCAAAGGTGCCATTTGAACGTCAGATATTGCAACCCGCACCGACTGTCATCAGAAGGCTTGCACTCCATACCAATGCTCTCGGAGATGGTCTTTGGAGCGTCTTTATCCCTCCATCTGCAGGACGTCGTGGACCGCCCCGATCCACTGGATATCCTCAGTCGCCAAGACGACCTGGATGAAACACCACAACCCCAACTGGTGGAAACTACACTTTGCAAACACCAAAAGCAAGCTTTGACCTTTATGAGACGTCGGGAGAGGGGATGGGATTTGGAGGGAAACGGGAGTGATATTTGGGGGGTCACAGAAGCAATAGATGGGCAATACTTTATCAACAGAGTTTCAGAGGACTACCAGCCAACTCCGCCAGCGCACTTCGCAGGTGGAATAATCGCTGACCCCATGGGTTTGGGTAAGACTCTAACGATGCTGGCGCTCATTGCAACCGATTTGGAAACCTCTGACACCACGCCTCTCTTGGATCGAAATGATAGTCACCAGCGGCCAGTACAAGCGACACTAGTGGTAGTACCGCAGCCCTTGTTAGGGACTTGGGAGCGTGAGTTGTCGACTCACTTCGTACCCGACAGCGTCCGTTTTCGTCGGCATCACGGCAGGTCAAAAGTGGCTGACGTCGGCGACATCGATGCCGCCCATGTTATTCTCACAACATATCATACCCTATCTGCGGATTACAAAGTACACAGGCAAATGGCCGGTCATGTTATGTTCTCAGTACGGTGGAAACGAATCATATTGGACGAGGCTCATGTTATTCGAAACATGAAATCTCTCCTCTCCCACGCAATTTGTGCGCTTCACGCGACTTCTCGGTGGGCAGTAACTGGAACGCCGATTCAAAATCATCTCAGCGACCTCGCAGCTCTACTTAAGTTTATTCGGGCTCATCCCTACGATGACACGAAAAAGTTCGATGCCGACATATCGCGACTATGGAAGTCAAACGATCCAGAGGAAGCAGTGAAACGCCTCAAACGCCTTGCACACTGCCTCATCCTTCGGCGAGCCAAACGCACAATTGACTTACCTCCTCGTCGGGATACAACCTGTCCTGTAGATTTCAACACAGCTGAGAGAACACTGTACGAGAACGTGCGCCAACAAACCCTGAGAAAGGCGGAAGACGCCCTTCTCCATTCGGATCTATCTTCCTCGGGGATCTTCGTCAACTTCTTACAGCAGATAGAATCAATGAGGCTGGTTTGTAATCTTGGTATCTTCTACCATAACAGGCATGAGCAGCCCAGCTCGCACGAATCGTCGGAATGGACAAGCATGGCGCAAGAAACGTTTAACGTTCACCGTGAGATGGAAATCATCGCGTGCGCGCAATGCCGTTCCATTCTCGAACTCGGAAACGCCTTTACGGACGATTCGTCTTCCCACAATCCGCACTTCTCCCGCTGTCTCCAGTATACATGCCCCGACTGTTCACACAAAACGCGCCTAGCAGGACACCGCCTGGTCTGCGGCCATACCCCTCGGTGCCCAGTGGCACCAATCTCCCTCACGAGTGATTCAATCGAGGAGAGTATCGGCGGCTTGATGCATCCAACGCAGACTTCACCTCCTGAGTTGCCATCCAAAGTCAGGGCATTGATTGCTGATCTCAAATCATTGGCCCCGGACATCAAAAGGTCCAACAAGCCGCAGCTCCCTTCTGCATGACATCATGCTAACCAGCGCACAGTATAGTATTCTCAACCTGGAGATTGACACTCGACCTTGTCGAAACAGGACTGGCACAGCCCGATGCGCGCATACGCTACGTTCGCTTTGATGGAAAAGTGCCTCAAGCTCAGCGTCAGAGTGTTTTAGATCAATTCAAATCTGATCCCAACATCCGCGTTATGCTCCTGACGCTATCATGTGGTGCGGTCGGGTGAGCACTACGTTTCTTCTCCATATGCTGTTCTGAGGAGCCGGAAATCGGCTCCTGATACTCAGATTTGCCGTCTGGAAGCTAATCTATGTTGTGACAGACTCACTTTGACTGAAGCCTCGCGCGCGTATCTTATGGAACCACACTGGTATGTCAATTCTGCCCACGGTCCCCCACCTACTCACAGCGGTAGGAATCCGACTATCGAGGACCAAGCCCTGGCGCGCATTCACCGGATTGGACAGACACGCGAAGTAACGACTATTCGATTCTACATTCGAGATTCATTCGAAGAGGTGAGTCCCAACCCAATAAACCAGCCGCTATGGACTCCAGACTGATCGGGATGTAGCGGGTGAGGGAAGTTCAAGAGTCGAAGAAGAATCTTGCCGGTGTATTGCTTTCAGGGCATGATGGCGGCCAAGCGGACGACAGTCTGAGTGCATTGCAGGTTCGCACAGTCTATCCTTGACGAAGAGTAATGAGTATATCGGAACTGACGAGTGTTCAGCGGCTACGAATGCTCCTCTAAGAATGCAAAACAAGTCTACTTGTGGGGCTGACTTCGAAACAGTAGAAGAATGATGAGCGTACGGAATCTAACTTGGACTTGAAAAAATTGATTTCATTCGATTTCATCGATCAAACTGAGTCTTCTTCGAGGGTTGTATCTCTACGTGTTGAAACGCTGAGGTGGAGATAAACTTTAGCCGCGTCGCGCTAAAGCGCGCCAACACGCGAACGCACGTGCAGCCGGCAAGGGTCCCCGGTAGGCGGGGCAAGGGGAGGTTCCTAGGCGGGGCTTCAGAGCGTCAAATAGTCAACTTTTCCCCGAATGACTGGTCAATCCGTTCATCCACCCATTCTCTTCATACTCACCGAAGCTATACAAGATGGCACCGGCTCTGCTGGCGTCAATTCACCTTGCGAATTATACCAATGCCTCGCAAGGTCTCAATCCCACGACGCTGTCGTTTGTTGGCAACGTTTTCGCCAAAGTCACGCCGGATACTGTCGACCTAGCCCTCACCCATCTTCAGCAGTCGGTTGGCCGCTATACAAACTACCTAGATGTTGCGTCCCTGTCTTCGCTCGACGATGTCGTTTCCCTCCTCGACGCCGGTGCCGCTAAAGTCTTCGTGACCCGCCAACAACTCGATGAGCTTCTCGCACGAAAGATTTCACAGGACAGGCTGGTGTTGGCGCTTCCCGGAAATACAAAGGAGGAGGTGATAGATGCTATCGGGGGCACACAGGTCGATGTCTACTCCCAAGGAAGGGACATCGGACTGGTGGAGGCATGGCTGAAGGAGTACGGAACGGATAGACCTGATGTCTTTGTCCCGTTCGCTTCCCCGGATATGGAGAGTGTCTTGCGGATATCGAAACTCTCGGCCATTCCTGTGATACCGGCTGAGCTGCTCACTGTGGATCCCAAGACAGAGACCGGACTGCTGAGCGTGGCTAAACTCATCCTGTCGGATGCGACGAGCGACCGTCCCGATGGTCTGTTTACCACGCTGGTTACGGACGAGCGTGGTGTTGCTCTTGGTCTAGTATACAGCAGCGAGGAGAGCGTGGCTGAGAGTCTACGGACTGGGAGGGGTGTATATCAGAGCCGGAAGCGGGGCTTGTGGTATAAAGGGGAGAGTAGTGGGGATATTCAGGAGCTGGTTTCGATATCGCTAGACTGCGATAACGATTGCTTGAGGTTTGTGGTACGGCAAAAGGGCAGGGGTAAGGTTTATTGCAATTGCAAGTTGCTATTGTATAGCTGACTCTGTTTAGGATTCTGCCACCTGGCCACCTCGACCTGCTTCGGCGATTACACTGGTCTTTCGCGGCTTCAGCAAACACTCCAGAGCCGCAAGGCATCCGCCCCGGAAGGGTCCTACACTGCACGACTCTTCAACGATCCTCAGCTGCTAAGAGCAAAGATTCTTGAGGAGGCGACCGAGCTGTGCGACGCAAATACCAAAGAGGAGATTGCTTTCGAAGCCGCCGACCTGCTATACTTCGCTTTGACGAAATGTGTAGCTGCCGGTGTCTCATTAGAGGATGTAGAGCGCAATCTAGACGCGAAGAGCATCAAGGTCAAGCGGAGAAAGGGCGATGCCAAACCCGCATTCGTAACACAACCGACACATACTGCGGCACCCAGCAACGGTGCAAGCACAACTGAGAAAGTCAAGCAAGCCGCCTCAGTGCCACCGAGTCAAGGCGACGCTGCTGGCACCAAGGACGGAAAGATTACCATGAAGCGGTACATTACCGCCAACGAAACCCCCAAGACCATCCAATCCGTCCTCCAGCGACCCTCCCAACGCTCCAACGAGAAGATTGTGGGAATCTGCCACCCCATCATCGAAGCCGTCAAGACGCGCGGAGATGCCGCAGTCCTCGAGTACACGCACAAGTTCGACAAGGCGACTTCGCTGAAGTCACCTGTTCTTCGCGCACCGTTTCCTGAATCCATGATGCAGCTCGCCCCCGATACCATCAAGGCCATCGACATCTCCTTTGAAAACATTCGCAAATTCCACGCTGCGCAGATTGACAAGCCGCTCGTCGTGGAGACGATGCCCGGTGTCGTCTGCTCGCGTTTCTCTCGACCGATCGAACGCGTAGGCCTCTACGTACCCGGAGGCACCGCCGTTCTCCCCTCGACCGCCCTCATGCTCGGCGTGCCCGCCATGGTCGCCGGCTGCAAGAAGATTGTCCTCGCATCCCCGCCTCGTCCAGACGGCAGCATCACCCCTGAAATCGTGTATGTCGCGCACAAGGTCGGCGCCGAAGCCATCGTGCTCGCAGGCGGCGCGCAGGCCGTCGCCGCACTCGCCTACGGCACCGAGAGCATAACCAAGGTCGATAAGATCCTCGGGCCCGGGAACCAATTCGTGACTGCGGCCAAGATGATAGTGTCCAACGACACCAACGCCGGAGTCAGCATCGACATGCCCGCGGGCCCCAGCGAGGTGCTCGTCGTGGCGGACGCGACTGCGAATCCGGTATTCGTGGCTTCGGACCTGCTCAGCCAGGCGGAGCACGGCGTGGATTCGCAGGTCATTCTGATCGCCGTGGGACTGAACGAGGCGCAGCTCGCGGCGATTGAGGACGAGTTGCATAACCAGGCCATGGCGCTGCCGCGGGTGGATATCGTGCGCGGCTCGATTGAGCATTCGATTACGCTGGTCGTGGACACGATTGAGGAGGCGATGCGGTTGAGCAATGCGTACGCGCCCGAGCACCTGATTCTGCAGGTGCGGGAGGCGGAGCGAGTGGTGGAGCTGGTGGAGAATGCGGGGAGCGTGTTTGTGGGACCGTGGACGCCTGAGAGCGTGGGCGATTACTCGGCTGGTGTTAATCACTCGTTGCGTAAGTCTTTTCCCCTTTTCCTTTTCAGCTTCTTTTGCCTAGGAGATGCGGCTAACTGGGCTGGATGGTAGCGACGTTCGGCTACGCAAAGCAATACTCTGGCGTCAACCTGGGGTCGTACCTCAAGCATATCACCAGCTCGAACTTGACGCAGGAGGGACTGAGGAATGTCGGGGCGGCGGTGATGGAGTTGGCTAGGGTCGAGGAGTTGGAGGCGCATAGGAGGGCGGTGAGTTTGCGGTTGGGCGTGCCGTGATGCAGTTATTATCTCTGCGGTTTGGACGTGTTGACTGGGTTTACGTTGTGTTGGCCTGCTGTTGAAAAATGCGGAGGGGAGGGGAGGGGAGGGATGGAGCGGTTAGGTTATTGTACTTCTCGGGTCCGTGATGGAGAGGGTATATGCACATATAGATGGGATGGCAGATTGTATGAATGGTGCAAGACACGCTCCAGGAAGATATGATTCTTTCCCACCTGCGGCGCCTATGTTCTCCTGACTATCTGATGTATCTATCTGCTCCGTACTTGGTCGCTAAGTTGGGTTGGCACGTTAAGATGATCAAGTCCATTATAACGTCTCCAAGCGGACATAGTGGTAGGACAACGGACAGACTTCCCAACTGCGTACAATCATCAACATGTCTACGTCTCATCACAACGAAGTCCACACATATTAAGTAGCATTCGACATCTTTCCCGGTACTAGCTGCCTTCTAATGTTAGTAGGCTACGTACTAAGTGGAACTATATACATATATCCCTCTTATTTAATTGCCCACACCCACCCCAAGAAAATGCATGCAGGAATCCCAAAAAAAGAAAAAGACTAGAACAAACTGATGACTCCGCAAAGGAAGGTCTGCGTCTTGAAGAAGAAAGAATATACGCCGCATGCGCCGTCCATCCGTCCGTCCATGCGTCCGGTTTCCAATGAATGAAGAGTAGTCGTAGCGGATGCGTGTCGCAATCTATATACACGATGAAAAAAAGTGGCCATTCGGATGTAAATGGCGATGGTAGTGTGTCGAAGAAGTGTAGCAACCCCATACAAATGAGGTTTCGCGGATGCAGCGGCGCGAATACGGATGTCTAGAGTCCGGTCAATAAATATGTTTTTCCCTTTTCCTCCTCGTCTTCTTCTTTTCTGCTCGCTGCTCTATGCAAACTGCATCCCCCTCTTCTCGCCCTCCTCCTCATTGTCAAACACGGCATCCTCCAACGACTTGGTCAGCCGCGCACACCACGCATCCACATACGTCGTCCACAGACTCGCAATCGTATACTCGACGAGGAAGAAGACGGGAATGGCGATCATGAATACACCCGTGCCCGGTCGGGGGATATAATGATACACATCCTCGCCTTTCTCGTCCTTCTCGACCGAATACGGCTGCCCGGACCAGCCGTAGATCAACCGGGCGGCGAAGACGCGCAGTACGGTCCCGTGGGTGAGGTAGACGGCGAAACTATTGCGTCCCAGCCACATGAACATGCCGTTGCTGAACATGGACTGCAGCGTCGGGGACAGCCAGATGCCCGTCACGGCCATGTCCCAGCCCACGGCCGTCCACCGGCGGGGCCAATCCGCGTCGGGCGGGAAGATGTAGGTGCCCAGCCATTGTAGCTGGGAGGACCAGGTGGACCATTCGGGGCGCTCGAGCGGGTAGCCGGCGACGTAGATGCCGAGGAGGATGAGGAGGGTTTGGACGGCACGGCGGGTGTTGGGCCAGCGGGCGCAGAGGTCGCGGAACCAGGGCTCGGAGCCCATGTCGCAGAGGAGGACGCCGTAGAGGAACTGGAGGGCGAAGGTTTCTGGGAGACGCGGTTAGCGGGGTGGTGGTGGTGGCACTGGCGGGGAAGAGACGGGAGGAACGTTGGACAGGTGGAACGACAGCCCGGAAAGCGCTGTTGCAACATCAACGCAACATCAACAATTCAAAAGTGACGTACCAACAAATCCGGTGTAGTCCAGCCAGTGCCAGCATAAGAGCACCAAGAGAGTGAATGTCCGGAACTTGTTCTTCATGTACATGGTCGCAAAAAGGACAACGTAGATCATGAAGGCGCCTCGGAGGAGGGGCTCCAAGGCCCATTGATGGTCGTCGTAGTCGTTGTGATTCTCCACCCAGTTCCTCTGCAACTGTCTGAACAGACGGGGAATCTCCGTGTCCAGACTTCCGATATCCTGAGGACTCGAGGTCCTCAACCACTCCGAGTCGCAGCGGTGGGCGACGGTGAAGCCTCCAATCTGAGCAAAGAACCAGGCGACGAGGATGGCAATCGTCGAGGGGAGGATCAAGCGCGGCGGCCTGCGGAAGGCGGATTTGGCCAGCGTGGAGAGGGCAGCCGACGTATTACCGGATTTGGCCTGGCGGAGAGGCTTGATGGCGCAGACGTAGCCCGTCAGGAAAGCGAACATGGTGACTCCTATGCGGCCCTGCCAGGGAAGTCGGAGGAAGGGCAGCTGGAGGAGCCTGGGAGCAGCATCCTCGCTGTCCCTGGGGAACCACAGCGAGTAATCCCATGCGCGGCAGAGATGGGTGACGACGACGAAGAATGAGGCTACTCCGCGGACGCCCTGAGGAACATGGGAATTAGAAAAAGCCCATTGAGGTGTCAGAAAGCACGACAGGGGCATTGCTTACCTCGACCCAAGTCACGTTCTGTCTCCCATCTCTCCTCGCGCCGGCGCTGGACGAGTCTGCGGAGGGGAGGAGGGAGCGTCGCAGGTGCGAGAGCTGCGGCGGGATCGAAGGCATGCCATGCAAGAGGAAAGGTGCCAGGGCGGGCTATCGGAAGGATGAGGCTGCACTCCGTACGTAGGGAACAGGGGCTCGCTAGTGTTGGGGTACGCTCTGGGGGCCACCAGCGAGCGATGTTAGGGACAGGAGGGGAGGATAGAGGACGGAGCACACAGGCAAGATAAAAGGAACCGAAGGGGGAGGCGGAGAGAGGTTTATGGAGGGTTGAGAAAAGCTACGGAGGACATTTGGCCTGAGGTTCAACATTGCCCAGAGCCGCTGCCATGGCATTGATGGGCTGCCATGGCTGCCATGGCTCCCATGGCTGGGATTCTGGCAGGAAAAGGCGGAAAGTCAAAGGCAGCGTGCATGGGCCGACTCCTGGGGGTGCATCCTTGTGAATAAAAATACATAGCACCGAGTAATCGTAATCGTGATATCTCCCGTTGAGGAGTGCGATGACGCAGATCAAGGAGTTAGCTGGGTACTAGTCAAGATGAATTGTCCACGTCGTCAGCCTCGTCTGACCATCCTATCTGACATAACACAGTACTATCTGGTTTTAATATCTACACAGTACAAAAACCGGATGGAAGCCAGTTATCCCCGGTTTCTCGAAATTCTCTGCGTTCCAAAGGCTCTTATCTGCCCCTGAAGAATATGTCGCACAACATCAGACTGCACAATCTCTGCAATAATACAAGTATTTCGACCCCTTCAGGGTCGATCTTGATTCCATGCGGTCAAAGACAAGACGTCTCCACTTGTTTTGATAGCCATCGGCAGCCATCATCCGCTGCTCAAACAACGACGCCTCACCCCGAGATGAATTCATCCCCACCACTTGCGCGTCCCCGGCTTGGCTGAGAGGCTTGCCGGTCGTTCCCGCAGCCACACGAGACCTCCCCGTCCTCTGCTGAGATTCTGCTTGGATCTCAGGGCACGGCATGCATGTACATACATTCTGTACAAATACAAGTACACAGGACTGTGTATTAATAACACCGCTCCGCACCCGAGCAGCTGCAGCTAAGAACCTGCAAAAATCCGCCGTAATCCTTCTCCCGGGTTTACGGACTATCATTATTGTCATCACCTGCTTGGCATGGTTTGTCGGGCATTAATGCTGTGTTCCAATAATGAAAATGGCCAACTTTCACTGAAGCATTCTCCTTTGTTCTGCTTCTCAGGCTTAACGCCGCGACTGGACCGTGCGAGTTTCTTGAGATGGCGGATTGCGTGTCGTTCTTTCTTGCGACTCACCCAGGTGGCATCCAGCGGGAGCTTTTAGAATCAGATCAATCACCACCACCGGAAACCCCTGAGTGCCAAGGCCCGCTAGCCATTCATCCAATGATGCATCGCCAGGAGTACCGTGGTGGAACGACTTCGTACTGGTTATAATTTCATACCGTTACGTCACTCCAACAAGGACATAGACACAGTATGTACTGTGACCTCCTAATGGTTCTTCTCCACAATCTCCTTCGCAAACGCTGCAAAGTCCCTCGTCTCATCCACCTTCTCCCATAGATTCGGCTGCGTGAACACCGCTAACGTATTCCGCGCCACCTTTCCTCCAGCCCCATGCGCCGCCCCTCGAACAAAATGCGGCACCGCCTTGAACTTCCCCTTGGTAATCACCTCGAGCGCTTCGCCCGTCTGGAACGCAAGACAATCTCGAGGAATGGCAACCTTGGTCCTCACACCCGTTCGAGAGTGAATGTACAGCCCGGCCTTGGGGTCGGGCGACCGATCCAACTCCTCGAGGGGTGCGAAAGATGCGCCCGTTTGGGGTGGGTGAGACGCCTCGTCGACGAACATGGCCGAGGTAAGGCCCGTTAGACAGCCGTGGTCGACGTGCGTGGCACACCAATCGTCTTCGTCCTTGATATCACCATCGCTTTCTGTTCCCTGGGTTTCAGGTGAGGGGAAGTAGTGGAGCAAGCGCGCCTTTGTTGATACGCTCGTCTTGACCACGTGCTCGAGATAGCCCCTCGTGTAGCCCTCAATGTTGGCTTCCGCGTACCTGTCACAGGCACGAGCGACCAGTGCGGCGACGTCGATGATGAGGGTGCACAGCTCGCGGAAGGTCGTCTCGAATCCTGGAAGAAGCTCCTCGGACGGCCAGACATTGGGAGCAGTGTACTCTGGGAAGGAAGGGTACCTCTCCGCCATTTTCTTCTGCTCAGCTTCGAAGCCGGGTGCGCAGTTGACATAGTAGGATCCCTTCAGCGTGTCGTATCGTCCGTCCTTGAGCGTTTCCTTGCCGCAGGACCATCCTACCAGCCATTTTGATACCGGAGATTCAAGCTTCTCTGCGCATTGTCAGATATGATTCAAGTTTAGAGAGACCTCACATACGTAATTCCTCTTGAGGAAGATTTGCGAGAGCGGACGAGTAGGACAAGAGTCTCCGTCTGAGATCATGGAATTTTACAGGAAGGTCTTTGACGACGATGATGCCCAGAGAAGCTGGTCCAAATGCCTCCTCCAACGTCGAGAAGTCGATCTTGTCTGCACCCCTTATTAGCATATGTCATATATCAATACACACAACAATCCTTCCGTATTTACCGTTCTTTAGATCGTCCAAGCTGACTGACACGGCAGCTTGTTGTGTTACACCACTCGACATATTGACTTAACCTGGACAAAACCAGATAGATCAAGTGAGCGAGGCTTTCTTGCCTTTCCGAAGGAATATCTCTTTTTCACTTGTATTGAAAACAAACAAAAGTTGCCCTGCGACCCGAGGCCAAACATTCACCTGCCTAAACCGCGTTCTGCCGCTGCTGACCGCCCGAGCCATCGGTCCCTTCCGCCCAGACACCAAGACAGCATGCATCATCACATCGACTAGCTGTGAGGCATGCCTCAGATTTCCCCATAGCCTTACGAATCTTTCAACCGCTTCTCCGCAATGCCCACCCCCCTGCACTTCAAAGGCGACAAGAAGACGAAAAAGCGCAAGCGCGTCCCCGAGCTCTCCGACGCCGACGTCTCCGCCAAATACTCCGACTCCTCCGCCGTCACCACCACCAAAAAGGACATCAATACCGCAGAACCTCACGACGACGACTCCTGGGTCAGCGCCGAGGTCCCCAGCGACATCTCCGGTCCCATAATCGTGGTCCTGCCTACAGAACCCGCGAGCTGCCTAGCCTGCGACGCCAATGGCTCCGTCTTCACGCTTCCGATTGAGAATTTCGTAGACGGCGATCCCGCGACCGCGGAACCGCATGATGTGCGGCAGGTGTGGGTTGCGAATCGGGTGGCTGGGACGGAGAGTCTGAGCTTGAAGGGGCACCATGGGAAGTACGTAACCATAACACCTCCCACCAATGCTTGAATGGCGACTGATGAGACTTCAGGTATCTAAGTTGCGACAAATACGGCCTTCTGACAGCAACCGCGACCGCAATCTCGCCTGCCGAATCATTCCTCTGCATCCCCGTGCCGGACAACCCGGCCACCTTCACCCTGCAAACCGCCCGCGATACCTTCCTCACCGTCGACTCCTCCTCCGCCTCTGCGAAAAAGACCTCCTCCTCCTCATCATCATCGTCCAAATCCACCACCCCCGTCCGCGGCGACGCCGAATCCATCTCCTTCAACACCACCTTCCGCATCCGCATGCAGGCGCGCTTCAAGCCCAAGCTCAAGGCCTCGAAACAGGAGAAGGCGCAGGCCAAGATTACGCGTGCCGAGCTGGAGAAGCTCGTCGGGAGGCGGCTGGACGAGGACGAGGTGCGCAAGTTGAAGAGGGCGAGGCGCGAGGGCAATTTCCATGAGGAGGTGCTGGATATCAAGGTTAAGAGCAGTCATGATAAGTTTGCGAGCTGAGTAAGCGGCGAAGGGGTAATAGTCGAGGACATGGGCAAGACTATTGCATTTCATAGGGATTGAATGCCGTTGGTAGTGCAATGGAAGGAGTAGGGATCATTAGAGCGAATAAAGATCGGACCTCAGCATGGATAAAGAGGGACATGATGTTTGTCTATTGGAAAGATGCTTTCTGTGTTGGAGAAAGCGACGGTCATAAAAGCAGGTATGAATTTCCCTCCGCAACTGGACACCTTCTAGGCTGATGTACTCTCAAACCAGACTGCAAGGCCAATACATTGAACTTCACTTACTCAGCGCTTCTGCGCAGAGGCAATATCTATATCCACGTGCAGGAAAAAAAGACCCCCAACCACCCCCATATTACCACCACTATTCCTCCAGATTCTGAATCTGCACCTTGATGGCGCCCGTCTTCGGATCCCCCGCCGTCTTGAACGCCTCGACGGCATCCTCGATGCCGAACCGATGCGTCACCAACCTCTTCGTATCAATGATGCCCTCCTTCATCAACCGTATCGCCTTGGGCCACGTATTCGCGTACCGATACTGGAACTGCAGATCGACCTCGCGCGTGCTGAGCGTCATAAAGGGGATCTTGATCTCGTTCTTGCCCACGCCAATGACGAACACTTTCCCCCCGAACCTCACCGTCTCGATGGCAGACGCGATACTGCTCTCGACGCCCGTGCACTCGAGCGCGAAGGCCGGTTGCACCCCTTCCATGAGCTTGTGAATCGCAGAGGCGAAGTCCGCAGGCGTATGGCTGAACTCGACCTTGTGTGTCTTCACGCCGGGTACCAGGCTCTGCGCAAACTTCAACCGCCCCTCGTCGATGTCGGTAATCACGATGGGTGCCGCGCCCGCCGCGCGACAGCACAGCAACGTCACGAGGCCAATGGGTCCCGCGCCGCAGACCAGCACTGGATCACCCAGCCTAACATTCGCGCGATCCATGCCCGCCAGCGCGACGCTCAACGGTTCCAGCATGGCGCCGTCCTCGTAGGTCAGGTTATCGGGTAGCTTGTGGCACCATTTTGCCGGGTGGGTGAGGTAGCGGCGCAGCAGGCCTGGGTAAGGCGGGGTGGAGAGGAAGGCGACATCGGGACATCCGTTGTAGCGGCCCGTGAGGCAGGGTTCGCAGCTCAGGCAGGGGATGTTGGGTTCGATAGCGATGCGGTCGCCCGGTTGCAGGTGCGTGACGGAGGGGTGCACGGCGAGGACGAGGCCGGCGGATTCGTGGCCTAGGATGTGCGAGTCGCGGACGATCATGGGGCCGATGCAGCCCTTGGGGAATCATGTTAGTTGTGGATGAGGGTTACTGCGGCAACTGCTGGGAAGGAAGTGGGATAGGGATAGACTAGGGGATCGACCTACAGCGTGCCAGAAGTGAATGTCGGAGCCGCAGATACCCGTGCTCTTGACATTGATGAGGACTTCGCCCTCCTTGAGGTTCGCTTTGCCTTGCTGGACTTCGTCGAGGGAAGGGGAGGCTTCGGCGACCCAGAGGTCGTGGTTCGGGTTCGTGTAGACGCCGATGTTGGGTTTGCTGGGGTGGATTTCGGACATGTTTTTGTTTTCTTTGGGTTCGGTGTACGTGTGTGGGAGGAGGGAGGGGAGGAGAAGGAGGAAGAGCGGATGAGTGGGCTTTGACTGGGAGTGTTTGATGCCCGGTGGGTTGTTGAGATAGATAGGAGGGGGAGATGTATGGGACGTGGTGGGGTAGCAATGAAACCAGTTATCACTCCCAGGTAGCAAGAGATGAGGGAAGACGTTCACGTTAAAAGTACTTTATTAATCGAGAATTCAAAAAGTACAACTTTGCTTTTATAAAAACCCAAAGGCACGCGTGCACACACAAGATACCATTTCCAGTTACCGCGTCTGCTACCCGTAGCTACGTGGGGATATACAAGGTGCTATACGTGGAAAATTAAGAGTACCTGGGGTATGACGATGGAGGGGCAGGTTCATCGGAGGTTTCCATATCGGGAAAGCCGATTACACTCCCAAGAAAGCTATACTGGTTGGGGTATGGTTGGGAAGTGGGAGGATACCTAGGTAGAGATGGAAAAGTTCCGCCGGAAGTACTTATGTAAATACTCCAGGCACAACTGGACTACCTCACACCAACAAGTTCGAGACCCTCCTAACTATGCGTGCACATTTTTATTCCTTCGTTCATTCATCATCATCATGGTATCTTCATCTCTTACTGCCTCAGCAGCTTATAACTCCACCACATCCTAATTCTTATAGCAGTGGATGACGCGAGCATTCATAAACGCCAGCAGGCCCGTCTTACCCCACTCACCACCAATGCCAGACTCCTTGTGCCCACCAAAGACGGCCTGAGGCGTCGGCTTCTCCCAGCTGTTGACGAAGACGCTGCCCGCCTCAATGCGGCGCGCAACCGCCATCGCCTTCTCAACGTCCTTGCCCCACACGCAGCCTCCAAGACCCGTGTTGGTGTCGTTGGCGCGCGCAATCACCTCGTCGAGGTCGGACCAGGGCTGCGTAGGCACAATAGGGCCAAAGGGCTCTTCAGCGACGATCCGGGAGTCGTTGGGCGGGTTGTCGATGATGGTGGGCTGGATGAAGAAGCCTTTTGTGGGCTGGGGCTCGGGCTCGCCGACGGCGAACTTGTAGCCCTTGGCCTTGGAGTCGGCGAAGAAGCCCTTCACCTTCTCGTACTGCATGGCGTTCTGGACAGGGCCCAGCAGGTTGTCGCCGTCCTCGGGCGGGCCGACCTTGATCGACTTGGTGAAGTTGACCATCTCCTGGAGGAACTCTTGGTAGATGGACTCGTGGATGTAGATGCGCTTGGTGGCTACGCAGACCTGGCCCGAGTTCTGGAATGCGCCCATGACGACCTCGGGAGCGACCTTCTTGATGTCCACGTCCGGGAGGATGATGGAGGCGTCGTTGCCGCCGAGCTCGAGGGTGACGCGCTTGAGCGTCTTCGCGCTGGCCTCCATGACCTTCTTGCCCGTGGCAATGGAACCCGTGAAGGAGATCTTGGCGACATCGGGGTGGAGCGTGAGCTGAGCACCGAGCTCGTTGTTACCGCCAACAGCCTGGACGACACCGGGAGGGAAGATCTGCTGGGCGAGCTCGACGAGCTTCAGGCCGGTGTAGGGGGTGAAGGGACTGAAGTGTGTTAGTATACCTCATGGGAGCGGGCGTGGATGAGCCGGGAACGTACGAGGGCTTGACGACGATGGTGTTGCCGGTAAGGAGGGCAGGGGCGATCTTGCCAATGGAAAGAATAAGAGGGAAGTTCCAGGGGATGATACCTGAAGGCATGTCAACTATGTCCGTTGCACACTCCGGGGACTCAACATACCACCGCAGACGCCGAGAGGAGTGTACTCGGTATAGACGATCTTCTCGTCATCCTCAAATTTCTCCTCCGGGATGTCAAGGGCACCTGTAAGCGGTCAATTGGGTGTTTGGTCAGCTTTCATAAGCGCTAAATAAAACCCACAGTGGTACTGGATGAAACCGACAACCCCGCCAACCTCGATGCCTGCAATCTTCTGGGGCTTGCCCGACTCCTTGCACAGCAGCTGGGTGAACTCTGCGGTGTGCTGGCCGAAGAGCTCGGCGAACTTCATGAGCAGCTCCTTCCGCTTCGCGATGGGGGTATCTCTCCAGGCGGGAAAGGCCTTTTTCGCCGCAGCCACGGCATCATTGCAGTCCTGCTCGGTGGCAATGGGCACCTCCCAGAGGTCCTCGCCGGTTGAGGGATTCACGCCGTGGTGAATGTTCTTGCTGCCCCGCTGCTCGCCATCGATAATGTTGTAGAACTTGTCGAAATCTAGGGAGGAAACCTTTGAGGGAGACATGGCTGCAGCTTCTGTTTTTTTGGGGGAGTATACGTGTGGAGGGATCTGATCCGACTGCGAGTGCGAGAAGGCGGGTAGTCTTATAGCCGTGAAATGTTCATCAAGAGTACTGCCGAGCTATGCCAGGCATGGAGCAAGTGCAACGTCGATTGTTTGACATGCGGGCCTTTCCTCGGGCGTGACGCTGATTCGCGATTAGTGACTGGAGCTTCGGGGCGGACCATGGATGGGGCGGTCCGGGCCAGTAGGACCTCATCCCAGCTGTACGCGGGGCCGCATCACCAAATGGAGGGGTACGAGGGGTACGTGGGGTACTGGCCGTACTGAGTGAGGGGCATGCGGCATGAGAGCTCGGGCGTCAGCAGCTTGAAAACCTGTACAAGTAGAACAAGCGTCTCCGTCTGCCGGGTTGCTTGTCCCTCTTGTGACAATTGATGTTGGATCCCAAGGCGTACGGTCGGTCATTCAGGGCGCCTGATCAGGGCTCTGGCTGTGCTCTCTGCTGGCCCGGTTGCTGCTGTTCGCCCAGGGACACAGCCCATTGCCGCCGGCCTCTCTTTCTTGATGCTTCCCTCTGCGATTCAGGCGTGCCCGAGTCAGATGCTGTCATCTCTCGTTACTGTGTATGCATCTGGCGAGGACATTGGATGACTTTGGGCAGTGTAAAGCATACAGCAACCTGTTCGCAGAGCAACCGTCTTTGGCCGAGAGGATGTCGCTGACGCCAGCAATGGGCTGCGGTTGCGTCCTAGAATCATCTTTAAATTCGTCCTCGTCCGTCACTGGGAATTCATGCTAAGTTGAAGAGCGTAAACGGGGAGGGGGAGGGCACCCGTGGCCAGCAAACTCTCGACGGAGGGCTCTCGAACATGAGAAGATGCGGGCCGCACGACGTTTGGAGAGCCGTAGAAATAGGTCTTGTTCAACGCAACGAAGAAGAGGGCGTTATTGTAGGCATGAAGGTTATATGCTCTTTGGAAAGTCGTCTATTGTCGTTGAGAGCATGTGCAGTGGTGGCAGTACTGTGGCGTAATCCCGTCCCGTCTCCCATTGGATCCAACATTAGCGTCTTGGCAATACATCGTGCCTTCTGAGCCCCTTCTAGAATGCTTTTGCTCTTCTTTATCAACCATCGTTGTCAAGTTCAGATGCCCCTTTGACAGCATCCCCAAGCCCGAGAAGCTGATAGAACACTGGCCTTACGTTACCAGCATCATCTACTTGACTGACCTCACCTGGGTTTCACTCTCCTTGTGCAATGGTGAAAGGAAGACGGATCGTTCAGAGGATGTGTCACCTATCACCAGGAGAAACCCCGAAGTCCTGTGTAACCAACCTTCTCCAACTAGCAAGTTGGCCACTTCTCTCTTCTCGTTGATGATATATTGCACTAAATCTAACAATAGCCACGACGCTGGGGTCGGGGTGCTGCGACCCTCTTCCCCAACGCATCCTCCAAAAGCGCCTTCCATCACGCTTAGCAGCCATCAATGGCAAGCAACAAAAAAACATCACGACCGGCAATATCAACCGTGATGAAGGATACGATGTTGGGAGACAAGTCCCAACGCGGCAAAAACCTCCTGTTAATCTCAACGTTAATGATCCTGTTGCTCGCTAAACCCACGTCAAGCTTCTGCCCTTCCCTGGTTGCAATCAACCGCCCTCGTGTGGTTCGCGACCTCGACCACGCCCATCAATCTATTATATAGACCCTCCCGACGGCTCCAAACTATCTGCCTCTCCGTCACGTTGAGGCCTCTGCTCCCCGCTGCTATTTTTGGCCGCTTTTAATTCACCCTCTGAACGACATGTCGGGTTTGCCCCAGGTTTCGCAGAGTTCTAGAGCCAACGTGGTCTCTTGCTCCTTTCCCAGGTCGTACCGGGAGAACCGTTGGGACATGCGATGCAATTTAGTCGGGAGACCACACATGGTGTTTGTGGCGACACGCCAGGGTCTGCGCCGGGTTGGGGACCATCAAGCCAAGACCCAACATTGCACACGATGCTGGATGGCCGTTTGAATGGGGCAAGAAGCACCTTCGAGATGCTTTTTTTGTCCTACTCGACGATGATTTCGCTCCTGTGAACCAATGACGTCCTGCACAATGGTTTGCCTCTCCCGTCCAACTATCTCCCTTTTCGGACGTGACGATGGAGAGCTAGAACCTGGGGATATACAGTCTCTCGTACCCGGATGAATGTCTTCACATATAAGTACTGCCCTTCCTTTCCTCTCTGAGTCCATTTCCACAACAACTCGCCACCTCCTGTTCCATACTCCATCATCGTTGCACTGTCCAATCCCCGCTTTCCCGAATTCTATCTATCTACCCTCACTGCCTTACCCCATCACCTTCGCACAATGAAGTACACATTCACTGCTGTTGCCCTTGCGGCTCTCTCCCTTGCTAGCCCCGTCCCGGATGCGGCCGCTGCATCGCCCCCGTCGTTCAAGATCACGGACGTCATTCACGGTGGCTCTGGCTGCCCCCAGGGCTCCATTGACATCGACTTCAGCGACAGCAAGATCCTTCCCATCCGTACGTTCTTGATGCTACTTGCTAGCATTTCCTGCCACTAACTCCAACCAGGCTTCAGCAAGGACTTCACCGCCTCCGTTGGCCCCAACGTCCCTGCGGAGGAATCCCGCAAGAACTGCCAGCTCAACATCGCCCTCAAGTACTCCCCCGGCTACCAATACAGCGTTTACAGCGCCGACTACTCCGGCTGGGGAGACCTCGATGCCGGTGTCAAGGGCTCCGTAAAGGCAAACTACTACTTCTCTGGCGAAACTGCACAGGTACGTTTCTCGCTTCCATTTATAACAATGTCACAAACGTCGACTAACTTACTACGGCAGTGTTCCACCGAGCTCGAACTCAACGGCCCCTTCAGCGGCCGCTACACCAAGCACGACGACGTCCAGCTCTCCGTCTGGTCGCCCTGCGGTGGCGACTCGGCGCTCAACGTCAATGCCCAGGTTGCGCTGACGCCTCTGGGCAAGGGCGCGGGTACTTTGGTGGCGGTCAAGGAGAGCGCCAAGTTCACTCACTCCCTCTACATCAAGTGGAGGCAATGCTAGATGTGAGCACTGGTGAATCGGGGTGGTGTTTTAGTTTGTTCGTTTGGATATCGTGTATCGAGTTTTATTATCTTTTCTTTCGTTTTCTCAAAGAAAAAGTTGGGTTTTGGGGATATTTGTAGATAGAGTGTAGGAGTTTGAGAGCAATACCCAACAGTTTCAGTTTCAACATTGCAAGCGTTACACTACTTCTGTGAAGCACAACTCACCAAAAGCAAGACATCTATGTCAGCGAGGAAACCAAATCTGATCAATTGCTCAATACCGCTATCTCGTCCACTTCCTGCTTGGACCCGCCGACCCTAACTTCGACCTCTCAGGAGGACAGCAACCCAAGCAGTCGCCCTCTCCTTCACCAAAAACAAACGAAAAAAAAGAACCTACGTAGAACGATCTTTCCAAAGCACACTAATCCTTCTCCCGAAGCAACATGATGTTCAACGAAGCTTTCCCGGCCCGCACCCTTTATTTATCCTCACATTAACCCCAATATCCAGATGTCCCCTTACCTGGTAAGTAGTAACGCACCGCAGGAGACCCTGCGTCTGCTACAAATTGCTACTGCTATTCTTATTATTAGTATTCTTATACTTGTAACCGTCTTGCATATCTCCGCCATTTTGTCTCCGTTTTTTCGTTTTGCGTCCCGTTCCGTTCGTGTCGTGTCGTTTATCGGATCCATGGATCCCTGGGTGCAAGTGGTGGTGCCTTGCAGATACGTGCGCTGTGGGAGGGATGGGGGAATCGCTGAGCAATGGGCACCTGCAGGATGTGAATGATAGGGAGACGGACTATACTAGCATAAGATGGACTACTGGATGGGTTTAGACTGCGGAATGGTATTCGTTCCGTTCTTGTGTTCTGGCCGAAGAATACATACCCTAGGGTACAAACAAGGATGTCCCACCATATGCACTCAGAAACCTATACCGACAGTGATTCATGAGAAATCTTCGCTCTGACTCGAGGACTTAGTCAACGCTATTGGTACTCATGCGACTGACGATTCCATCTTCATCCTCTTCTCCCGCTCTGTCATCACTGCTCTCGCGCTCAACGTGCTCTACATCCTCGCTCCCCTCCTCTTCTCTTCCCTCCTCCTCCTCTTCCCGTTTCTCGCCCTCCTCCTCCTCCTCTTCTCCCAAATACCCCGGCCTCTCCAACTCCTCACCACCCTCGACCCACACCCTCCCCAGCTCCCCCTCAATCTCTTCCTTCCTCCGCCTCCACTCCTCCACATGCCTCAACTGCTCGCGCAAATCATGCAACTCCTTCTCGACGGACGACTTCTCCGACTCGGTCCCGATGCGCTGAAACTCCCACTCGTCGCCGTTCTCGCCCTGGCCCAGCGTGAGTGTGAAGGTGTGGTATCGCTTCAGCGACGCGCGCGTGGAGATGGTGATGAGTGCTACACCCAACCGTTAGTCATCATTGCAAATCTAAAAACCCATGGGACAGCAGGCCGCATGTGTCCACAGAGTTCCACGATAGAAGGAGAAAAGACTTACTGATCCCCTTCGCCTTCGCCCTCTCATACAACAACCCCTCAACATCACTACTCACCGCGCTCGTCCCCTCATCGACAAACGCATACCTCGGCTCATGATACAGCAACCTTGCGACGCCCATGCGCTGCTTCTCGCCCCCGCTAAACACGTCCTTCCACACCTTCTTCGTGTCCCACCCCCCCTCGCGATCGGGCAGGTAGCCCAGCCGCGCCTCCTCGAGGATCTGGCTGAGCTCAAAGTCCCGCCGACCCGCTTCCTTCATGTCGACCTCGGTGTGCGGGTAGATGACTTGGTCGCGCAGCGTGCCCGTGCTGAGGTAGGGGCGCTGCGGGAGGAACATGATGCCGTCTGTGCCTATGGAGCGAGGGCGGCTGACGAGGCCGCGGTAGGTGGGCCAGAGGCCCGCGACGATGCGCGCGACGGCGCTCTTGCCGACGCCGTTGGGGCCCGTGATGAGGAGGTGTTCGCCCGAGTGCACGATGAAGGAGAGGGATTCGAGGAGCTCGTCGCCGCCCATGGGATACAGGGCGGGTGCGACGATGGGCACGTGTTCGAGTCGCACGCCGTCGAAGCCTTTGTGTACCGTGCCCTGGATGTCGCACATGGAGTAGAGCTCGGGTCGGGTGCCGGGCGGTGGGTGGTATGCGTCTGCGTGGACGCGGTGGAGGGCGCTGATGAGGGTGTATACGCGCGAGGTGTAGCCTGCGAGTTCGGAGAGGTCTTTGATGGAGTACATCATGCGGCCTCCGGCGTCGGCGAGGGAGAGCATGAGCCGCTTGTTGGTGATGAAGTCCTTCATTCGGCTGCGTTCACGCGTGGTGCGTTCGGCGCTGGTGGCGGAGAGTTCGGGGAGTCCGCCCAGGCCACCCCAGGTGGGTAAGAAGACGGGAAGAGAGGTGATGAGGTAGCCGAAGGCCGACCACGAGTACTTGAGGACAAAGTCTTCCAGCATGTTGTACCGGATCTTGAGGCTGTAGATGCCCTCCATCCAGTGTTTGAGGTCTTTGAAGCTTCTTTCCAAGAAGTGCTTTTCCATTTGCTCGCCTCCATAGAAGGCGACTTCTTCCGCATTGGCGATGAGGCGCGAGTGGAGGAACCGGAAGTCTCCCTCCTTACGCCCTTCGACGGCTTTCAGTTTTCCAAAAGGAGGTGACAGCTTGCGGAGGACCGTCGCTGTGAGGAAGTAGTTGCCCAGCAAACCAGTAAGCGCAAGCGGACCCAATGACCGAGCGAGCTGGTAGTTGAAGACGCACAAGTCCACCAGAGGTTTCCCTAGTGAGGAGTACAGTGACGCCGCAGCCGCACAGAACTGGGTCAAATCCTGCGTAATGTACTGATCCGCGCCCTGTCCAACTCCACCATCCAGATTCGTCAACTTGTAGTAGTTGAGATGGTCGTTGAGATACAGGTCGTGGATATATCGCGTGAGCCTGGTTCGGAACGCTATTGAAACCTTCGACTGCAGGAACTTGATCATGGCGTTGGTGTATGACCCTAAACTGCCGACTCCAAGCCACTTGAGAATTCCCCAAAGGAACGCCTTGCCATTGCCGGCCACCAAGTCTCGTACAATCTCTCCGTCCAATCGCGCAATGACGAGGGAGAGGTACGTCCGCAGCATCAAGAATGCGCTATGGCTCAGAAGAAGACCCGCCTCTTTGCTGCTCCATCTCGGTATCATGATACTCAGCAAGCTGAGAAATTGGTGGAGAAATGCTAGATTGAGGCCCGCCTTTGTCTGTGGGGGAGGAGCTTGAGGGTTGGTAGCGTCTGTCATGCGCGCCGCACGCGGAGGCTGGAGGAAGAGTCGTCTATGCGCATCGAACGTGGTCTGTTTCGTAGGGTGTATGACGACCTTGGACGTGGAGTCTCGATAGGGTACATAAATCGTCCTCGAGCCATCCTTTCCCCTCAGGCCGGAATTCCTCCTCAACAGCCGTCTACCCGTCTCTTTCTCAGCGCGCCGCTTCTTGTACCATCTCTGGCCTCCATAACCTGTGCCGATTATTGTGAGAGCGAGAGTGATCGTAGAGACCAACTTCGTGAGCTGGGAAGCATTCGAAACTCGGGACCGCAACCGGTTGGCATAGTGGGTGTAGAGGGCTAACAGAGGATCATGAGGTTCTCGTAAAGTGGATTGTGCGGCCATTGTGGCCCGTCTCTGTCCCGCGGACCCGGGTTAACATGTCGTGAAGCGTGGTTGAAGGAGCACGAATGCTGCGCTCTCACGAGCAATGACATTCCCTGGCAGCTGTTGTGGTGATGCGCGCCAACCCACTTTCCTTGAACTTGAGCCGAGGCATGTGAAGATGTGCACGTGCACCTTGACCTTCACCCTTGGCATCAACCTAGCCTTTTTACACAACATAACATGCCCCCACATAACAACTATGTGGCCAGCACATCTACGGCCTTCTGAACTATAATCTGCTTTTTACTTTTGAAGCGCTACCCTCCCTCCCAGCATCTCCTCGGTAACCATTTAGCTGCGCTTCAAACTCCACATAGTACTGTACATGCCACAAAGTTAGGAAGTAGGCTTCCGACACATGATTAACCCACCTTATCGCCCAACATCATCACAGTGCCTTCTCCATTTGCGTCGAAGATGCGACTATCTCAAAATATGCCAGTCTCTAGCGAGCCAAAGCGCGAACTGCTCATGGTAGGCATGAGCGCAAAAACCTACCGCATCGGCAACATAGTGCGGAAGGAATGCCACATACTCGCTGACGACGAACTCATGACGAAGCAAAACAGAGACGCCTGTGAAACGGAAGCCATCATCTATCGGATCCTAGGAAGCCACCCTCGCATCGCGAACTGTATATCGATTACCCCTGACAACCAGATTGAGCTCGAATACTACCCACACGATAACTTGAAGGCGTACATAAGCAGGAATGGGGGAAATGTCACCGAGTTGGACCGCAGGCGTTGGGCTCACCAGATGATTGAGAGTGTTGCGTATATACATTCCAAGGGCATCAGGCACTCTGATCTCCGGCTCGAACAGTGGCTGGTGGATACAGACCTAAACGCCAGACTTGGTGACTTTGATGCCGCTGGATTTGACGATCAGCCAGAGCTTGGTTTGAAAGCGAGACGGCCCTCAGGACTGGAGACATGGAGCCACTACCTTCCTCGAGACCCCGAGAGCGGGGGTTCAGTATATTCAGATATATTCGCGCTAGGCTCTTCGCTCTACGAGCTTTCGACTGGTCATCAGCCGTACGAAGCGGTGGATGGAGAACGAATCCAGTCATTGTTCGAAAGCGGTGTCTTTCCGGATACTGAGGGAATTCTACTTGGGGACATAATACTGGGTTGCTGGAAGCAAAGATTTTCATCTGCAAGAGATATCTCAGCATTGCTAAATACGCCCATCGACGACACGTCCGACCCATCCGAATGCGCTCTCAGTCTCATTACCTGAGCTTGCCAGGCTCCGGGAGTGAGTGTATCTATGAGAACACCGTTAGCAGATGCCACCGGTCGAGATATCCATTTATCAAGTCGAGCTAGAGTGATCATAACCCGGGTCCAGTCTGGATCCGCCAGTGGACGTAAAGTTGACTCTCTAGTACCTGGGTCAGTTTTGGTTCCACTGGCGGCCTTCTCATCACACGGGTCCGCAATATACTCTCCTGTTACTCTAACATACGGAGTATGTAACTCTATACTCCTTATACGTCCCCTATGAGGCAAGGGAGGGTTGAAGGGCGAGGGACGGATTATCTGGAGCACTAGAAAGGGTTGTCAAGGCGATATTTATACCATGTCTGAGGAAAGCCGAGCGCTTTTCCTTTCAGAACTTCAGCGTGGGTGGAGAACGGCCAGCGCTTAGTTGAGACACAGCAGTGTGCTTTCCTGGTAGTGTATGGTAGTGTAGACCGATACTGTGCCTGAGTCGAGATGCATGGGTTTCAAGGGCTACGGCCGCAATGAATACATGAGAAAGAATGAAACCTGTAACATGTGCCATGCACCGTTTCTCTGGAACAGTGAATCGCACCGGCAGCCACGTCCATGTCCCAATCAAGTCGATATACGCACAAATGAACGGAACGCCAAGAAGTCCTTCCATTCATTAACTAACTAAAACTGCGTGGTATCCAATACACTCACTCCAACATCACTCGTCATCTTCCTCTTCAGAATCATCACCATCCATCCCCTCCCCTTCCACCTCCATCTCCATCTCCTCCTCGTCCTCACCTTCCTCCTCACTCTGAGATCCCTCTTCCTCATCCGCACCTCCATTGATCTCCGCCTTCTCCGCCTCCTTCCTCTTCCTATCCTCCATCTTCCTCGCCTCCTCCAACAACTTCGCCTTCTGCGCCCTCAACTTCCTCTGGCCGCTTACATACGCCCCCAAAGGCGTCTTCTCCCACTCTACATCCTTCAAGAACCCTTCCACGCCAGCACGATCGTTGGGCGCAAAATCGACCTTGACCCTCTTCTCCTCGGCCCACTTGGAGTTCGCCTCGAGTTTCTGCACAAGGAGTGCGATCAACGAGTTGAGTTTGGCGTTCTTATTGCCGCCGGTCCTCTTGGACATGGTTTTCACGTAGCGCTTCAGCATGACGATGACGGGGAGCGCCAGTTCTGGGAATGCGATGTTCTTGGCCCAGAGAACGAAGAACTCGGAGAGCAGCTCGACCATCTCCTCGCCGACGCCGTCTTGGTACGTGCGGGTGCGAAGATAGGTCTTGCTGGCTCTGATCGACGTGGTGAAGTCGAGTGCCTTGAGCGTGCTTGGTTTAGGGGGCTTCTTCATCTCCGCGGAGTTGAGCACCTCGATCAAGGCAGGTGCGAGAGGGATGTAGGTCGAGGTCGCGGACGAGATACGCAGCAGCGACCGCACGAGCTGGAAGCGGAGAGGGAAATACTGTGCCGTGGGGATGAGACGCATAGCTCCGATTGTGACCTGCACAACCGGATAGATCAAAGGTCTCAAGGGGGACGGCTTTCCGGATTCGGCTTCACGCAACGACTCGCAGTGTGCGGAGACGACTCGGGACCAAAAGTCGAGGGAATGGACGTATTGCCAGTTATAGACAGTCTTGTAGGAATCCTTCGTCTTGTTGGTGATGCTGGAGCGCAGGTGGACGGCTAGCTGGCGGATGAAGGCGAAGCCAGTGGTGTAGCCGACATTGGGGTCGATGCCCCACAGCTCCGAGGCAGTGTTCTTCATGAGGTTGATGCCCTGAAGGGTGTGGACGGAGGTGTTCCGAGATCCCTTGACAAGGCCCTGATATACTTCCTTCAGAACTGCCTCCTTGATGCCACTATCACCGATGACAACCAGTCGACGCAGGACCAGGAAGGCAGTCAACCGGGTCACTTCGGTGTTCGAGTTATCAGCCCATACGGAGGCAACCGTCCGGCTGACCTCACGAACGACCTTCTTGAAGGACAAAATGTAGGGGAGGAGTTCTTGGAGAGACTCCAGGGTTTTTCGCAGCGTGGACGCGTCGGAAAGGTTCTCGAGGAGGTGGTGGACGGACACGGCATGGGATTTTAGAAGAGGGGTGAGGGTGCGGAACTTCTTGGAGTCTGTGGGTATCCGGCTACGTTGGTCAGCCCATGTACCATTCGGGGTATTGCGGTGGAAACTCACATTTTGCCTCCAGCGCTCTCCCTGACTGGCAAGTGGTGTTGAAGGACCTTGGGTACAAGATCGAGAGCCGTCACAAGGAGTTGATGGTACACTAGAAAGGGTTAGCTTATAAGGGTGATTACAGTCATCGGCAACATACCATCTGGGTTTGATATTGTGTACTTGTACTTTTTCCCGGTGTCCTCGTTGATGTGCGCCGCTGACCGGAAAGCAAGCACAACCTCCTTCATGGCCCGCAAGGAAGATGTCTTCTCCATTGAAGTTTTCCACTTCTCCACGAGTTTCTTCGTGACCTCGTTATCTGTTCCTTCCTCACTCTCGATTTTCGCATCCTTTGCCGACTTCTGCTTCTTTCTCGGTGTTGCCTCATCCTCACTGGCACTGAGCGCATCTATCTCGGCAAGGTCTGCGTCCTCGGCGAAATCCAGGAGCTCCGCATCATTGTCCTTGAGGTACTTGTAGAATTCCGGATCCTTCTCGGCCAGCGCCGCCAGTTGTTCCTTGTGCGCCTCCATGTCGTCGCCGGACTCGCTTTCTGCTGCGGATCCATCCTCGCCAGAAGATTCATCGCGTTTCTCCTCCACTGGTGTTCGCTTTCTCTTCCCGGTCTTGGTCTTCGTGCTCTTGTTCAGTTCGGGGAGCTGGAAACCGCCCTGGAAGAACTGGTCCATGGACATCTCGCCGATAGGATTCTCCCCGACATCCTTGCTCTTAGGCTTTGTACTCCCCTCTCCATCCAAGGCATCGGCAGGCGCATTATCTCTCGCTCTCCTCTCCTTCCGCTTCGCGCTCATCTGCACCTTTTGCTTGATTTTGGCATGGTCTTTCCGGCGCTTGAGCACGTCCTTGAGCTTGTTCTTCTCGAACTTCTTCGTGGATTTGGAGACCGGCATCCTGGCGAGATTAGGCTCGATACTCGTGCCAGTCGAGAACGTTGGGAAGAGAGAGTTGCCCGGGGCCAGAAAATGTGAGAGTCGTCCCACACAGGGCTCGAAAAGTTCCACTAGCGCCGGGAACAAGTGGCCCGAGCTTCAACTTTCTCCACACCACCTCTTCAGCAGGATCTCAGCGTCTTGGAGCCTCAAACAACAAAGTTAAGCACCCCTTCATCTGGTTGGTACTGCACAATGTATGGAGGTCGGCAGCTCGCGTACGCGCCCACGCCGTACATTCCCCGCTCGGCACTGTCGGCTACCATCAATCAGGACGAGGTACACCATAGCCGCTGCTGTGGATCCTCAATCGCTAACGAGGACTCCCGCGACATAGGAAGTGAAGTTGTCAACGACGAGCACCGAACGCGATCTGTACGACTCACTGGCAGAGATATACAGCATTATTGTCACGCTCGATGCACTCGAAAAGGCCTACCTGAAGGACTCCATCCACGAAGCGGACTATACCGAGACCTGCAGCAGGCTGCTCAAGCAGTACAAGTCAAACCTGGCAGATGAAGGTGTTGCAAAGGCCTTTGGAGACTTGGAGTCGTTCAAGAAGCAGTGGGATGTACGTCTACACCTGGGTATCTATTGGTTGCCGGGCTAAACCTACTTCAGATGGAAGTGCCACGAGCAACAGAACGACTACGCGTTGGCATACCGGCGACCGTCGAACAAGGACCCACACATAAAGCCAATACACAGGGAGAATCAACAGACGCCACGCTTGTGGTGAATGCAACCGAAGACTTCATCACGCTCCTGGACGCTCTCAAGCTCGGTTTAACCGAGAAGGACACTCTGCACCCATATCTCGTTGATGTTATTCAAGGCGTCAACAAGGTGACCGACAAGGAGTTTGACAGCAAAGCCAAGATTGTGCAGTGGCTGATCACGTTGAACCAGATGAGAGCTTCGGAGAAACTCAGCGACGACCAAGCGAGAGAGTTCCTATTCGACATGGAGCAAGCATACCATGGATTCAAAGGCACATTCAAGAAGGATTGATCAGCGTTCTACACTGTGGAAATGCGACCTGGTTGAAGTTACGCCCCGATATGAGGCGGGGTATTTCGTGTCATCGGAATGGCCTCCGAGAGTCGGAATATCTTCCGAAGTACCCCGGAGCGCCAGTTTCTGCTCAACGCAAACTCCGCCAGGCACGGGCGTTGAGTTGCCGACATGGTGTCCATGGCTCGTGGGACGATGAAGTCCGGCATGGGTCTGGCCGATCTTGCGATAACTTCAGATTGCGGCCACCCGCACGGACCACCTCCAATTCTGGTAAGACCGCTAGTCCTTCTTACAGTCAGTAATCGCCATATTCTGTGTCCGTTCTTTGTCGATATGGCTACTGTAAATATGGAACTGCTTGATGGTTCGGAATATGTTGGTGCCCATGTTTGCTCACAATGCTAACGCCTCGGCCACAGTTCTGGATCTTCCTCAACTTTACACGAAGCCCTCAGCCGAAACTCTCCTCGATACGCTTGAGCTACTCACCTCCGCCCCCCCTTCATGGGACGTTAGCGACAACGAACAAGAGGAGAATGGATTGGGCACCAGGGGCAAGCGGCGGATAGCCAGGTCGCGACCACAAATAAATCCAGAGGGAGTGACAAGATACCTTACGAGTATCGTGAGCAGTGGTCTAGGATGGATTCACAATGAGGAACAGAAGGAGGAGATATGGAGCCAGGCGAGCCTTCGGCTTAGCGAACGCTCAGGTCGGACTGCCATGGGCGCAATATCCCGTCAGTTCCGGATACCTTCGCCAGCTGGATACTTCGAGTTGTCTATACACGAACCAGCTCTGACTGGCGACGATCTCGGTCTGAAGACCTGGGCTGCGTCGTTTTTGTTGGCGAAACGACTGCACACGTTCGATTTTCTTCGACGTGCCTCGGAAGCGCCGCAGGTGCTGGAGTTGGGATCAGGGACAGGCTTGGTGGGACTGGCGATGGCGGCGCTGGGAGCGGACGTGGTTCTCACAGACCTCCCCAGCATCTACCCCAATCTGGCGCGTAACGTATGCGCGAATAGCGAAGTGGTGGTTCGAAACGGAGGTTCCGCTCGTAGCGGTATACTCGACTGGACGGAGCCGACGATTTGCGAAGTGTTTCCGGACGTGTCACCAGCCGGGAGTGAGGGCGGTGTTCCGCTCAAAAGCAAGTTTCCCGTGATAGTAGCGGCCGACTCTCTGTACTCGCCAGAACACCCGCGCTGGCTAGTCGATACCATTGCGACATGGCTGTCGGACAGTGAAGATGCCAAAGTGATTGTGGAGTTTCCGCTGAGGGAAGCATATGCACCGGAGCGCCAGGACTTCCGTGATAGGATGGAGGCGCTCGGCTTGCATATACTGGAAGAAGGCGAAGAGTGCGGTTACGACGACTGGGGATCGAGTGACGGAGATGATAACGAGGCGGGGCTTGTGCGGTGTTGGTGGTCGTGCTGGGGGAGGAATCGTGCATAGAGCGTGTGCCGATGGACACCCCCACTCGCCTCCCTCCAAGGTTTTCCCGTGAGGTCACGCTTACAGCAGATTTATGCGCTCTTCGGGGGTTTCTCTGCCGTTTTCTCCTTTACCGCCTTTTCAGCTGTATTTCCTTTTAGTCATTTAGCACGCAACATACCCACTCGGCGACATCGGCAGAGACAGGAGGTGCTGATAGAGCACACGATGAACATGCAGTGACACTTGAATAGAGCTCCGGATAATCTGGCGGATAAATCTAGAGCTTCTCCACCCTCTGTCCTCTCCCTAGCCAAAAGCTCAAAAGGCCATGCGCCGCGGAAGAGGGGGGCAGTTGGTGGTGAGGGGCTAGAAGCTATAATTCTTCGGCCCCTTTCTAGCACCGGCTGCTTGACTGGAGTCCGTCTCAACTAGCTTTCCAATGAGTTCCTGCTTGTGCCTCCGACATATCTTTCCCTCCAAATCAAAAGCTGCCCCTGTGCAGGAGAAAAAAGAGACGACAACAACACCGCCAAAGGAGGAGCAGCAGCAGCAGCAGCAAGAAATCAAGATGGCGCCTCAGACAGCTTCTCAAAAGGTGAGAGTATCAATTGAAGCGCATGCCCCGCCGCTAGGACCCCTCCCCTCACCATTACATCACTTTTGGACGCTCAACACCAAAGGGCCAAAATCGCATTGTATCGACAATTGGAAAAGAAATACAGAAAAATGGCAAATGAACGAAAAACGAGCAAATCAAAGCAGAAGTACATATACTGACCAATCTGTCTAGAACCCTTCGTTCGTCCTCCAAAAACAAGACCACCTCACCTTCGAAGACCGCCCCATCCCCCAACTCCAATCCCCCTACGATGTCATTGTCCGCCCTCGCTGGACCGGCATCTGCGGTTCCGACGTGCACTACTGGACGCACGGCCGCATCGGCCACTTCGTCGTCGAGTCGCCCATGGTGCTCGGCCACGAGTCCGCGGGCATCGTGTCCGCCGTCGGCGACAAGGTGACGACGCTCAAGGTCGGCGACCGCGTCGCCATGGAGCCCGGCGTGCCCTGCCGGCGCTGCGTGCGCTGCAAGGAAGGGCGCTACAACCTGTGCCCGGACATGGCGTTTGCCGCCACGCCGCCCTACGACGGCACGCTCGCCCGATACTACACGCTACCCGAGGACCTGTGCTACCGGATCCCCGAGACCATGTCGCTCGAGGAGGGCGCGCTGATTGAGCCCACGGCCGTGGCGGTGCACATATCGCGGGCGGCGGCCATCAAGCCGGGCGACCAGGTCGTCGTTTTCGGTGCTGGCCCCGTGGGCCTCTTGTGCTGCGCCGTCGCGAGGGCGTACGGCGCCAGTAAGATTGTGACGGTGGATATCAACGAGGAGAGGTTGCAGTTTGCGCTCAAGTACGCGGCGACGCACGCGTTCCGGAGCGAGCGTGTTAGTGCCGAGGAGAATGCGAGGAAGTTGATTGAGCAGACGGGCTTGGTGAATGGGGGTGCGGACGTGATTATCGATGCTAGTGGCGCGGAGCCGTGTATCCAGACGGCGATTCATGCGTTGAGGATGGGGGGGACGTATATCCAGGTGCGTTTGTTTCGACTTTCTTCGTGTCATTGTAGCGGCAGTTGGTTCAGAGTGATTAACGATGGGATATAGGGCGGCATGGGCAAGGCGGACATCACCTTCCCCATCATGGCCATGTGCACAAAAGAACTCAACGTCAAGGGCTCGTTCCGCTACGGCCCTGGGGACTACCAGACGGCCGTCGACATGGTGGCGTCGGGCCGCCTCAGCGTCAAGGAGTTGATTACGAGAAAGGTCAAGTTCGAGGAGGCCGAGCAGGCGTTTGCCGATGTGAGGGATGGGAAGGGCATTAAGATTTTGATCGAGGGGCCTGAGGGGGAGTAGATATCTAAAAGCGTGTGTTGAGCGTGGATTTTCTTTTACTTTATTTTTTTTCTTTCCTGGGTTCTTCTCTTGGGATCGGGCATGGGAATGGGGGATGGGTTGGGGGGAATATTTAAGTATATACAGTTAATGAAAATAGAAACCTATATGATTGTGTTTCATTGCTTGGAGTTTGTGTCCAGAACGAATTATTTCTCCTAGGATAGATACCCCTCTTCCCATGGTATTGTCCCCTTCGTCCATCTGCTTGCCAACAGACGATACGCGGAGGCTGAGATGCCCTGACGTTAACAGCAGGAATGAAGCCCACTGATGCATGTGTAGTTTATCAGGTACCCTGCCCAAGGGTTTCCCTATCAGATAATGTCATCAAACTCCTTCCACAATCTAACTGTAGGCACACTGCAAATGAGTGCTTGACCAGAAGGCTTCACTCTGTTTGCATCTCGCCGCTCCTACCTCGTCGGTCCTCCAGGCAGCCTACGAATTTTACTTTCCTCTTAGTAACCGTCTCCTATATGCAAAATAATATCTCCTTTATTATCAGGCAAAATCTCTGAACTCTTTCTACAATCCATTTCTCGTCACACTGCAAATGAGTGCTTGACCAAAGGCTTCCCTCTGTTTGCATCTCGCCGCTCCTAAATCGTCAGTCCTCTACACAAGCGCACGAATATCACTCCCCTACTTGGTATCCCAATCCCGTTTGCTCAATGCTCCATCCCGCTCAACCAAACGCCTTGCTACCAAAGGGGAGAAGTGAAGACATGAAACCCACGCCACAGCCTCGCCGCACACCGACATACAGAAGTACCATACCTACCAATGAACCTCCCCACTCCCACCATAACATGAAACACATCCATCGTTCGCACGCGCGCTTCCCCTCATGCCGTTTGCACGCTCACCCCATTTCCCGTTTCCAGTCTCCCGTTCGTGAGGGGCCTGCAGTGGGGTAAAAGAAACGGAATTGAAATCACCACTGCTTTCCCAGCATCAAGGCGAAGTACGCATTTCCAGGTTCAAGGAACGAAGCTTCCATCGCCTCCGCATACCGCTCTGTCGAAGTGATAGTACATCGTCCAAAAGCCACAGCATGGGGAACAAGAAACGCCTGTACATCGCCGTCTACCCCAGCGGCGTCGTCGGCAACGAGGAGAGGAGGTCCGTTCCAAACCGCTCGCACCCGCTTGGTCTTTACTGACTACCGTTGCCTTTGCGACTGTAGATACCACTGGGCCTTCCTCATCGGCCCCAAGGCCGAAAAGGGCCAATCCGCACGAGGAAAGCGATTCCACGTCAAAAACGAACCCCTCACGGGCTGGACGTACGAGGAAAAGGACGTCGCCGACGTCAAACAGACCACGACGCTGCTGGGCCGCGTCCTCATCGCCAAGATCGAAGACGAGCAGCGTCTCGTCGACCTGCTGCGCAATCAGCCCGTCGTGAATGGCGATCCGAATTGGAGGTGTCGGTCCTGGGTGGCGTCGGCGCTGGAGGCCGTGGCCAGGGATGGGAGGTGTGTGGGCAGGGCGGAGTTGGATTGGGGCAGGATTGAGCCGTTTGTGAGGGGGTATATTGGGCGGAAGAGGGAGGAGGGGAGGTATGAGAGGCCGGAGGATTTGGCGAGGCCGCGGCCGACGTACGATTTGCTGGAGGGGAAGGAGACGATTGTTTGAGTACTCCTTGAATAGGTCTTCAATATATTCATGGGCGCCTGAAGTCCCTGGGTTCATGGACCCCGCGCTACCATTCCCCGTACCATTTGCAGCGCGTCCTGTCCATTTCCAGCTCCTCGGGATAGGGGTCGAGTATTGAGAGTAGGGTATTCTGCCATTCGGTCCGTAGAATGTTTCCAAACCACGCGCACGCATATTCCCAGTAGGCCGGATACCATCCGGCAAACTCCCAATCGATGATGGCGACAATCTGCTCCCCACGGACGATGATGTTTGTGGGATTCAAGTCACAGTGTGTGAAGACTGGAGCACCCCAATCATCTCGGTCCTGTCTGGCGACCATGGCTTTGAGGTCACGGGCATCTTCTTCGGATACGTGAGGGCCGATCTGCGAGGGTTCAAGCCCGTCCCTTAGCCAGTGATGGAATTCGAGCGTCGATTTGAAGGGCCCGAAGCGTGGAGTTCCATGGGGCAGACGCGTGTCATAGAGCGATCCTCCAACACAGCTCTGTATTCCAGTTCCTGGCGGCGGCTTTAGACTTCTAAGCTCTTGGATCATGTTCTTCAGCTGTAGAAAGATTTTCTCGCGTGCCCCTTGCGTCAGTTTTGTCCAGGCGGCTGCTAGAGATTCGCCTCGGATGCGTTCCATGACGATATATGCACGCTTTTTGTGGAGGAAGGAGCAATAGACTTTCGGGACTGGGATCGAAGTGTGTTCCGCCACATACTTCAGCGTCGCCGCTTCGGTAAGGTGGACATCGAGTCCCGTCTTGAGAATCTTTCCTTGAGTTAGACGGACACAGGGCGGGTCCCGCTTGAACACCTTGGCTGTTGTGTGGAGTGCGATGCGAGCTAGCAACCGGTTCCGGAAAGTATTGTTCACGGCGAGTCCTTCGCTGCCTTGGTGGAGAGCATCAGGGTCAATCCACTTGATGACCATTGCGAAATTCCATCCAAGACAACCACAGCCCCAGCAATTCCCCAAACTCGGAGTACTCACAAAGATCCAGACACCATACAGCAGACAAGTAAACTCCCTCAGAACTCAGAGATTGCTCAGGCAGTACAAGGAACGGCAAGCGACACTCCTGGATCCAACGAACCTCTCATAAGAGCAGTCCTTAGTTGAGAAACCGCGTATCGAGCGTTGTGTGCCTAGACATTGCTATAGCGCGACGCAAAGGTTTCGACTGAGTAAGGTAGGTCTCAATGTAATGCCGGATAGATTAGGATGTTGAGAAGGGGGGGGGGAACTGGAAGTCGAATCGTGGTGCAGTTTGGATGCCCGATTCGAGCTAGCTTATCTTGGCAGCCCCGGCCTCTCACTCACTCGTACTCACGTGGTTCTAATGAAGACAGCTCCTCGATAATAGATTTCATATGTGCGCAACGAGCATTTTGAATCGGCTACCTAGGCATCTATATATCATCCATCCCTCCTTATACAATCACAGGATAAGAAAAGGCCGTTCCGACCCTTCTTATTAACCCCCTCCTGCGACGCCGCAACAATACATCCACCCGCAGCAAGCAACCAAACCTTGGGAAGACACCAAGGCGCCGCTTCCCCCTCGCTGCGCTGGCAGGCAATGAACCTGCATCATGCGCGTAAGACGTCCCGTGCCTAGCCCCCCTTCTTCGCCATTCTTGTGCGTTGCCGCTCTCACTGGGCGTACTGTAGTCTCGTCTAGTGTCCGCTAGTTCAGGAACCAGCCGTAAGCCGGTGGTGGAACTTGCAGGTGGTCCCACGGAGGTTGGTAGTGAACATATGTTCATCTGGTGAGAAGCACGCCATCGTCGTGATGGATGGATATCTAGTGCATGATGGCATTCGATATTCCCGAGAGTATTTGAGGTATTATGGACAGGGAGTGGCTCAGCATCGGGGCTGAAGCTGCAAATGTCGCAGAAGGGCAGGGTGTGAGGCATGGAGTGCTTGAGACGTGGTGGCAAAGTCATGCACTACCGAGAACGAAATTCGGAACTCTCATTTCGTACTCCGAATATTGGGGCTGAGATTGGAGATTTTTTCTATCGATTGGTTTTTCATTGTTCGGCTTGCATAGCTTCAATGTTGCTGGTATCTTCCCGCGCCTCTTCCTTCACTATGAATCACAGCTGGAACCATGAATGCATGTATGCTTGATAAATGCCCACCCACGCCTAAAACAAAACTAACGCCTTCCGCCGTGCTACACAATGGAGCGGACTGATGGATCGGTTGATGGATGCGAATCGTGATTTTGGTATATATAGCTTTCAAAATCGATATTGACATGGCTCTTTGCGGAGAGGAGGGGAGCTGTTGTGCTTGAAAGAGTAGCACTACACTCGATTCCGGATTGTGGAGCCGCGCTTCGGCAGTGTCCAAGGTTCAGGACATACAATCTGGGAGACGTGTTGTTAGGATTCCGTCATGCCGAAAGACGAATCGGCGAAGACATACCTCGCCCTCGCTATACGCCCAAAAGTACGCCATCATCCCGACAATGTAGTAGAGCCCCGAGTTCGTGCCCTGATAGATGAGCAGCGCACACAGCGCACTCAGCGGATAGATGATCAGCCGCGCCTCAATCGACCTGTGGATCCCGGTGCCGGCCAGCAACGGGAGCGGCCACTCGTAGGCGAGGCCGAAGATGCCCAGGAGGAGATTGATGATTTGCAGGGCGGGAATGGGTTTCACGGCGCCGTCAAGGTTCTTGGTCAGGAAGTCCCAGAAGATTTTGGGCCAGAAGAAGGCTTCTACTGCGGCGGCGATTTGGTCTGGTGGGGGTAACATGTTAGGGTATTTCAACTCTATGCATATAAAATAGGCGGGTGACGCTTACAAGCAGCGGCCGTCAGGATGATGAGGCGGGCCCAGTGGTTCTTGATTAGCATCCCCATGGCGGAAGAGGTGGATGTTGTGTCGAAGAAAAAAAGCAGGAATTAAAATAACGGCGTTGAAGAAGAAGAACGAGTGAACCAGCCCCGCTGCGAAAAGAAGAGAAGAGAAGGGAAGGAAGAACGACCGTGAGAGATTCGCGCAGCGAGCTACCGGTAGCTACGACAGAGCATCTGGTAGGGCAGCTGGCGGGGCGGGGGGTCGAGGTTTTGTTATAGGCAGAGCGACTTCAGGGTTTGGTTCAAGGCGTCACAGATGTCCGAACAGTGCTTAGCGCCAGCGAAGAGGTGGAATTCGGGATCAAGCACTACGGTGGAGACCACGATCGACGTCAGGAGAATTGCAGAATGCGGCGAACAGGCAGGCGAGGGATAGGCGCGAGTCTCAGGGCTGAAGGGGGTTGTTGATGTTGATACCGGGAGCGTGTCACGACGAGATGGAGAGGGGGAAGTCTGGCCGTAAAGAGGATCGAGGGTTTATGCAACGACGGGAGACACATGTGGGAGCAGGGTTCCCTTCTGCTACGAGGGCTCCGAGGGCTACGAGGGTAGGCGCTGGCCGCTGGGTCCCCTCCGCCGTGTTCCCCAAGGCGCATGCTGAGTGGTTGGGTGGAGTGGGTGGAGTGGGATGGCCCTGGACATTGTGGTGCATCGTGTGTGCCATGTTGGAGTCTGGGTGCAGCATGTCCTGCAGGATGAGGAGCCAGAAATGGAATGGGGGAGATGGGTGGATGAGCCCAGGGTTGGTTCGGGAGAGCGGACTCGCTAGCGCCCCAGCCTCTTCTCTACGCGGCCCACCACTCACTGCGAACATTCACCCTCTTGGCACATGTACCGCTAGCCCACTCCAGCACGACCGTCGTGCAGAGAGGGCGAATAAGGGAATCTAATCGATAATTACCGTTCTTACTGGCCCGATAGACTAGAATTAGGGTACTGTACGCAGCAATTCGCTTTCGGATCACGTCGTCACGAGGCCGTGGGTACTCGTTCAATACGGAATATTGTCTTGGACATTTCTCGGTTCCTCGGCCACTCTACACCGCACACCGCCGTTGGGCATCTTGTTCATCCATCACGGAATGCTGGAGTTCCGGTTCCAAGCGTCGCCGCAGATGACACGCCTAGCATGCTGGTTTCGGTACCCTCCAGGTTCAGTCTGTCTCTCTGCCGGGCTACTGCCTCGTGTCGGAGAAATACCAGGATGGCAAATCAGTCGCAGGAGTGCGAGGTGGATATCAAACACAATCATACGACAAAGTTTCCCTCAGCACCTGTCATGCCGGGCCGCGGGAGCTTGTGTCTGCGGCTTGGAGCTTGAACCGAACGTCATGCGTGGCCCGGCGAAGCTTCTTTCTGTTGCTCGAAACTAAGTGGGCTGATACTCGATGAAGTGGTCTGATGTTGTTTTGAGACCGTTGATGTTCGACCCGATTCTTGGATCCAGCTGCAGGCAGCCGAACATGTGGGGATCGACTTTTGGCTGCGGATGGAGGCTTGACCCTTCAAACAATGGCCTGATGTTGTTTTTCGAGATGATATCACAAACCCTCGAAGCAGTTGGGTTGGTTGCACTACCCGATCGGGCAGTGCGTGAGAGGAAGAGACACCAACTGCAGTTCTTCCAACCCAACTGAGGAATCCTCACAAAATCGCCGCACCGCAAGGAAATCCAAACACAGAGGCCGATTCCTCTCCAGTGCGCCTGACGGTTTGTCACACGGATTCGGCTCACGTCACCGCCACTAATCACTCGAACTTTTCCTTTCTTTGTAGACTGCCCAAGATATTTACTGGTAGAAATCCTCCTCGGCAAGCGGAAAGGCCCTGCATCTAGCCTCTACCCATCACAAATGGCGCAAACTAGCAGAATTCGATAGCAGAAGTTCTCGAAGTATCGGCTTTCCTGCCGTCCCAGCAAGGCACTTCTGGACGTTGAGTGGTGAATGTTCCCAAAATAGGCGTCGGCCCAAGAACGGAGCAATGTGGGGGAATGTGCGGTTGGCGCCCGCGCTGCCCGCCGTGAGCGCTTCGACGACGCCATGGATTGGCTGCACGCGTGCCTCTGTTCAACTCCTCCACCAACCGAACCGCCACTCACATCCAGCTGTGCACTCCCAAGACATTGCCTCACATTGCCTCTCCAGCCAGAGCCATGTCGTGCACACCTCCACTGACTGCTGTTCCTGCACCGCGTGTGCTCCCATGCGCCCCAAGGGGCTGTATCCTCGACAGCACCCACTGCACTCCCTACTTTAGCTACACCTCAGATGTGCAATAGGTCCTTCATCACTTCTTCCTCACCATCACCCTGATCGGATTCCATTGACCTTTCTTTCCTGCTTGTGGCTTGCGATCTTCAAGAAAGGTACCATCGTGTGCCAATTCTCGCTTCTCCATTCACGACACGGTCCCGAACGTCAACCGTCTCATCCTGGACCCCTGCGTATCAGCAAAAACCCCATCTCCAAGTTGCAAGAGCGTTCACGAAATATCCATTTCCAAGAAACGAGTTCGCTGTGAAATACCGTTGCGCTCTTTACGGCCTGCATCTTCCTCGAGAGATTTCCGTTGCCATTGTTGATAGCCTGGCCTGAGAGACATTCACCAAGTCGTTGCGCATCCCAAAGTCCCATCCCATCTCCGTACTCGCTTACGCATAAACCCGCAATCCCTCGTCCCTCGCGGCCCTGGCCCTTCCGGATAAGTCATCACATCTTCTGTACAAAAAACCATGGTCCTCTGTCTCGCCCTGCAGATTTGAGACGCTTCTCACACAACTTGGCGCTCCCGGCATAGTCGCCGGCCTTGAACGCTTCGATCCCGGCTTCCTGGCCCATTCAGGACTGGCTGTGCTTCACTCGCGCTTGGATTGCTTGCCTTTCGGAAGATCGCAACTGTCATCCCTCTTAATCCATCTGGTATACCGCAGACTACTCCGTACCAGGGCTGGAGTTTGAGCCACGACTGTGCCTGTTGGTTTCACCACGGCGAGCCGCTGTACCCAAACCACGCACGGCTCATCTCAGATCCACCTGATCTGCGCTACTGTTAGCGAGGGGTCTTGCAGCCTTCTTTCTAATAACTCTTGGGTCCCTGTTCCTGCTGCCATCTCTACCTCCGCTCTCTCACACAACGTCACTCTCTCTCCCCGTCTCCCCTGACACCGACTTTCTTTAACTTCGTTTCGTTATCTGGCTGGCCGGGTTGAACTTGGACTGGACTCCCTCCTTTCTGGTCGAGGTTCGCGTTCATTTCCAACATACACTTTTAATCTTCGCCCTAATACCGTTGACCGGCTGTCCTATCCTTCATTCGGAACCCTGCTGGTGTCTATGCTGGAAAGGCCGTACTACTAGTTCTTGATCGATATGGGTGAATCAGTCAGTTGGAATCGGCTGTTCGCGCCGCGGAAGCTCTTATTCTACGTCATCTTCTGGGGGTTCCACTGGGCTATCTTCGCGGTAGGATGGTACGTATTGGACCTTGTGTGAGCGCTATGGAGGCACTAACTCTCAAATCCAGGTGGAAACAGCAGGGTGACATTCGGCTTGCGCCCCTTAATGCTCTTCAATTCTCGGTCTGGATATCTCGAGGTGCCGGTCTCGTGCTCTCAGTCGACACCATGGTCATCTTGCTGCCAATGTGCAGAAACATTCTGAGATATATCCGTCCCAAGGCGAGATGGCTACCACTGGATGAATCGATTTGGTTCCATCGACAGGTTGCATATGCTATGCTGATGTTCACCATCATCCACACGTCCGCACATTATGTGAAGTAGGTGAACTCGAGAAGGGCTCGTACAAATCCGTGCTGACTGTCACAGCTTCCACAACGTCGAGAAGAGTCAGGTCCGCCCTCAGATTGCTCTTCAGATCCACTACACGGAGGCAGGAGGCATCACGGGCCACATTATGCTGTTCTGCATGCTGCTCATGTACACCACGGCCCACCACAGGATCCGACAGCAGTCATTTGAGACCTTCTGGTACACCCATCACCTCTTCGTGCCGTTCCTGCTCGGCATGTACACGCACGCCACTAGCTGCTTCGTTCGTGACACCGCCAAACCTTTTTCTCCCTTCGCTGGCAAGGACTTCTGGACCCACTGCATTGGCTATGAGGGTTGGCGATGGGAACTTGTCGGCGGCGGCCTCTACCTCCTTGACCGTCTGTACCGCGAGATCCGCTGCAGGCGCGAAACCCGCATCACCAAAGTCGTCAAGCATCCTTACGGTATGCCTCTCATTCCTGAAAATCCGACTTTTAAATGCTAATATCTTGCAGATGCCGTAGAAATCCAGTTCGAGAAGCCCAGCATGAAGTACAAACCGGGACAGTGGCTCTTCCTCAACTGCCCGGACGTAAGCTACCACCAGTGGCACCCCTTCACCATCACCTCGTGCCTCGAAGACCCGTACATCTCTGTCCACGTCCGCCAGGTCGGCGACTTCACTCGTGCTCTCGCCGACGCCCTGGGTGCCGGACAATCGCAGGCCAAACTCTACGACGAGCTGGACCCCATGGGCATGTACGAAGTCGCGCTCCAACACGGGCAGAAGATGCCCGCGATCCGCATCGACGGGCCCTACGGCGCGCCCGCCGAAGACGTCTTCGAGAACGAAATCGCCGTCCTGATCGGCACGGGCATCGGCGTCACGCCCTGGGCCTCGATCCTCAAATCCATCTACCACCAGCGCCTCAGTCCCAACCCGCCAAAACGTCTCCGCCGCGTGGAATTCATCTGGGTCTGCAAGGACACGAGCTCCTTCGAATGGTTCCAGACGCTGCTCTCGTCGCTCGAGGCGCAGACCGTCGGTGGCCCCGGAACCGACCAGTTCCTCCGCATCCACACGTACCTGACGCAGAAGATCGACGTCAACACGGCGCAGAACATAGTGCTGAATTCCGTCGGCACCGACAAGGATCCCCTGACGGAGCTCAAGTCGCGCACGAATTTCGGCCGCCCGGATTTCCAGCGCCTGCTGTGCGGCATGCGCGACGGCATCCTCGATCGCACGTACATGTCCGGTCTGGAGAGTACGTTGAGGACGGATGTGGGTGTGTATTTCTGCGGGCCGAATGTCGCGGCGAGGGATATCAAGAGGGCGTGTAAGATGGCGACGTGTCAGGAGGTGAACTTTAAGTTCTGGAAGGAGCACTTCTAGGCACTTCTAACAGGATGGTGGGAGCAACTGTGCTGCTGAGATAGCTGCTTCTGAGGCTGAAGGGGTTCGAGTAGGAAAGAGAGAGGAAATGGGAAGAGGGGTGTTTCCGGTCGGCGGTGTATTTGCTTGCTATAGCTAGCTGTGCGATGCTTGCTTGTTCTTGTCCTTTTTACATACAAATGTGCGCCCCATTTTTTTAACCATCGATGGAGCTATATCCGAAATGAATGAGATATCGATATACACTGAGGAGAGAGTATCAACCTTCCATGCGATTTTTGGTTCTGTTCATGAGTGTTTTGGTCACGTCTCTATTTTCTCTTTGAGAATCAACTACATGTGCAGTACATACCCTAGGGTACTCCCACCCACCAACATCCCACTCCCCACCCAGGCTAAACAACCCCCTCAAAAACACCGCCCCATCCCATCCCATCTCCACAGACCAACACCAACCGTACCACACGCCGCAGCGGACGCACGGAAGGGAGGAAAGGAAGGCGGGAGGAAATCTCCGTCCGCATGCGGCGAAACTGCCCCGACCATCCTGGGCCAGAGGCGCAGTACCCTTCCTTATCTTGCGCATCTTCCCTGCGTTTGCATCTACACTACGCACCCACCTGCATCCATACTCTGCAACATCCGTATTGCACGCCCAAGTGCGCATAGATATATGTATGGCAGCGGCGTGGGACTAGCTAAGCGCTCGCTGCATCCCGCCTCCCATCACCTACCCTACTTAAGTACCATATACCTTGAATGCAATACAGCACTGGACCCTGGCAGGCCGGAGCTGTGGAGGAGTGGCGTATCGCGTTGCCGAGACAGAAGATGTATATCAGGGTACCTCGGGGGTGTGGGTGATAATACACGTAAATAGTATATTTATATTTATATTGGACGACGATCGATTCCGGGTCCTTGGTAAATATGTACCTTAGGATCGGGATATGATATATCCCACGGCCCGAAGTATAAGTGCGGCACAGCAAGGCGCTGCGAACTCCCAGACCCAGGCTTTTTCGGGGCAGTGAGAAGGGGAGGATTGAGAGTGTGGTTTTGAAGGTGCGAGCATGGGGCACGGCAGATATTCTAGGTTGCAGGCTAGATGAGCGGGGAGCAAGGGTAAGAAGAGAGGCATTTGGATTTACGAAATAGTCATTTCTTTCTTTTACAGGTAGGCTGGGTCCTCCCAGGGATGCTAGCAGCGACTACGCTGTTATCCCTCACAGAAGAAAGTTGGTGCAAGAAACGATGTTCACTCCAAGTGAATTCAAGTTCTCGCTCTCTAAAAACGAGCGTGCCGTATTAAGGGAATCGGGGAATGGGGCGTACTTGCCCAAAACGCCGCAGAGTAGCTGAAATCGTTCACACTGGATGAATTTCCGCTAGGGTGCATGGATAGGGTGGAGTTGCACGTGGTTGAAGTTTTCTGTTTTTGCGGGAACACGAAATTATTGGATATACATACATACATACAGTCCTAGGTAAAAACATAAAAGACTTAACCAGCGGCTCGCCTCATGTTCATAACTGCCAACCCGGGGCGATCATTCATCCAACTTCACACCAACAACCAACACAGAGGATACCACCCAGCAACTACAAAACCTGCGCCTCCTACAGCATTATATCATCCGTAAGTCGCACTATCCGGATTTCTCATCTTGTATCCGCACATCAAAAATCTGATTTACAACCGCTCTTCTCACCGACAATTCCACTGTCCGTACCTAGCTCGCCCACACAGGTATACAGCAGTACCAACTCCGTCCGTGGCGATGTGCATAGCCACCAAATACTCCTTATTAGCCTCTCATCCACCTACGCTTGAAACACCCTTCCCCATCCACTCCAGCGACTAGCAAAACTACAACATGGAGGCTGTATCCAGTCAAGCGATCTCATTCCCTTGCCTGAATACTCCCCCGCTCCTCCACCATTGCGAAATGCGCAGCACGATCTATTGAAAGATACCTGCCTCGACTACTATTTTTAGTTTTATCCCCCTACTGAAACCAGGTACTAAACCTGCGTGTGGCGTGCTGTTTGGCGATTGCTGACGTTTGGTGTTTCTGTACGCGCGCGGATGCAGGAGGGTGTGTGAAACACAAAACATGTACAGTAGATGTTATTAGAAACTGGACGCCACTCTGCTGCAGCAAAAGACATACATGACGAAGGAAGGCGACTACTCTTCTTGCGAACAGGAAGGAGGGTTGTTTCGGCGAAAGGACCCTAGATGGGACTTAGAATAGAATCACAGGGACCAAGCATTCGGCAAACACGCACGAGGCCTCCCCCATCATGACAAGGCTCCATGCAAACTTGATATAACCGTTATTGCCCAACCCTGGAAACAAGTACATGTCAAACTGGGGCTAAAATTGGTCTTGTTTCTTGGGACGTTTTCACTGCGGCATGCGTCTGCTCACAAAACTAGGTGTATGGAAACGGGCATGATAGCGGCTCGCAAACCAGCTACGGCATGCGACTGTATCGGTAGGGCAATCTCATCATTGGCGTTTGCTGCGGAGGGAATCAAATGCGAATATGTGGCGTAGTTTGGGTAACTCGGTTGCAAGCCTGCGGGGAAGGAGGTTCAAACCGACTGTGGATAATGAAGTCTGTGTACGGCGAATGGTAATGTGAACAAGAAGAGTAATTGTACACGTCCCCCTCTATGGTGAGATTGATAGTAGTATACATACTCCAAAGCTTCATCCACTCCCTAATATGGTATCCACCGGGATCACGTTTACAAAACTCGAGTCCCCTGCTTATGTACGTACACAACATCTCTCTATCATACATACTACTTAACCCTCGAAATCCCCACCACGTTCCGCAACGTCCCGAAAGGCAGCACATCCGCGATCCTCTTCTTCCCCGCAAATAGCATCACCAGTCTATCCAACCCACATCCCCAACCCCCGGTAGGCGGCATGCCCCATTCCAACGCTTCCAGATAGCTCTCATCGATACTCTCATCTCGATCACCCTGGGGCTGGAACGTTTGCTGCATGAGGAACTTGCGGCGCTGCTCAAAGGGAGAGTTTTCCTCCTCGTAGGCGTTGACGTATTCGCGGCCGTTGATGAAGAGTTCGACGCGGGAGGCTACCCGCTGGCCTGTGGAGGGGTCGACGAAGGATTTGGAGAGCGGGGAGAGAGCTTCCGGGTGGTGGGTTATGAAGGTCGGGTCTTTGCAGAGGGGCTCGATGTACCGCTCCGCCAGGTGGTCGAGTAGACGCGGAAGGGTAGGGTTGGGCGGGATAGTGATGTTGAGGTCGTTGAAGTAAGCCAGAACTGCAGTGGCAGCATCTGGGGAGCTTAGGTCGGGGAGTTTGCGCCCGCTGGCGTTTTCAACAGTAGGAATGAATGGAAGCTGGGCGAAAGGTTGGGTGAAGTTTATGCCTTCGACGGGGCTAAGCGAGGGGAAGTACGCGGGTCGTAGTGCCTCCACGGTCATGTGCAGGTCGTGCACGAGTTTCTCCGTCTTTTCAATAAGAGATTGGAGCGTAGCTCCAACCTCGTAGAACTCGCAGATGCTGAACTCAGGATTGTGGGTGTTGTCGACGCCCTCATTGCGAAACACGCGTCCTATTTCGAAGATCTTGTCCTGCCCACCTACAATCAATCGTTTCAGATTGAGCTCTGGCGCTATCCTGAGCCGGATGGGCATGTTGGACATCTCGTTCGCGATTGTCTCGAACGGTCGAGCAATGGCGCCACCAGCTTCCACGTCAAACATGGGAGTCTCTACCTCCATGAAGCCCTCTTGCATGAGCAGATTGCGTATGTAATCGTAGATTAATGCTCTCAATCTCAGTATGTCTCCCGGCTCTTCACTGGTCAGCTGGTGCACATGCGGTTTGCGCGCCAGCGTCTCCGCATCTTCCACCTTATCTGGGACATGATGTAGACAGGGCGCGAGGGTTTGCGGGACATCCACAGCCGAAATGGTGAGTTGGCCGGTAGGCGTCCTAGTTGGATTTCCTTTCACAGCTAGCAAGTGTCAGCGGAGAAAGCGGAAAGATCGGACCAGCACGCACATATCCAATCACCCGTCCGGACGACCTTCTTGAAGCTCTTGAAGCCGTCTTCCAGACTAGCATCCAAGCCAATAAGCTTCTTCAGCTCAACCATGGCTTGTAACCTCTGGGTATCACGCTCGATGTCGAGGAACATCAGCTTGGAGCCGAGGAGACGCACAGAGCGGACCCTTCCTGACATGGTCAACCACGCGCTGGACCTCGAGTACCCTCATATCATACCAATTACTGAAACAACATCGGGTTGCGTATCCTGGACCTTTTCATAACGGGAATTGAATTCTCGGACGGAAATACGCTCGACTCCGGTACCATGTTCGAGCCTGGGATGGTATTCCGCCAGCGGTTTCGCCTTCTTGAGCTGCTCCAGACGCTTTTGCTTCTCGACATCATGAGGCCCCGTATACGCATCGACGGAGGCTGTCTGTGCAAATCTCCGCTGCACCGAAAGGTAGACGCGAGCATGTTCGGGATTTCGGAGCGGCCTAAAGCTCGTGGAGAGGTACGGACGAAGGAAACGAAACGAGTATTGAGCCATGCTATCAAGAACCAGTCAGTGCTAGGTAAGTAAACCGAATGGTATAGGAACCAAGTAGGAAGAGGTGCCGATGCCGCATGAAAGAAGAGAGGCTCAATTGAAGCTTTTCGGTTCCATTGCGAACTCTCCAAAGGCTCGATAAAGTCTCAGGAGCTTCAATGAGGGCGACACTCTTCCCTCCAATGCGACATGGGGAATTATAAACATCAGGAAAAGCTGAGTGTTGAAATCAAACGCCCGAAGGTGTCATTCGCAACGGTTCTTTGCATTGATCATCATTGAAGAATTGGTATTGTGTGTTCTGGATTTGAGCGAAAGAGTCTAACATACCTGGTTGGAGCTCATGCCGGCCTTAAAAAGCCAGCTTATGACCGACAACAGTTCTCCTCCGTCCACTTTGAAACTTTCCAGCTTCGTCTTGCGGAAAAACCCCGGCAATCGGAAGGCGGAGCTTTTAGCTCCGCAAACACGGGAGAGGTACAGCTGACTAAGCACTCGATATCCATTTAATCCCATTGACGTCAGTCTTGTTGTTCGATGTTCGAATATTGACTCCCCTCACATGTCACAGCGATGACCTCAATGATGCTGCCAGCCCAGTCCAAGCCTTCAACCACACAATGGCAATTCGATGACGAATCCCCTGCTGGATACCCCTTCGTGGAATGGGAACCCGACTCGCCCCCATTCTGACCAGTCATGACGTCTTGCGGATCTGACGAGCAGGACTTATTGCCGGCCGGCACTTGATGGGATATATATAAATATTGTAATTTGGATCTCTGTTTTGACATAAGAAAATCGACTTCTTCCTCCAAAAACTGACCTCTGTTCTCCTTAACATATCTGCTTCTTACCGGTGATTGATACCCCCTTCCCTGTGGTAACCGACACTCGCAAACGTTCATCACCATGGCTACGTCTCAAGCAGCCCTCAAGGCCGAGCAGGCCATTGGTCACGGTGATAACGCTACGACGCTCCAGGACATGAGCAACCCGTCTTTGTACAGCTCTGGCGACGCCTCAGAGAAGATGAAGGCGCTGGCATGGATGGGCAAGAACAAGGTCGAGATCGTCGAGTGCCCCAAGCCCAAGATCCTCGAGCCTCGCGATGTCATTCTCAAGATTACCGGATCGACAGTCTGTGGTTCAGACTTGCATTTGCTACATGGAACTGTCGTCGAGATGCAAAAGGGCGACATTCTGGGCCACGAGTTCTGCGGTGTTGTGGACGCGATCGGTCCTGGGGTTAAGAACTTGAAGAAGGGGTATGTTTTTAAGCCTTCCGCGCCGTGAGGTGCAGGTCCTAACTCCATTTAGACAGCGCGTTGTCGCATCATTCCAGATTGCCTGCGGCGAGTGCTATTACTGCAAACAGAAGCTATCCTCGCAATGCGAGAAAACCAACGCCAACACCCTCATGAACGCAATGTATGGCGGCCGCACAGCAGGCATGTTCGGCTACAGCCACTTCACTGGCGGATTCGCCGGCGGCCAGGCAGAGTACACCCGGGTTCCCTACGCCGACGTCAACCTGCTTCCCCTACCCGACGATGTCCCTGATGAAAAGGGCCTGTACCTCAGCGACGTTCTGGGAACGAGCTGGCATGCAGTCGTGGACACTGGTGTGAAGAAGGGAGACGTGGTCGCCATCTGGGGAGCCGGACCCATTGGCCAAATGGCCGCTGACTTCTCCCTCCTCAACGGCGCCTCGCGCGTCATCATGATCGACCAGAACTGGCGATTGGAGTGGGTCCAGAAGAAGTACCCGAACGTTGACATTTTGGACTTCACCAAGCTGGGCAAGGGAGAATCCGTCACAAGCAAGCTCAAAGAGATGTGCAACAACCGCGGTCCGGACGTCAGCATTGAATGCGCTGCTGGCGAGTACGCGAAGGGCTGGGCTCACTATTTTGAGATGTTGCTGGGCTTGGAGACGGATACCAGCGAGATTGTCAACGAGATGATTACCAGCACTCGCAACTTTGGTCGTTGCGGTATTACCGGTGTCTATGCTGGCTTCGTAAGTTCCCCATAACAACACATCTTCTTCTCGTACATGACCAACAATGCGCAGACCAACCACTTCAACATCGGCTCCCTCATGGAGCGCGGCATCCGCCTCATCGGCAACGGCCAGGCGCCCGTACAGCTCTACTGGGAGTCACTCCTCAAGATGATTCAGGAGGGCAAGATCGACCCGCTCAGGATGGTCACGCACCGCGTCCGCCTCGAGGACTTGGACAAGGTGTACTACAAGTTTGAGAACAAGGAGGACGGCATGCAGAAAGTCTTTGTTGAGACGAGGTTCTCGCGCCCTGCGGCACCGGGAAGTCCAAGCCTGACGAGGTATTGAGTTGATGGTTATAGTTCATGGCTGATGACAGACAGTATCAGGGGACTTCATGAAAGTGTGGGCGAGTCAGTTGGCGTTTCCGTTTCTTGTTTTGGTAGATTGGGTGTAAAATACTACTATAAACATTGATCTCTTGTTATGAACGAATGTGTATCATTAGGATTAGTATATATATATATATATCTTGGTCTTGATGCACGTATCCCGCTCAAGTGGCACGACAAATCGCCCCTCAACGTCCCTTCCACCACCTCCTTTCTTGTAGCCAAATGCATTATTCCTCTTCCATCCATTTTTTTCAACAGCACCTCCCCCGTCCCGGCCCAACCCTAAACACGTCCTCCCACTCCCCCAACGCACCCCTCCCCCTCCTCTTCACCCTCCCACTCTTCACGCTCCCGCCCTCATCCATCCCCCCAAACCCACCCCACCCGCCAATATCCCCATACTGAATCCCACTCGTCGGGTCATCAGGGTCAATCTCGCCCAGCTCAATCTTGGTGAGGATCATCCTCGCCAGCTTCGCGAACAGTTCCTCGACCCCTTCGCCCGTTAGCGCCGAGACCTCGACGGCGACGGGAATGCCGTGTTCGCCGGCCCAGCGCGTGGCCACTTCCGACGGGACCTCTCGGCCCTCGGGCGCGAGCGTATAAGGGGTCGACAGGGGGAACGAGGTAATCGTCGAGTGCGAAGACGATTGCGACGACGGCGTCGGGGGTGCGGGGCCGCCGCCCGTGAACGAAGACGAAGACGTAGTATAACTATTCCCGTAACCGTACACGGCGGGGTTCTCCAGCACCTGCGCTTGGTGGTGCGGTGATATTATCGACTGCTGCTGCGGATCATCGACATCGCACTTGTTCCCCGCCAGCACGACGCACAGCTGTCTACTCGCCAGGGCGCGCGCATCGTCCAGGAAGGTCCGGAGGTCGGCGAAGCTGCGCCAGCTGCTGACGTCGTAGACGAGGATGGCGCCCGCGGCCCCGCGGTAGTAGCTTCGTGAGACGGAGCGGAAGCGCTCGGTGCCTGCCGTGTCCCAGAGTTGCAGTTTTATGCGTTTGCGGCGGCGGTCGTGGTGGTGGTGGGGTCGGGGGTAGGAGGAAGAGGGGGAGGAGGAGGGGTGGGGACCGATGGAGATGATTTTGGAGGCGAATTCTACGCCGATGGTTTGCGAGGTTAGGGTTCGGAAGGTCGAGTGGAGGAAGCGGTGGAGGAGGCAGGATCTAGACGTAGAGAAGTAGATTAGCTATCGTGCTGTTCTTTCTCTGTCTTCATGTTTCGTTCCCCTCGACACCGCACCGCCGAAGATTCAGGAGCTTCGGCTTCTTCGGATAAGGGTCCTAAGAGGAAAGAAAATAGAGGCAGAACTCACTTCCCAGCTCCACTCGGTCCCAGCAATATCACTTTCGCCAGGTAATCATACATGCTCCCCAGCTCCTGTGATCATCCCCCGCTCAGCAAGGCATTCTCCCCTCGCATGCGGACTCCATACCTACTTGATTCGTCGCTGCCGCCGCGGCCGTCGATGCCGTCGAAGCGCTGCTGGTGGCGCGCGCCCGAGGCATGGCTGTTGTCCTCTGCGGCGCCGATTACTATGCCTATGTGTTCGAAGGTGTATATCTCGCAGACGCTGGAGCTAGAGGTCGCTAGTATTGGAACGGGATACGGGCTGCGGAGTAAGGTATGTGAGATAGGAGGTAGCGGCGCGATATTCAAAATCAAGCGTGTATGCAAGCCCCAAAAAGAAACGTTTGTGTAACTGTTTGCGAGCGTGTTTGGGGCGTACGAGTGATGTCGTGTGAGGTGCGTTGTCCAATGCTTGGCTTTGGTGGCCGTGATGAGCCGCGGCATCGACCTCGGGAGCGTGGAGACGTCTATGGAGAAGGCTAGCCTCAAATAGATGGGCATCGGGCTGGGGGAGATATGATGAATGGTTCTGCTTGGTACATTTGGTAGTAAAAGCTATTTAAAAAGAAACCTTTGGTTTCGCCTAAATAACACATCCACGTTTAGGCTTCATAGCAAAATGTACGATTATTGACCCTTTGTTGGTACGAGTCACTTATGTCTTACCCAAACCCCAATACAATGGACCATTTGGCGTCATAAGCCTCTAACTATCCCCATGGTACTCGACTAAGGTAAAAATAAGGATATTTCCCTAACCAACGCCACCCCCGTCTTAACAATGACTGATACCCTGTTCCCAGATGCTATCTCCAACTCAAAAGAACTGATCCACGTGGAAAGACAAAACTACTTCGGCCGTAATCGAAGCTTGAGAATGAGCTTTCGGCCATCAGGAGGACAAGTGGGCCCCTGCTTATGCTGTGGATGGCGGATATTCTATTCCTCCGTCTCATTACGCCAAATCTCCACTTCCTGGTCTTCAAGAACTTTCATCTTCTCTTCTGGGAAGATCGTGTCCGCCGGCAGACTCGTTTTGCCGTAATCAACGACAGGGCCGATTGTATTGTTCCATTGGCTCTTCCTCTCCATGAGTGCGCGTATCGACTCACCAACGCCAGGCCTGCTGACGCCGGCGCTCGGAACCGGGTGGCTCCCTCCACCTGGTCCACCGGGACGCTTCGTTTGCTTCTTTGATTTGCCAATATTCTTGTTCCTCTTAAGGTAGGCTTGGATGAGCTGATGGTCCAGATCATCAGCGATTATGTTGTATTCTTGCTGCGCCATGCGCTCAGCCATCAGCTCTAGGAGTCGTTGTTTTCGGGCTCCGTTTACTATAGACTGCTTGCGCAGCTGGTCCTGCAACAATCTCAGACGGGCAGCTACTTCGTCATCAAACTGCATATCGTAGTTGGCTTGAGGTTCGTCGGCGTCGGTTATGAGGCCGTAGTGCTTGACCTCCATCATTGCCCGTTCTTCCAGAGTCGCATAGTCGGTCCTAGCAGCAGGTGGTGGCGCCTTCCAGCCTGGCTGCAAAAACTCCGGTATTTGTGTTGCTGCAGTCAGCGAGTTGTTGTTGTTTGTATCCGCAGGCGCTCCGGCACCCTCATCTACGTCCATGGCGTCCGGGTTTGCACCATTGCTCTCATTAGGAGGGTTCCCACGGCCCTCTGGTCGCAACAATGAGAGAAGGCGAGACATTAACGGGCCGTTCGACACGAGTTCCGTTCCCAATACGTCTTCCGATATATCGTCATAGCTACCGCGAGGCTCGTTGGGTGCTAAACGCATATCGTTGTTACTGTCAATATGCATGGCACCATCCTCCTCGGCCCAAATCTCTTTATAATGCCGCGCCCCCCGGCGGGGCATTATGAAAGGCGTCACTCGATCTCCTCTTTCTTTTAGGAAGGCCGTATCCTCCTCAGTCAGCGGACGTATATAAGGCTCGACGTAGTTGGCGAAGACCGTGGCGCTAACCTGGGATGCAGGTTTAGCATTGGAGAAGTCGCTGTCGGGCGGGGTGCCAGGCGTGAGATGGTGCAGATCTGACTGTGGGTATTCTGCGACGCTATATATCTCCTTGATTTCTTCCTCCGTCATGCCAGGCGTCACCTCTCGGATATGGTAGATGGTAGGATCAGGGAAGGATGAGGGATCAGGTCCGAAAATCTGGAACTGCGGGACGGAAGGTACGGGAGCAGGCTGATGGGAGGCTTCCGACTCGCTTGGTGAAGGGGCGTCTGCGGCACCGGTTCCAGTAGCAGAAGGGGGTGGTTGCGATATTGGCGACGAACCCGCTGGCGAGGCAGCTACAGCACATGTTAGACTTTCACATATTCCCAACTCTGAAATGAACCATGTGTCGCGTGACATGTAACACTCACCTCCTTTGTGAACTTCGACACCATCCTGTCTAGCGACGCCGTGAGCGCCCACTGCCAGCGGTCGGTCGTCATCTGGCTCTCGCTTCTTCACCTTCTTTAGTTTGTGCCTGCGTTCGCCAATATCGTCACGCTCTCGCTCAACGCGCTGATGATCCCGCCGTATCTTCTGTAGTTCCCGCAAGAGTCTGTCGGAGTCTTCGGTTCGTTGCTTAATGATGTCCAAACATCGCTTTTGTATCGACTCGCGCATGCTGTTCAACGCCGCACCGGAGGGAACCAGGTTCTGTGAGCCACCCCCTCCCCGCTCTAGGACACCGTCCAGTGTGACATCCGGATCCTTGGAGAGATTCCTCAAGGAGGACTTCAGGTAAGAGGAGGTCGATGGTTCTGCGGAGCCGCGCATTGTGGAGGGAGGTAATGGGGTAGTATTGCGGCTTCGTGGTGGTGCTGAAGGCTTCGACTGCGGTTTTGCCTTGGCCTTATTGCTAACAGGCGGCATCTCAGGCCAGGGTGCCGGCGTAGGGGTGATGGACGGTTGGGCGGAAAGTCAGCTCACTGGTGTGGCAACCCGGTGAATTCGGATGGCTTTCCGCTATGGCAATCGACAGATGTTGTACTGTATTCTAAGTCGTAAAGACTGGCCGGATCGCAATGGTTTGGGAAGTGCACGTAGCTAGACTCGACGGCATAGGAGGAGCCGTGTACTGGACTTGTCGCGTCCATGTCCCTCGTCGACCACGGAAAGCCCGCCGTCCGTGCACTAAATAAGCTTGCTAAGCTTTCCGGGGCTCTTGGCGCCATGTTCGAACGACGACATCGCCAGCTCCAGCCTCCCCATCCGGCTCGACCTGACGTCCACCATCCCGCTTACTCGGCCCCGTTGAGGCGTTCGGTTACCCTCACCACCTCGTCAGTACGCAAAGCACAGGTGCCTCAACCTCAGTATGTGCGCCGGCGGGCGCTTAGCTTCAAGCATCTCCCTCTAATCCGGGCTCAACCCATCCAACACCATGAGTACGTCATCCATTCACATGTGTACTCCCGTTTGTGGCCTCTCTTGTGCGCTCACGGACGCCGTGGCCCTTGGAGAGCTCAACCTGTTTCCCATCTCCGAGTAGAGCGGATTTCTAACAGGACAATCATCAGCTGCAAGTCGTATCGACATCTTCACTGTTCGCTTTCCCGACCCGTCAAGCCCAAGCTTCAACGACGACCAGAGATGGATCACTCTCCCGACCAACGTTTCCTTTCGATACCCCATAACGGACAATATACAGACGCTGTCTTCCAAAAACGCTGGTTATGATGCTAGTGGTATCCTCTACGTCCCAGAGCTTCGGTCAGACGAGTGCAAGAAGTCGGAAGAGGCGTACGTTCCGGCCAACGCGACACGTTCCCGTAACCTACCCTCGAGCAATCCGGGCATACCGCTCATTGCGCTTGCCCCGTGGTTCTCGCCGACATGTATGAAGGAATATCTTGAAAGCGTGAGAAAAGACAGCGTACGGGTTTTGTTCGTGTTTCAGCCCGGAACGGACCGAGCCATGCCCCCTCCAATGGCAGATGCGTCATGGGGCCTCGGAGACGGTGGAGCTTGGAAGTCCGCCAATGATTTCCCGACCTATGCTATCAATGCCGCCAGTGGCAGTGTGATCCTCGCACAAATGACGCTTTATTCTGGCAACCTCAGCGAAGTACCGCATGGTAAGGACCTGTCTTCTGCGCTCGATTCGACAGACTACGTGCGGCTGTGGGCGCGTGTGGAAACAGGTGAGTTTCGACATCCCTTGCTGTCCCGGCGGCTGCCCTGCCGCTGGATAGTTGGTGTGGCCGCAGCATCTCCCCTTTGAACTGGGTTGACAAATTACAGATGCAGTAAATAGACTCCCTAGCTTATGGGTCTTTTTAATCATCGTACTGGCAATACTCATGACCATAATCGCAGCAACTTCCTTGACTATGCACTGCGTTCAGCGCAGACGGCGGGAGGAGCTTCGCCGACGTGTGATCAATGGGGAAATCAACCTCGAAGCGGTCGGGGTCAAGCGTTTGACGGTCCCACGAGAGTTCCTTGAGAAGCTTCCATCATACACTTACTCGGCCCCAGCCCACGATTCTGAGAATACCATGCCACAGCTCCCTCCCAGTGTTCTTTTGGCTTCTTCGACGGGACCCGATTCCCAGCCCACGGCTGGCGCGCGTCCATGGATGCGGTCTTCTTCCGCCCCCTCTCTATCAAGAGCAGACGGACAATCTCCCGCTTTCTCGCAGCCTTCTTGTCCCATATGTCTGGACGATTTCGAATCGAACGAGACCCAAGTGCGCGAATTACCATGTCGACATATTTTCCATCCCGACTGCATTGATCCGTATCTACTCAATAATTCGTCCTTGTGTCCAATATGCAAAGAGAGTGTCATGCCTAGCGGCTATTGCCCGACGAGAATCACCAATGTAATGGTGCGCCGAGAACGGATGCTGCGTCGGGCAGGAAATCGACGTCCATCCGGTCCGGCCTCGTCTCTGGGCCCCTTGTCCAGCCCCATACATCTTGGATTGCTCGGAAGCCGAATTGGCGGCGTCATTTCAGGCAGACGGGTATTCAGCGCACCGGATCATAGGCGGGCACGATCAGACGAAGAGATGGCGATCTCCAACGCTGCTCCACTGTCAACCGACGCAGCTCCTGGAACCGCGACAAGCTCTGGAGCGACACCACTGTCAGCTCGATCGGACCCCGGATGCGGGGAGATTGACCATGAGGAACGGCGAGAGAGGGCACGAGAACGGGCGTTGACTCTTCTCGGTAATCGCCACGTTCCGTCAGGGGACGAGGATGAAGAGGCTAGCGGTCCTTGGTGGAGAAGAGGGTTGAGGAAAGTGTTTCCGGGATTTAGGTGAATCATAACGGGCGAGATCTCCATGGCTCTCCCCGCTATAGTGTATCATTCTTTTGATCTGCGTTTCCTATCTTTCTTCATGGTTTCTTCATCATCCATGTCGATTCAGGGTTGGCGTTATTCAGCTTGGGGTGAACGGAGCAACTCGGGTGGCGATGGCGTTCATTCTGTCAAGGGAACGGGAGCGTGTCTTTGCTCGTATTTCTTACAGTCAGTCTTTGCGCACATCTGCGACTTCATTTCCTGTAACTTGTATTTCAAGCATGCTCATACTGATAATTTATACTACTCGTTCGCTACGTCACCTCACTGTTGGGAGAAATGTAACTCCCGCACCTTTTTGTCTTTCTCCCTTCATGCTTGTTCAAAGCTAATTTACACTATACAGCAATACCGTACTCCTATTCAAGATACTGGGCATTAACTGAAACACCAGCTTCTACTTCCCCATTTCCTCTGCCTGTTCATTTCACACCCAACCGAATTCTATCTCCACTATCTCGGTATCGTCCACTATCCCGCTATCCCGCCAATATGGGAATCTCCGTCTTTATCTCCCTATATCTTGCCCGTGACATGTGAGATCGCCGGGTGGCTGTAGTACCTGAAGCAGGCACGATTGTGAGCATGGATTGCGTGTTTGCCGATAGGGGGTGGAGTGACAGAGCGCCGGGACCAGTACGGCCGTGCCGGTGGAGATGTTGTTACACGTGGCGAGCTGCTCCATCTTGAAGGACTGATCGGCGTGAAATCGAGCGGTACGACCCTCTTCCCGCCTTCATTCCGTTCCTCTTCCTCTTCTTCTTCTTCTTCCTCGGTTTCTTCCCAGTCACTCCCTTCACTCCTACTACTCTCACTACCCCTTTCCGTGCCCCCCTCACTCTCGCTCCCACTACCACCACCACCCTCCTCCTCCTCCTCCCCCTCCTCCTCTCGTTCCCCAACAATCTCCCTCACCGCCCCCATCATCCTCCCATCCACCCTCCCCCACCTCCTTATCCCCTCCAACCCCCTCCTCTGCCGCTCCCACACACCCCCCCACCCACTCGTATTCATCGCATGAAAGCACCCCCAATTCCCGCCTCTTCCACAGATACTAAACCAATGCTCCACGCGCCACCGATACGGATCCAATGCATCCGCATTGCGCTTATTGGACGGATGTATCCACTCGAGGTACGCGTGGGAGAACCACCATAGACCTGTGAATTTGTACATCGGTTCCTTTGTCAGGGGATTGATTGAGGGATTTAGGGATTCTAGGCTTTGTTTTAGGTCGATGAGGAAGGAGGGGGGGAGGATGTGGAAATAGATTTCGTAGGTTATGATGCGGAGGAGCCATTTTTCGAATTTGGGGGCGGAGAGGTGGGCGGGGGATGCGAGGAGGCTGGCTGATAGTAATGTGGTGGTGGGGAGGTTGGCGGGGCGGAGGGGAGTGTAGTCTGGTAGGGGAGTCTTGTCCGGGTTGTAGAGCCAGGAGAGGAAGAGGGTGAATGCTTGGTAGGGGACTGAGGGGAGGGAGAGGTGGACGGGTGTGGGGGAGGAAGAGGACGCGGTAGAACAAGAGGGAGACTGGGATTTTAGGAGTTTGGAGAGGGTGGTGCTGAAGTGGGAGAGGAGGTAGGTGTGGACGGAGAAGGCGTGCGTGTTGTTGAGGATGAGGAGGGTGCGGGCGGGGTTTTTGACTGTGCTGATCATGTGGGTTAGTTTGAAGATGTTTTGCTCATGATTCAAAGGGAAGAGGGTATGGAATGGTAGGATGTCAGGAGTTGGGGACCAGAAATTCATAGCGCAAACAATGCAGGGATGGAAACGTACCGTGGATACTTTGAACTCCGTATCGTATACTTCAACCCGCATCTCCGCAGGATATCCAACTCTTCCTCGTCCCAATCGTACACTTCGACTTCTAGCTCTTTCTCTCTACGCTCACTTTCTGGCCGCCGCGGCCGGTGATGTGATTGTGGTGAAGGCCGCGATGACGAGACCCCCGGCCCGACTCCTGGCCGTGGACGACTCATGCTATGCTCAATGACGGTGCCGCGATACTGTGATGGTAGTTGAGTCGAAATTCGGACGAATATGATGGTGGGTTATTCAAGAAATCGGAACCGTAGCGTGGGCGATTGGTACGTGGAAGGCTAAAGAAAAGCCTAAACGATGATGAATATATTCTGTGTGCATTTACGTGTCCTGATATCCACTCGGCGCCCCACGTTTCACCTTCCTCCCTCCACGTGGAGTCATGAGGCGGACCATGCGTGAGGCTGAGGCTGTGCCTTGACGTGTATACGGAGTTGCCTGAAAGGCAAAGCCAGAATGGACTATCATCGAGCTTCAAAGTGTTCTGCTTCAACTGTCAACCCTGAAAGTATAGTAACGTTTTTGTAACTGGGAAGCAGTCAGTCGATTCAGTCTTCCTCTGGTAACCCATTGCCAACCCGAGTGGAGGGAGACTAGTTCGGTGATGAGAGGTGAGATGCGTGAGACGGGGCGAAATGAGGCAGCAATGCGGCGAAGCACACGGGTGCAGGAAACCCCGTCTCAAATACGAATTGCGAACTCCATGGCGCAAAAAGAACAAGTGGTATCTTTGTACAATTGTGTATACACTGAGCGCTCAACGACGAAAGACGATGATATACGCGCTCGTTCAGAACTGTAACCAAGAATCGTCCCTGTTATTGCCCCCTAGTCTCAGAGACCGTAGGTAAATCAAAACGCCGTCCTATGCATACCCAGTGGAGACATCGTGGTCTCCACTCTACAACTCTGCATCAATGGCCGATTCCTCCGACCGCCCAGTTCATGAATTCTGGATCATCCGGTCGAGGAAACAATCCTCTATCTTCCTGTGCCTGTTGCGGCTGTGCCTGCTGCTGCTGTGGAGCACCTTGTGCTTGTGCTTGTGCTTGCCCCTGTTGCCCTTGCTGTTGTTGTCGTCTCCTCTCCTCCTCCTGTCGGCGTTGCCGCTGCGTGCGGTAATAGAGGAGGAAAGCTAGTGCACCTGTCAAAGCGAGGATGACCATTGACTCAAGCACATCTGAATCGATATCGTCACCATAATAGTCGTCACCTCCAGGCATGGGATCGTCATAGTCGTCAGGCTCCATGTCATCCCAGCCCGCGATTTCGGCTTCAAGGAAGGCATTTAGCCACTCAGCAAGGGTCCAGTCCTTCTTCACAACTGCGTCGTCGTTAGAGTTCGCGAGAATATAGCTATAGGGAAAATGGAACTAACCTGGCTCCTCCTGAATGGACTTCACCTTTCCATTGGTGACAGTGTTCCACCAACTACGGAATCTGAGCTTGTAGAGAGCCAACATAACAGGTAGATATGCCTCGCGTGGATTCGTCTCAAGTGCCAAGTCGTAATGTCTCTTTGCCAGATGGAAATCCTGCTCGATGCCGATCCCATTCTCATGCATCCAACCCAGGTTCCACATGGCTTGTGCACTGGACAGAGTCTCGGCCGCAGCTTGGTAACAAGCTGCTGCTTTCTCCTTGTCCGGGGAGGTGCCAATACCATCAAAGTAGTAATCGCCCAGCTTGACCATTGAGTCGACGTTTTTTTGCTCCGCTGATCGAGTCCAGTAAATCAAAGCTAGCACGGCATCCGATGCCAGCGAGGCCTTCTTCTTAGCGAATGGGATCAGTGAGCTCAAGGTCCATCGTGGTTTCGCTTGGTCAAGCATGAATGCCACGTTGGCCTGACCTACTTCAAAGCCCTGCTCTGCAGCCATCATGTAGCGCACAAGAGCCGACTCAAGGTCACCGCTGCTGTAGGCATCATTCGCTTCCGGGAAGGAAGTCGACACCAGTTCGGCTTTCTCAGCCACAATCTTGTAATAAGCCGAAGCTACATGGCATGATCGATCACGACCAACTCCCAAGCGAGTCAGCTCGGCGAGGAAATAGTAGGCTTCGATGTGATCATGTCGAGCGGCAATCTCAAAGTACTGGATAGCCGTGGCCACGTCCCCCTGATCCAGGAAGAGAGCGCCCAGCCTGACCTGTGCTACAGCGAGATCTTGGTCTGCGGCTGCGGCGAAGTAATCTGCTGCCTTCACCGCGTCTTGTGGGAGGCCCAGTCCATAGAGATACATCAGACCGAGAGAGTACTGGGACAGAGCGTCTCCATTGGAAATCCCTCGCTTGAACCAGGTGTGGGCAATCGCAAAGTTCTGTGGCACGCCTTCGCCTCGGAGGAACATGCGTCCTAGATAACCTGCAGCTTTCGATGCAAGTTTCTCTGTGAGTGGCCCAACATTCTGCCGGACCTTGCCTTCCTTGGTCCAGTACATGCGCGCAAGTTCGAGAAAGCGTTTCTTAGCTGCCGGGAAGTCCCGCTTCGAGGTCCTGGCGCCGTCGTAATGCAGCTTCGCCAGATTGAAACTAGCTCGGGGATCCCCTTTTCTTGCTTGAAGATCCATGTATTCCACAACGTCATCTAGGGAAGAGAAGGCATCCGAGTGTACGTTACTAGATTTCGCGTTCGGGCCAGAGCTGCTAACACTGGCACCTTCGCCATAGACACCCCCTTCCTCATCGGCGATGCGATACGACTCCCGAATCATTGAGTGTCCTCCTGGAGGTCCCGAGCGCATATAATCCATAACCTTGGTCGCTGCCTTCCGGTAATAATGCAGGGCGTCTTCGCAGTTGCGGGGCGTCGCGATGCCAGACGAGTGGCGATATGCGATTGCCATCTCCGATCGAATGTCTCCTCCCTCAGCAGCCAACGTGTAGTAGAGCATAGCCTTCGCCTGATCCTGCTTCACTGCACCGCCGATACCCGTGGCATACATGAAGCCGACCATGTGTTGAGCCGAAGCGTTCCCATTCAAAGCGGCCAGCTCGTGATAGCGCCGGAAAGCTTCGGTGTAGTTTCTCGGATAGGTGAAGTTGCCGTAGAAGTTCATCTCGGCGAGGGTGAACAGGGCGTCTGGATGCTGGTCCGCGGCTGCTTGCTCCAATAGCTGGACGGCCTGTGTCAAGACCGGACTTATCTTCTTCGGTTGCGGGTTCGTCGTCAGGATCTCGGGCTGAGGATGCCCGTTCATGAAGAGGATGAAGAAGAGTTCTTTGGCGTAGTAGGCACTCAGTCCGAGGACCCCACTGTTCTTGTTGAAGTTGTACCATGGCGTTGACGCTGGCTGTACCTTCTGAAGCAGTCTTGTTGCCTCTTGGAAGGCTTGTGAAGCTGGCCCTCGGTCAGTACTCGTGCTGACACTTCGAGGTCGAGAGCCTACTAACAGGAACCTACGGGTTTGTGATAGCTTCCCCACCAACTAGCAGCCGGCTGTTGTTCTCCACCCAGCGTTTCCTGCGAATGTCTTGGTCCATTTGCGTCTGCATGTGCCGAGGAGAGCGATAGGAGTAACGACAGGAGAGCTACAAGTAAGATGTCAGAACCGTGTTCCCGTATTGACTGACGAGGAGCGTACCGAAAAGAAGCGGCAGGAGCCGCTGCAATCTCGTCTTCATAGTGGAGAGAATTCGACGGCGAGAGGAGCCGGAGACGAAAGGGTCATCGCGGCATCTCGTTCGGTCAGATTGTTTGGTGGTGTTTGTTCCTCTTCGAAAAGGCCACTTTGAACATTCATACAATCAAGCGTCGGGCGCAGCTGCCAAGCTTCCGCATGTGGAGAGGCCAATCAGCACGACCCCCCTGCCCAGACTTCTCCGCGCCACAACGTCACCCGCACTCATCTCTCCAGACCATGCACATCTCCATGTTTCTGAACGACGGCCTTGTTGGTTGTGACTGGTGAAGCAGCTTGCCCGTCTTCCACCTGTACCATGCCTGGTCCTCCATCTCCAGGGCTACCAACTTTACCCTCATGCGGCATCTGAGCTACGAGTTTCGTCCGAGCGGCGCAACGTGAGCCCGTCAAAGTGCCACATTTGTCATCGACAACGCTGCCTCTTCCACTACTTCAGCATGACACCATGACTTTGCTTTCTCCTCGACCACCCATCTACCTAGACAGGTTGCCAATGCACTGAATTCACTCCATCATCTCACAATGGGACCTCCAAGCCGCGCAGATGAGCGAACTCCCCTGCTGCGCTCGGGATCCTCATCCACAGTCGCTTCTTCTGCATCTAAAGCATCTCAGGCATCCCAGCCACTCCCGGACGATCACCTACTTGGAGAGCAGACCGAGGATGCCTTTACTATATCACGTTCGAGAGGCGCATTGATTGGAGCTTCAATGGGTCTTCTCATCTTTATCCAAGGTACATAGAACTCATCATCTTTCATTACACCCTCGTCTTGACTTGTATCAATGCCGCGGCTGGTATGGGTGCGCATATCTCTAACCAGCTGTCTAGCCGTCAATTTCTCAATCATAACCACCACCCAATCGTCAATCGCGGCCGATTTGGATGCCTTTGAACATGTTTCATGGCTCACGTCTTCTTACTTGATTGCGATGTCGTCCTTAGCACCCTTGATGGGACGTTTGTCCCAAGTCTTTAGCGGTCGCCTCTGCCTCGTGTGCTCGACTCTCATCATCACGTTGGGGAGCCTTTTGACTTCAATAGCTGGGACTTTCACCATGTTCATGGTCGGCCGAGTCGTTACTGGCGTCGGGGCTGCTGGAGTGCTCGTCGTCGGCAGTATCATCGTGATACAGATGGCCAGCGCCAAGAAGCGAGGTCTGTATCTGGGACTCATCAATGCCGGAATGACCATTGGTGTTTCTCTGGGAGCCGTCATCGCAGGTGCATTGGAGCCCCGAATAGGATGGGTATGTGTTCCGCCAGACGGTCGATGGCGCCGACTGATAATCAGATATAGCAGCCCCTCTTCGGCTTACAGGCCCCCTTCAGCCTTTTGGCAGGTTTCGGTCTCTTGCTAGGCATCCCTGCCAACTATATCAAAAACGACAACGAGTACAGCTCTCATTCTGTCCCAAAGAAGCTCGCGCGGCTTGATTACTCTGGCTGTCTCCTCCTCATCGCCACTATCCTCTTATTCCTCCTTGGATTATCTGGACCGCGTGTGCTTGCGACACCTCTGATTCTGTCCGGCATTGCCCTCCCAATCTTCGTTCTCAATGAAGTTTACATCGCCAAAGACCCGGTCATCCCCGTCACCGTCCTCCGATCACGTGGTACTCTGCTCACTTGCATGGCCACCGTGGGCTTCATGACGGCACGATGGTGCATATTGTTCTACACGCCAGTGTATGCGCTCGCTGTCCGAAATTGGGACCCTGCTGTTGCGGGATCTATTTTAATTCCAACAAATGCGGGATTCGCGTCGGGTGGGTTACTAGCGGGCTACTTCCATATCCGCCGCCATGGGAGCTTCTACGTCCACACCCTCGTGTCCATGTCACTATTTCCACTCACTCTCCTTGCGCTGGCATTTCTCTCTACAGCCAATAGCTCGCCCGTGCTTTATGTTGCAGTGGTGTTTTTCAACGGACTCCTCACGGGCGCCTCGTTGAACTACGCCTTTGTTCATGTGCTCCATTTGACCCTTCCTGAAGTCCACCCCATTGTCATATCTCTCGTCGCCACCTTCCGCGGCTTTGCAGGCAGTTTTGGCTCAGCAATTGGTGGTGGACTTTTCGGGCGCGTCCTACACAAGAGTCTAAAGAGGGGCTTCCGCAAGGCTGGACTCGAACATGAGGGCGAGCTCATCCGACGTTTGCTGGGAAGCCCAGCCATGGTTGGGCGGTTAAAGGGCAAAGAACAGGAGGTCGCCATACATGCGTACGAGGATGGGCTCAAGGCCCTCTTCCTCTCGGCTGTTGGGCTCGCGTTGATTGTGGTTCTCTTCCAGGCTGGCACGGGATGGACAGAGCCGGTTGGGAGTACAGAGCAGGAGGATACCGTAGAAGATGTTGAGGAGGGAGAAGAGAGCCTGTTGGGTGGATCCTAAGCCTAGACTGTATTATGTAGGTACTTACCTCTCGCTCTGTATATCTTCTGCTTTGCATCCGTCGTGGCGGTTTCGCTTTCCACGCCGCACGCAAGGCTTCAACCACGGTGACTCACTTTGTCGCACACTGACCGTGTGCAAGGCAAGGCGCACGGTGGAGGTCTTGGATTCCTTTCCACAGTCTGAAACTTCCAGATCCACCCCGGACCGGCGACGCCTTCATGGTAGCCCCAAGCTTCACCCTCTCTTGATCCCACATGCACGCCATTCAAACTCCCTCTACGCACAGACCCCTTCTACCGGACTACTCTTCACTTATAACACGCTCCCTCACGCAGCCGCTCTTTCCATTCCGTCAGTCTCATCTTACCTGCGGCAAGCTGCTTTTACTTGGCTTTGTTCTGTTGTGCACTGCGGCTACGTGCAGTCCTAAGCCACTTCGCTGTTCAGGGCTTCAGCGGGACGGCGCTCCTTCCTCACCCGTCTTGCTGCTCCTTCCTCACTGCAGAGGCGACAAACAAACGCACGTGAGCTGGCGTCGCGCCTTCTATAAATTTTCTTCCGCCGCCTTCTCTCACCTTCCCTCCTCCACCTCCAACCCCAAATTTCAACCTCGCCTCACGCGAACAGGTAGGAGGGCCGCAGAAGGAAGGAAAAGGACGCAATTTGTTGCAAAGGGTACTCAGCTGGCTGTAAGTTGTTTCTACGCAACGAGCACGCGGTAAGTTGTAACCTCTCTCATCTTCTCTGCTCCGCTGGAGCTCTCACTTCACCGCTCCCTGTGAGCCGTTGGCGTGCGAGCACGGCTGGCAAGAGCCTCTCTGCATTGGAGCACCGTCTGCATGCGCTTCACTGCTCTCCTGCTCTCTATCACTGCTTCTGCGTCCGTTGAATCTGCGCTCTTGATCCGGCCGAGCCTTGGCTAACAGTTCTCACCCAGACTTTCAACGCCACCAAGCCATCATGGTTGCCCGCAAGAATCTGGCCGTGAACCTCGTCGCCAACCCCTACCCGGCTCCTAAAGTCATCGTCAGTGACCAGACGGTCTGCGAGGTCTGCGATGGCCGTGTCATCAAGACTAAGGACTGGAACGCTCACAAGGGCTCCAAGAAGCACCGTCTGAACGAGGATGCCCTACGCGTAAAAGAGAACACGAACATGCGTGAGAAGACCGAAGAATCTATTGTTGCTGACGCAGCTGGTGGATGGGGTGCTCCTGCCTTTGGTACCGACAGCGTCAATCGTGCAAGCACGGGTAACTTCAACGGTACTTGCTATGCCTGTGGAAAGGAAGGCCACTCCAAGCGGGATTGCGAGCTGGCGTCTGGCAACCGCGGTTGCTTCAACTGCGGAGAGCAAGGCCATACCAGGGCGAACTGCACCAATCAACGTCAGGGAGGTGGTGGAGGCGGTGGAGGTGGCCCTTGCTACACCTGCGGCGAGACTGGCCATCGCAAAGCCGACTGTCCTCAAGGTGCCGGTGGCTCCCGCGGAGGAGGTGGCGGTGGTAACTGTCACAACTGCGGCAACCCTGGCCATCGCAAGGCTGAGTGCACCGAGCCCCGTGCCATGATCTGTCGTAACTGTGACGAGAAGGGCCACATGAGTCGGGACTGCCCTAAGCCAAAGGACTGGAGCAAGCACAAGTGCAACAACTGCGGCAACTTCGGGCACGGTGTCAAGCGCTGCACTGAGCCTCCGAAGGAGAACGGCTACAGCTCTGGCGGAGGCGGCGGTGGCTGGGAGACCACTGCGTCTACGGTCCCGGCTGGTGACTGGAACGACGGCAACGACGGCAACGACGCACAAGCTCAAGGCAGCTGGAATGACAACGGTGAAGAAGCTCAAGGCGGCTGGAACGACAACGAGGATGGCGGAATCCCTCAGGAGGCCGCGGCTGAGTGCAACTGGTAGACGTGTCATGACGCACTATCGTGGTCGTCAGTGCTTCAATGTGTGCGACATTTCTGTCTCTTCCGAAACGGAAACCGACATGGGAATCGTGGGTCATGGGTCAATTTCTGGGTGATATCAAGGAGTATGTAGTTTCATCTGGTGGAGTTGATGGACGGTCCGGGTTAGTGATTGTGGGTGCACTGGAGCATTCTCAACGCAACTTTGCGCTCATTAGCTAGCTATGGAATACACTGCATACTCATTCAATGTCCCTGGGTTTTGGTGACGTGATGATGGGATGATCGTGCATCAAATCCGGAAAGGGTGAAGGATTAGATCGGGTATCGTTTGACTTCCACATGTTTCTCCCATCACAGTGTGCAGGCTTTGGACATGTATTGCCCTATCTGCAGTCAAAGCACCGTCAATTCCATAGCGGAAGGTTAACTCTATTGGCAGTTGGTGGTAGGCTCGATTTCATCGCAAGACATCATACCAATGAAGAAAGCTGGCGCCTAAGACTGAACCAAGGACCATTTTACGAGAGGACGGGAACATAGTCATGAGAAACAATCGTCGGTCCATTATTCGACACCACGAAAACACTAAGCCCTTGAAGCACCTGCTTGACAAACCGCGCATTCTACCTACCCTATTACCTTTTTCTGGTCAACACATCCTCCGCAACTCTCCACGCCACTCTCTCCAACAACAAAGCAAACCACAGCAAACCAGATCCAATCCGAATCCACCAAAAAACCTCCCTTCCCTTACCCCAAAACTAAACCCACCCCATAACCACGATCCCCATGCCCTCGGCCCCCCTATCCCCGCCTCCATCCCCAAAACCACTCACACTCAACTCCATCAACCTCCCCGCCAACTCGCCAAACGCCCGGCCCTGCCACCTCCCCTCCCACTCGCGGGGCACCTGCACATCGAATCCGTCGACGACGACTTCGTCTCCCAGCGGCTTGTTCCACGCCGTAAAAGGGTCTTCTTCTTCCTGGCCGGCGGCGTCCGGCAGCGGGCCTAGGGGACGTAAATCGCGGCGCTCGGTGTCGCCCTCGCTGAAGAGGGAGAAGAGGGTTAGGGCGTGGGAGGTGGGGTGGTGGTAGGTGTCGAAGAGGTTGGGGTGGAGATGTGTTATTCTTCCCTCCAAGACACCACCAGCACTACTGCCCTCTCCATTACCATCTCCATCCTCAGTTCCATTCCTCCCAGGCCCGAAACCAAAGTACGCCCCAAACCCCTCGGCAGGCGCATTCGGATCCCCGAAATCCAGGTTCCCACCTACAACCCCTGCGCCGTCCCCCCTTACGCTTAGCAGGATCTTCTTCCCCAGGCGTTGGCAGCCGCGGACTTCTTGGCCCAGGGCGGTGCAGTTGAGGAGCCCCGGGGCGCGCAGGGCTTGGCTTGAGTTTGCTGTGGGGGGCTGGCAGCTTGGGAAGGGGTGGAGGGAGGGGTAGACGTTTGGGCCGAAGAAGCGGGCGAGTAAGGGGAGGGTGAGGGTTGAGATGGAGGGGTTGGAGGCGCAGAGGGAGAGGAGGGAGAAGGGGGCGAAGGTGGGGAGGGGTGCTAGTGGGGAGGAGGAGGAGTCTGCTGATGAGGAGGAGGGGGATGATAAGCTGCTGCTGGTGGTGGTGTTGGCGAGGATGCTATCGTCGTCGGTGGGAGTGGCGGATGGGTCGGCTGAGGAGGTGTACGTGTACGTGTATGTGCTTATTACGCCCAGTGTAGTGGTTTCCTCGGGATTCGGCGCCGTGGCGATGGTCATGCTCGGGATGGGGAAGGGGATGATGTGGATCTCCGGCATGAACGTCTGCGAGGGGAGCGTAAAGGTGATGACCGTCTCGCCCGAGGGGACGACGAGGTCGGGCGAGGGGGTAGGAAGAGGGTCCACGAGGATGGAGCTGAGGTCCGATGGGAGTGCTGTTTCGGTGGCCGAAAGGGTGGGTGTTTCTACGGGAAGAGGAAAAGTCTCTGCGGAAACGTTCGTCGGTGCGGGGAACGGGGAAATGGTAAGCTCAGCTACACTCGTGAAAATAGTAGAAGCGACATCCTCAGACATCGAAGTCGCAGTCTCCTCTTCGTTGATTTCCACAGGCGACCAGGGGTAAGGGATAGGCGGGAAGGGGAAGGGAAATCTCGGCTCTTCCTCTTCGACCGGCGGCGTCGTGGTAGGTTCAGGTAGTGGCGTCTCAACGTCAAGGGTAGGCTCAATCTCGTCCCACGTCACCGTCTGCCCGTCCAGCGTGATCGTTTCCGAAAATTCCGGCAGCGGCGTGGGGAGCCAGTCCCACGGCCACCACCACCATGAATCCGTGATGGGCGTGGGAGTGGGTTCAGGGAGGCCGGGCGTGAACGGCACTTCAGGTCGATGGGTACTGGCGTGAGGGATGGGATGTCCGTCACCTCTGGGAGAGACGGCGAGACGGTGACGTCCACGGAGATGGAGACGCCGCTTGTGTCAATGGGGAAGGGAAACGGCAGGATTTGAACAACGTCGTCAGTCCCGGACAACGTTGGCTCAGGACTCACTGGCTCAAGGGTCGGAGCTTCCGAGGTCGTGGGCGAGATGATCGTAACAAGCGTCGTGGTTGCGCTCGAACTGTCCGTAAAGCTCTCAACCAGCACCGGCTCCACAACCAGCGTCTGCACCAGAGACGTCGTATCCGGCCCGGTCGGAAAGAAATCCCAAGTCGTCGTATCCTGCTGCTTCCCTCCTTGGACCCCTTGAGCCCCTTCCACAGAGGTGCCGAACAGCTTCGCAAATGCATCCGCGAAGACATCACTGACATCGTACCGGCTGAGGAATTCCTTTAGGTCGGAGAGAAAGATTGCTGAGTCGGCGTCCGAGACCAGTGTTGTTTTCACGTCATTTTTAGGCAGTGCTTCGCGTGCGTGGATGTCAGTGTTGGAGTCCGGGAGTGGGACAGCCGCCGCGGAGGCGGTGTTGCTGCTGGCAAGTAGAATGGCGACGAGGATGCGCATGGTGGCTCCTGAGTAAGGAACCATGATGCCTTGCTCTTATCCAAACGAATAAAGAAATCTGGCTGAGGTTTCGAAGAGTGGTCGGCATGGCGGATGATGTCTGTATATAGGCCCCTAAGTAAGGGATGGCGATGACGGAAGGGAGAGAATGTGAAGCGAAACATTCCCACCAAGTCTAGACGACCTGAACCACTGAAACGGGTATTTCGCGTTTCTGGCAGCGGTGGTAGCTGTGACAGGACACATTCCTTGTGTTAGGTCAGGTACCCCTTATTTTGCTGCCAAGATTGCTCCTCCCTGCCATTTCCATTTGACGTCACCGCCTCCTGAAGTATACAAGGAATTCTATATAGATTCTCGTTTATAAATGTACAGATTTGGGTATCATAGTTCCAACTCCTCTTGCTCGGGCTCCTTCCGCGTCGACACCAATCCGCCGAGGTCTGACCAGCTCAGACCGATGCCCATGGCTGCATTATAGGCGATAAACTTGTTCTTGGATCTCTTCTTTGAGTCGTAAGAGCCAGGGCAGGAAGGCAGACGCGCCGGTGACCGAGGTGCATGGCCACAGTCGGTTGCAGGAGGAGCAGCAAGCACGGGATCGGAGGAATAGGAGTCTGCGATGCGATTTGTCTCCGTACTGGCTTGTGGCGGCACTTCGGGAATATCAGCCTTATCCTGCATTTCGGAAATCTCTGTAAAAGCGCTGAAGTTTGATGGGTTTCGACCTGGCCAACATGATGGAGTCGCGGTCTCTTCGACGAAGACCGTCTCCTCTACCAGTTCATCTTGCTCTGGACAAAGTACCTGTTCTACTTCCCTTGCTTTCTTGCTTGTAACAGGGCTAGCTGCATCGCCCCCATCCTCTGTTGTTTGTGTGTCCGCCTCACGCTTCCCTCTTGCTTCTCTTTCCATCCTGGACTCGTATGTATCCATCATCTCGGCATCATGACGGAAAATATCAGCAGAGCAATACGAGCCAAAAAGACTGCGCATGCCAACTTCCGGAGTCCAAGTGTCTTCATCGACAGTGCATGGATAGACGTCCTTCGGCTTTAACGCATCGACAAGGGTGCATAATTCAGAGTAGGATGAGTGTCTGGAGTACGGAAACCGGATGGTCTCGTTTCTATACTCAGCATGTCCCGTGACCTGCTCTGAAAGCACAGATACAAGCGCCTGTACTGGTAAGTTGTCCTGAGCTTGTTGGCTCTCGCTTTCCTTCTGGAGGCCCTGACCCAGGTCGATCATTCCGCTCTTGTCGTTCAGGGAGTGTTGCAAGACTGCGAGAACCTTGGACAACAGTTCTTGATCTTCTATCTTCTCTGCGCACAGAGTGATGAGCTTCCCCACGTCTCCGACATCAGCTGTCTCCAGCTCATCTTTCTGATCGAGGTCACCCTGACCTCCTCCGGCGCCAATCTCGGCAATCTCAGCATCGCCGGTCCGGGTGATGATGGGCATGATATGCACCACCTTCGCTGCCGTGTCGTGATCTACTACAGGGCAACCGGCGCCGCGCTCGCAGCTGTGGAGCCGAACGTTGGTGTCAGAGGTCAAGCAGCCGGGATGGAAATGGTTCCCGTTCATGTAGCCGCACAAGGCAGGGGCCTCGCGGATATCGTGCCCAGACTCGCGCAGTTGCTTGGTTTTGAGAGAGGACAGAGCCTTGTAGATGCCGTATCGATAGCGGTCCAAATGGATGTGCGCGTTCAGGAAGGCAGACAGGGCGATCCAGACATTTTCATAACCAAATGTCCAAGAATGGAAGTAGAAAATAGTATCATCAGGATACTTGGCCACTTTCTCCAGGAGTTCTCGGATGCCATCGGCTTTGGAGGGGAACTCGCGGTACGGGGAGCTTTTGGTAGCAAAAGTGGTGTCCAGATATATGCAGTCCAGCCTCCGGGAGCCGCATGTATAGGGTAGAATGACGGGATTCTGTACAATGGAATTGACCCACCACGTTTCGGCTCGGATGTCGCCGGTATATAGAACAGCCTTTCCGTTGCCCTCGATCAGGAACATGACGGCTCCGACACAGTGGTTGGCGTCGAGTAACGTGACGCGGATTGTGTTACCAGGACTCAACTCGATGATGGTGGGCGTGTCCAGGGGTAGGGGCTTGGCCAGTCTGCGCATGCTTCTGTCGTAGGTTACAGTCCTGCTCTCGAGAATGCCTCGAGCAAAGTTCATGCGGTAGTGGTACTTTTCCAGACGCAGCAGTAACTGGCAGTCATCTCATGAGTAGGGATCTACGAAAAGGGAGAAGCATGAGTTTGAGACGCGGAAATCATGGCAGATTTGAAGAAGAAGACGATGGTGATTGCTTACCTCCCGTGTCGCCGCTGAGCAATAGACAAAGGGAGCCCGCAGCGACTCGAGGCCAACGAGATGATCGGAATGCACATGGCTGAGAAAACAGGCGAGTGGTGATTTGTGCTCTGGTTGATGTCGGAAGTAGTCAATCCTGATTTGGGGGAATTCTGGTAGACGGTCAGCATGGGGTCAGAATACAACTAACGAGGGGGATTTGTACCGGCAATGATGCCTTTGAAAGTAGACATGGAGGTTCCAGGACGACAGCCCAGTCGGTTCTCTGACCTTGGTTACTACGAAACATGAGACCGTACCCGACGGCTGTCGCCCAGAGCCGCAACGAGAGTGAATGATTGAGCGTTGTCGTCTGTGGCCGGGATTATGAACGCTGGTGACGCCGTGCTAAAGGTTCACTAATCCGCGCTTTGATTGGCTCTCAAGAAAAAGGACATGGCTTGGCAATTGTACTGGTTTGATCATCTGGGGTCGGAAAACAGCCGCCACATGTAAAATCCCCGGCCATCCCCATACGCCTATCGACCCATCGACCTATCGACCTATCGATCTGTGGATCGGCTCCCCCGGCATGAACCTTGAAGTTTTAAAATCCATATTTATTGTCGCAAAGCCTCATGGCCAGCTCGGCTGACCTCCAACCCCCGAGCACCACATGTTCATTCGGATATGCATACCTAGGTACCACGAGCAACCCTCCAGGGAGCAACGAGAAGCCCCAGACAGCATAACTTGCTATGCCTAGGCCGGACGCGGCGTCCCGCCGTCGGCGGCCCTGTTGATGTACTGCATTCATCATTACTGGACTGAGTGAGCACAGCAGCACTGGTCAACTCGCCGGTCGGCCATGGCGGAGGGCGGACAACTTGGAAGCGGGCTTGATTGGACGCCGGCCGTCGACCAGAGCCCGCTTTTGACAGCACACAACCGCACTGCTCGCCAATGTGCGTTGCGACCTTACACGGGCGTCCCGGTGAGGATGCAAAAACGGAGGGAGAATATGCAGAGTATGCAGCGTTCTGCTTGGTGCTGGGCGAGTGAGTGGTTGGCGGGCGCGGAAATGGGCAGTGTACTAGAGATTGTGTACTGTGGGGAGGAGTAATCAGTGAATGCCTTAGCCAGGGTCTCGCATCCATACCGCGCTCTGGGCCCCTGGCGGACATGGCGGACATGCATTTGGGACATTTTAAATTCGGGGCCATGCCGACCTTTGCTGCACGCCAGCCCGCCAACTCATTCGGACGATTATATAAGAAGGGAGGCGGTGTGCAGCTTTCTTTTCTCCCGACTGCTTTCCAAGGTTTCCCCCTCACCTGTCTTCACCTCTCCTCACACCTCTCCTCACCTCATCCTCTTTCAAGCTTCAGCTGCCGCACACGGCTGTGTCACAGGGGCCACGGGAAGACGGGAAAACCCAGGCAGACACGACACGACGCAGCAGGGCTTCCCACCGGAGTCATCTGCAGCCGTAATCCGAGAGACCCCGTCTGACACCTTCACTATCCCTTGTTTCCCACAAAAAGAGGAACCTCTCCCGGGCCGCTATTGAATTTGGTTCTGGGGAACCTCCCTTTTTTTTTGTGGGGCAGCGGCCGATTGCTCCACCTGGGCCATCAACTAAGCTCGAGTATAATACTTGTAGACTGTTCGACGCCGTCTCGTTCCTGCCAAACCTTCCGGCTTCACGCCTTACCTCGCAACTTGGGCATTCACACACCTGGTCATCATTCACCTTTTCTGACCGTTCCTCGACATCCTCCAAGGGTCCCGCTCCAATCGCAAATCAAGCCCACGTGGACGAACGGTTAGTCAAACGCGCGGAATAAAAGCCACCTTCTGGACCCGACCGCACAGACTTCTGCCTCCCGTAATCGCTCCATCTACCCCTTTCCACAACCTCATCGAGCTCGCACACTTTCCACAATCTATATACCAACAACCACACAGCACAGCATGCGCCGCCAAACCCCCGTCTCGGTCCTCGTCTACAACTACCTCTTCCCGAACCCGACCCCCCACGACCCCATCTCCTTCCACGCCCACCTCACCAAGAACCTCGTCGGCGAGGTCCGCATCGAAACCAACCGCTTCTACGGCGGCCTCGAGACCGTCGAAGCCCGCTACCCGGGCCTCAACTACACCTACGCTCCCCACCGCAAGCGCCTGAGCCGATTCCCACACCACAAGCGGCTGTTCGAGGCGTTTGATGCGCTGGGCCTGACCGAGAGCGAGATTCTGGGCCTGTGTAGGTGGGAGGGCACCATCTGGGCGAGGGAGCGGTATGAGAGGGATGAGGGGGTGAAGGTGAGGGATACGACGGGCGAGGAGATTGGGCCGTGGGTGGATAGGAGGGCGGAGCGGAGGAGAGCGAGACAGTTGCAGGAGGAGGGGAGGCGGAGGGGAGCAATCAACGTGAAGACGGACATTGAGGTCGAAATTGAGGAGGTGGAGGAAGGACAGGCTGCGGATGATGCGGATGCGCAGATGGAGGAGGACGAGGATGAAGAAGATGCAGAAGAAGAAGATACCGAAATGCAGGATCCAGACAACGACAACGAGAACCCCACTGCTGGTCAGACCTATCCTCTCTCCGCCTCCGTGCCCAGCGCCCCCGCCAATCCCGCCCTCCCCTCTTCCTCCTCAGAAGAGTCCGACGAAGATTCCGACGAAGACGACCGAGCTCCCCCCGATACCCACAGCATCGGCTTCGCGCTCAACCAGCGCCTCCTGCACGCCGCCTTCCTCCGCGACCAGGGCCACACAAACGTCCCCATGGACCCGGAGTGGGAGCAATACCTCAAGGAAGCCCAGGAACGCGGCGATCTCAGCATCGACGCCACGCGCGAGGTGTTGCGCATCATGGCGAGGGGGGTGCGAAGCGGAAGCGCGCAGACGTTGGGGCATGGGAGTACGCAGTCTCGACAGCCGCCTCCTGCGCCGGCTTGAAACGGGGAGAGAGTGGATTGGATATATGGAGGTGTGAGGGACGGGGGGTTTTTGGATACTTGGTTCGACTACGGGATACGGTTCACAAGGCGTCAATTGGTACTACCCTGTTTTTTTGTTGTGAGGAATCGGGGGGGAGGTGGGTGTGCATTTTTCGACATTCATCATTCTTGCTCCTCATGGGGAATAGACTTATCTTGTTGGGTGGGTGCCCAGGTGGGTTGGCTGGCCTACCTGAGTGTCAGTGATCATGTCACTGGCTTGTTAGGCATTGGACACTTGTTGCACTTGGATTGTTTGCTGGAGGGAGAGACCGGAAAGGTAGAGCTGTATACGGGTAGACGTGGTAATGGATTCTTGGATTTTGTGTGTTGGTTCTTCTCAAGACCACATATGATATGCCTCAGGAAGAGTGACTCCTTCATGTGATTCCACTTGCGCCGACTTGGCCTCCTTGCAAGAAATATGCCCATTGCTGCATGCCCATATTCATCGACGCCGGATCGTGCATGCACCTATAACGCCATCTCCCCACTCCGAAACGCCCTCTACTATTCTCGATTTCCTCTCCGATCCGCTCTCACACTCTTGGGTATATTCGCCCACAACGAACGCACGCATGCACGCATCCCTATTTCCATTCCATCCATCTTCACCGTCCCGCTCTCTCCCTCCCTCTCCACCCCTCAACCCAACCTCCTCCCCATCCCCGCAAACTTGCCACCCCTCTCCTCCTCCACCTCCATCGCCCCAAGCCCCCTCTTCCCTTTGGCCCCCGATCCCGATCCAGACCCAGTACCAGCCTCCATCACCACGTGCTGAGCCCTCTCGACCTTCCGCCTCTGCCTCTCCCGCCGCACAGCTCCCCTCTTGACCGCCCGTGCCTTCTCCTCCAATTCCCCCAGCGCCTCCACACACCGCAGCTCCCACGCATCCAGCACCGTCTGCAACTGCGGTATCGCGGCGGGAGGCAGGTCGCGCAGCGGCGCGATGGCGGTGACGTGCACGCGGGCGTTGGCCGGGTCGAGCGTTGCCGTCAATAAGCCCGAGTAGATGGCCGTGGTGAGGAGTTGTTCGAGGGCGGCGGGGGAGGGGAGGTCGAGGTGTGTGAGGAGGGAGGGGTAGGTCAGGGTTTGGTGGGCGTGGGCGAGAGGGAGGAGCGAGAGGAGGAGGAGTTTTTGGTGTTGTGCTGGGGTGAGCTGTGGGAGGGTTGACATGTTCGCTGCAGTAAAGGACGTTTAGTCTACTGAAATGATGATAATTATTTGTTCAATGAGTAGGCGGTACCTTTGTAATCGGCCCAGGTGCCCCAGGCGAAGATCTCGAGAAGCGAGAGGTATCCCGCGTACTCGCCTGCATCCCTCAGGTTCTGGATATTCGGGGTTTGCAGCAGCTCGGCGAAGACGTAGGTGTTTGGTGCCGAGGTGGCTTGTGTGATGAGGTCTGCTGCGGCGCGGGGCGAGTTTGCGCTCTTGGAGAGGGCCAGGAAGGGTTCGAGGGCATTGAGAGCGCGGGTCTGCTCCATTGTGGTGGGGGGTGAGTGAATTGGAGCTTAGGGAGATTGGTTGGAGTGGTAGGAAATGAAGGGAAAGCCGTGCTGTTGGTGGAGCTGCCTGGTGTATTGTGTAAGTGGGTAGCTCTCGTCTTGGCAGGTGCGGGTCACATCTGATAAGATTAGATTGGTATGGGAAAGTGGTGATTATTAATAGCCCCATGAACAGCTAAGAATCCCCAACTCTACTGTGGTAATAGCAGACATAATAGAACGGAGATTTGTTCTATGTTGCTTGTCCTGATAGAGGATAGATACTCAGCTTCTCTGTAGCGCAACTCCAAATCGGCCTTCGTGTCTTTAGGCTAGGCGGTCCGGACATTGTAACCTCTGTGCGCGAAACGCCTCTCCGTAAGCCATAGACGAGAAGCAAATGCAGGTCACAATAGGTCCGCATCATAACTCGGTGTAATCCGTACTAACCGTCAGGTTCGGATGTTTTATTCATAGAGAAACAAAGTGGCGGCGTCGGCAAACCCACTCATCTGTCGACTGACGAGGCCAAACATTGCTCTCAAACATTGCTTTGTTTCAAAGGGGAGAGCGAAACTGGAGCTGTCTCTCATGTTTGGTTGTCTGGTGGTTGACATTTTGATTTTGAATCACGCAGTATTGCCCGCGAATAACGACATGTATTTTCTTTTTCTGCGATCCGTAAAAGCGGATGATCAACTCATCCGTCTCTTTGTCGCTCTTCGGTGGTTCTTAACCTAGCGGTCTATTTCACCCCGCTAACCGTTTCTACTGTGGTATCAGGGGTAAGTATTCAACATTCGCCACCCAGGAGCCAGGGGCAGGGCACGGGCCATGGAACTGGAGAGAATCAGCCAAGGTTCA